>NC_091178.1:27600857-27755857 GCF_040958095.1 Procambarus clarkii | reverse complement strand
TCGTCCACCCCACCATCCTGCACTCCCTCATCCCGTCGTCCTCCCCTCCATTACCTACTCCCCTGTTCCCTCGCCCTCTCCAACTTCCCTGTCCTATCATCCTCCCCAACTTCCCCGTCCTATCGTCCTCCCCACCATTCCTCACTCCCCAGTCACCTCGTCATACTCACCATTCACCCCCTCCCCGTCCCCTCGTCCTCCCCACCATTCCTCACTCCCCTGTCCCCTTTTCCTCCCCACCATTCGTACTCACCCTGGATGTGATATGTGGCACATCACATGACCCTGGACGTGATATCAGACCCAAGCCCTGACTTGCAGTGAGTGACATCATATCAAATCACTGCCGACCACCCGACGCCGACGCACCCATGTTCCTCATGCTGCTGCCCGACCCGACAACAATGCCGACCAGCTGACGCAGACGCCGACGCACCCATGCTCCTCATGCTGCTCCCAGACCCGACAACACTGCCGACCAGCTCACCCCGACGCCGACGCAGCCATGCTCCTCATACTGCTCCCAGACCCGACAACACTTCCGACCAGCTGACGCCGACGCACCCATGCTCCTCATGCTGCTGCCCGACCCGACAACACTGCCGACCAGCTGACGCCGACGCCGACGCACCCATGCTCCTCATGCTGCTGCCCGACCCGACAACACTGCCGACCCAGACGCAATTGGTGACATCAACCAGCCAATGAGGCACGAGGCCAGATAATAGCTTCGGTGGTGATATCTCTGGTGAATGTTGAGGGATTACAATGGTGGCAGCGTCTCCTTCCTCTCCTGGTGGGTCACCTCAATACATTCTTGGTGAACACGGAGACGCAGTGGGATGTCTTAAGCCAGGGTTGGAATCCCTATGGAGTCTTCACTATTTCACAGTGAATGTCAACATTGCTCGGTTTTTATTATTTGTATTGTCATTATTATTATCGCTATTGTTTAAATAATATTATTTGTTTATTTTTATTTATAAAAATATAATTCAAATAATTACTTTCATTACAATGTTTATTAGTATTATCATAGTTTTTAATATAGCATGATTACAGATATATTTGTTACATAAAATTATATCTTTCATAATTTTTTATTCTTTAGATCAAACATATATGTATTTCAGCATTATTTAATATTTTAAATTTCCACGTCATTATTATCAACCCTTTACTATTTTTATTATCATTATTATCATTATAGTAAAACAAACACACAAACAAACATTATCATCAGCAAATTTCCCCTTTTTCCTGAAGAAGAGAACAACAGCTGAGAGAAAGTGTGGGAATGAAACACAGCAGCAACCCCACACTCCAGCAGTCATCCACCACAGCACCACCACACTCCACCAGTCATCCACCACAGCACCACCACACTCCACCAGTCATCCACCACAGCACCCCCACACTCCACCAGTCATCCACCACAGCACCACCACACTCCACCAGTCATCCACCACAGCACCCCCACACTCCACCAGTCATCCACAGCACCCCCACACTCCACCAGTCATCCACAGCACCCCCACACTCCACCAGTCATCCACAGCACCCCCACACTCCACCAGTCATCCACCACAGCACCACCACACTCCACCAGTCATCCACAGCACCCCCACACTCCACCAGTCATCCACAGCACCCCCACACTCCACCAGTCATCCACCACAGCACCCCCACACTCCACCAGTCATCCACAGCACCACCACACTCCACCAGTCATCCACCACAGCACCACCACACTCCACCAGTCATCCACAGCACCACCACACTCCACCAGTCATTCACAGCACCACCACACTCCACCAGTCATCCACCACAGCACCACCACACTCCACCAGTCATCCACAGCACCACCACACTCCACCAGTCATCCACAGCACCACCACACTCCACCAGTCATCCACCACAGCACCACCACACTCCACCAGTCATCCACAGCACCACCACACTCCACCAGTCATCCACAGCACCACCACACTCCACCAGTCATCCACCACAGCACCACCACACTCCACCAGTCATCCACAGCACCACCACACTCCACCAGTCATCCACAGCACCACCACACTCCACCAGTCATCCACCACAGCACCACCACACTCCACCAGTCATCCACAGCAGCACCACCACACTCCACCAGTCATCCACCACAGCACCACCACACTCCACCAGTCATCCACCACAGCACCCCCACACTCCACCAGTCATCCACAGCACCCCCAAACTCCACCAGTCATCCACCACAGCACCACCACACTCCACCAGTCATCCACCACAGCACCCCCACACTCCACCAGTCATCCACAGCACCACCACACTCCACCAATCATCCACAGCATCACCACACTCCACCAGTCATCCACAGCACCACCACACTCCACCAGTCATCCACAGCACCACCACACTCCACCAGTCATCCACCACAGCACCACCACCACACTCCACCAGTCATCCACAGCACCACCACACTCCACCAGTCATCCACAGCACCACCACACTCCACCAGTCATCCACCACAGCACCACCAAACTCCACCAGTCATCCACAGCACCACCACACTCCACCAGTCATCCACCACAGCAGCACCACACTCCACCAGTCATCCACAGCACCACCACACTCCATCAATCATCCACAGCACCACCACACTCCACCAGTCATCCACAGCACCACCACACTCCACCAGTCATCCACAGCACCACCACACTCCACCAGTCATCCACCACAGCATCACCACACTCCACCAGTCATCCACCACAGCACCACCACACTCCACCAGTCATCCACAGCACCACCACACTCCACCAGTCATCCACAGCACCACCACCACACTCCACCAGTCATCCACAGCAGCACCACCACACTCCACCAGTCATCCACAGCACCCCCACACTCCACCAGTCATCCATCACAGCACCACCACACTCCACCAGTCATCCACCACAGCACCCCCACACTCCACCAGTCATCCACAGCACCCCCACACTCCACCAGTCATCCACAGCACCCCCACACTCCACCAGTCATCCACCACAGCACCACCACACTCCACCAGTCATCCACAGCACCACCACACTCCACCAATCATCCACAGCACCACCACACTCCACCAGTCATCCACAGCACCACCACACTCCACCAGTCATCCACAGCACCACCACACTCCACCAGTCATCCACAACAGCACCACCACCACACTCCACCAGTCATCCACAGCAGCACCACCACACTCCACCAGTCATCCACAGCACCACCACACTCCACCAGTCATCCACAACAGCACCACCACACTCCACCAGTCATCCACAACAGCACCACCACACTCCACCAGTCATCCACAACAGCACCACACTCCACCAGTCATCCACAGCACCACCACACTCCACCAGTCATCCACAACAGCACCACCACACTCCACCAGTCATCCACAGCACCACCACACTCCACCAGTCATCCACCACAGCACCACCACACTCCACCAGTCATCCACAGCACCCCCACACTCCACCAGTCCTCCACCACAGCACCACCACACTCCACCAGTCATCCACCACAGCACCACCACACTCCACCAGTCATCCACCACAGCACCACCACACTCCACCAGTCATCCACCACAGCGCCACCACACTCCACCAGTCATCCACAGCACCCCCACACTCCACCAGTCATCCACAGCACCCCCACACTCCACCAGTCATCCACCACAGCACCACCACACTCCACCAGTCATCCACCACAGCACCACCACACTCCACCAGTCATCCACCACAGCACCACCACACTCCACCAGTCATCCACAGCACCACCACACTCCACCAGTCATCCACAGCACCACCACACTCCACCAGTCATCCACCACAGCACCACCACACTCCACCAGTCATCCACAGCACCACCACACTCCACCAGTCATCCACAGCACCACCACACTCCACCAGGCATCCACCACAGCACCACCACACTCCACCAGTCATCCACAGCACCACCACACTCCACCAGTCATCCACAGCACCACCACACTCCACCAGTCATCCACCACAGCACCACCACACTCCACCAGTCATCCACAGCACCACCACACTCCACCAGTCATCCACAGCACCACCACACTCCACCAGTCATCCACAGCACCACCACACTCCACCAGTCATCCACAGCACCACCACACTCCACCAGTCATCCACAGCAGCACCACCACACTCCACCAGTCATCCACAGCACCACCACACTCCACCAGTCATCCACAGCAGCACCACACTCCACCAGTCATGCACCACAGCACCACCACACTCCACCAGTCATCCACCACAGCACCACCACACTCCACCAGTCATCCACAGCACCACCACACTCCACCAGTCATCCACCACAGCACCACCGCACTCCACCAGTCATCCACAGCACCACCACACTCCACCAGTCATGCACCACAGCACCACCACACTCCACCAGTCATCCACCACAGCACCACCGCACTCCACCAGTCATCCACAGCACCACCACTCTCCACCAGTCATGCACCACAGCACCACCACACTCCACCAGTCATCCACCACAGCACCACCGCACTCCACCAGTCATCCACAGCAGCACCACACTCCAGCAGTCATCCACCACAGCAGCACCACACTCCAGCAGTCATCCACCACAGCAGCACCACACTCCAGCAGTCATCCACCACAGCAGCACCACACTCCAGCAGTCATCCACCACAGCAGCACCACACTCCAGCAGTCATCCACCACAGCAGCACCACACTCCAGCAGTCATCCACCACAGCAGCACCACACTCCAGCAGTCATCCACCACAGCAGCACCGCTTCATAAGAGCGGGTGTACAGTGTTCCACATGTTCGGACAAACCCTCGCCAGGTATAGTAGTGGTGCACCCGTGATGAACCCGACGATGGAACTTTCCATTACATTAAAACAAACTCTCTGGGATATAAATATAAATAATATAAACAAATAAACATATATATAAACTATATATATATGTTTATTAATATAATATTAACAATATATATATTGTTTATATTAGATAGCTTTTATAGAGGGGGGATATAAACAAACTCTCTGCTGATATCATAGCCGACGTGAAGCATGTCTATTGATCCACACGGGTGACGTGAAGCATGTCTATTGATCCACACGGGTGACGTGAAGCATGTCTATTGATCCACACGGGTGACGTGAAGCATGTCTATTGATCCACACGGGTGACGTGAAGCATGTCTATTGATCCACACGGGTGACGTGAAGCATGTCTATTGATCCACACGGGTGACGTGAAGCAGGTCTATTGATCCACACGGGTGACGTGAAGCATGTCTATTGATCCACACGGGTGACGTGAAGCATGTCTATTGATCCACACGGGTGACGTGAAGCAGGTCTATTGATCCACACGGGTGACGTGAAGCAGGTCTATTGATCCACACGGGTGACGTGAAGCATGTCTATTGATCCACACGGGTGACGTGAAGCAGGTCTATTGATCCACACGGGTGACGTGAAGCAGGTCTATTGATCCACACGGGTGACGTGAAGCATGTCTATTGATCCACACGGGTGACGTGAAGCATGTCTATTGATCCACACGGGTGACGTGAAGCAGGTCTATTGATCCACATGGGTGACGTGAAGCAGGTCTATTGATCCATACGGGTGACGTGAAGCATGTCTATTGATCCACACGGGTGACGTGAAGCAGGTCTATTGATCCACACGGGTGACGTGAAGCATGTCTATTGATCCACACGGGTGACGTGAAGCATGTCTATTGATCCACACTTGTGACGTGAAGCAGGTCTATTGATCCACACGGGTGAAGTGAAGCAGGTCTATTGATCCACACGGGTGACGTGAAGCATGTCTATTGATCCACACGGGTGACGTGAAGCATGTCTATTGATCCACACGGGTGACGTGAAGCATGTCTATTGATCCACACGGGTGACGTGAAGCATGTCTATTGATTCACACGAGTGACGTGAAGCAGATCTATTGATCCACACAGGTGACGTGAAGCAGGTCTATTGATCCACACAGGTGACGTGAAGCAGGTCTATTGATCCACACAGGTGACGTGAAGCAGATCTATTGATCCACACAGGTGAAGTGAAGCAGGTCTATTGATCCACACGGGTGAAGTGAAGCAGGTCTATTGATCCACACGGGTGACGTGAAGCAGGTCTATTGTTCCACACGGGTGACGTGAAGCATGTCTATTGATTCACACGAGTGACGTGAAGCAGATCTATTGATCCACACAGGTGACGTGAAGCAGGTCTATTGATCCACACAGGTGACGTGAAGCAGGTCTATTGATCCACACGGGTGAAGTGAAGCAGGTCTATTGATCCACACGGGTGACGTGAAGCAGGTCTATTGATCCACACGGGTGAAGTGAAGCAGGTCTATTGATCCACACGGGTGACGTGAAGCAGGTCTATTGATCCACACGGGTGACGTGAAGCATGTCTATTGATTCACACGAGTGACGTGAAGCAGATCTATTGATCCACACAGGTGACGTGAAGCAGGTCTATTGATCCACACAGGTGACGTGAAGCAGGTCTATTGATCCACACAGGTGACGTGAAGCAGATCTATTGATCCACACAGGTGAAGTGAAGCAGGTCTATTGATCCACACGGGTGAAGTGAAGCAGGTCTATTGATCCACACGGGTGAAGTGAAGCAGGTCTATTGTTCCACACGGGTGACGTGAAGCAGGTCTATTGATCCACACGGGTGACGTGAAGCAGGTCTATTGATCCATACGGGTGACGTGAAGCAGGTCTATTGATCCACACGGGTGAAGTGAAGCAGGTCTATTGATCCACACGGGTGAAGTGAAGCAGGTCTATTGATCCACATGGGTGACGTGAAGCAGGTCTATTGATCCACACGGGTGACGTGAAGCAGGTCTATTGATCCATACGGGTGACGTGAAGCAGGTCTATTGATCCATACGGGTGACGTGAAGCAGGTCTATTGATCCATACGGGTGACGTGAAGCAGGTCTATTGATCCATACGGGTGACGTGAAGCAGGTCTATTGATCCATACGGGTGACGTGAAGCAGGTCTATTGATCCATACGGGTGACGTGAAGCAGGTCTATTGATCCATACGGGTGACGTGAAGCAGGTCTATTGATCCATACGGGTGACGTGAAGCAGGTCTATTGATCCACACGGGTGACGTGAAGCAGGTCTATTGATCCATACGGGTGACGTGAAGCAGGTCTATTGATCCATACGGGTGACGTGAAGCAGGTCTATTGATCCATACGGGTGACGTTAATGAGTTTAAGCATAAAACTTCATCTTATCTGGTAGAACATTTTTGAAAAGTTTTAAATTAGATACTGGACTAAATATTTCGCCAGAAATAAATAGCATAAAATAGTAGTACAGGTATACGCTTTATTTATATGGAAGAGATCAAACCTCATAGGATTATTAGTCCAAATTGTAGACGGGTTCGACCCTAAACCAGAGAATTGGTATTACCAATCACTAAGGTTTCAGAGGAATACGAATCATATACACAGTATACTTGCTTGAAATTTAGTTCAATTTTAGATTATTTCAAAGTATAAATGACGGTGATGAGTGAAATTATATAACAAAATATTTTCACTGAATATAATGACCTAAACATGTCATATGTGGAATTATTACATAAAGTCAACACTATTTAGTGAAAGGAAATGAAAATTATTGGCTCTGAAAAATCATTAAAATATGTGCCCAACAGTTTCGACAGGAGGCTATAGTAGAGGGGAACTTTAAATATTACAAAATGGAACAGAACAACAAATACGACAGAGATAACAAGTGAACAAATATATGCGTTTCTCACAGACCGGAAGCTATCAATATGGTGCTGATAGACGGGGAGCTATATGGTGCTGATAGACGGGAAGCTCTATGGTCCTGATAGACGGGGAGCTCTATGGTGCTGATAGACGGGGAGCTATATGGTGTTGATAGACGGGGAGCTATATGGTGCTGATAGACGGGGAGCTCTATGGTGTTGATAGACGGGGAGCTATATGGTGCTGATAGACGGGGAGCTATATGGTGCTGATAGACGGGGAGCTATATGGTGCTGATAGACGGGGAGCTATATGGTGCTGATAGACGGGGAGCTATATGGTGCTGATAGACGGGGAGCTCTATGGTGTTGATAGACGGGGAGCTATATGGTGCTGATAGACGGGGAGCTATATGGTGCTGATAGACGGGGAGCTATATGGTGCTGATAGACGGGGAGCTATATGGTGCTGATAGACGGGGAGCTCTATGGTGTTGATAGACGGGGAGCTATATGGTGCTGATAGACGGGGAGCTATATGGTGCTGATAGACGGGGAGCTATATGGTGCTGATAGACGGGGAGCTATATGGTGCTGATAGACGGGGAGCTCTATGGTGTTGATAGACGGGGAGCTATATGGTGCTGATAGACGGGGAGCTATATGGTGCTGATAGACGGGGAGCTATATGGTGCTGATAGACGGGGAGCTATATGGTGCTGATAGACGGGGAGCTATATGGTGTTGATAGACGGGGAGCTATATGGTGCTGATAGACGGGGAGCTATATGGTGTTGATAGACGGGGAGCTATATGGTGCTGGTAGACGGGGAGCTATATGGTGTTGATAGACGGGGAGCTATATGGTGCTGATAGACGGGGAGCTATAGCTATATGTGGTTCAAAGACACAAAATTGGCTATATGCTGCTTATATAAGGAAAATTAGCTATATGCTACCCATAGACAGGTATATGCCACCCAGTGACAGGGAGACAGGTATATGCTACCCATAGACAGGGAGACAGGTATATGCTACCCATAGACAGGGAGACAGGTATATGCTACCCATAGACAGGGAGACAGGTATATGCCACCCATAGACAGGGAGACAGATATATGCCACCCAGTGACAGGAAGATAGGTATATGCTACCCATAGACAGGGAGACAGGTATATGCTACCCATAGACAGGGAGACAGATATATGCCACCCAGTGACAGGAAGACAGGTATATGCTACCCATAGACAGGGAGACAGGTATATGCTACCCATAGACAGGAAGACAGGTATATGCTACCCATAGACAGGGAGACAGATATATGCCACCCAGTGACAGGGAGACAGGTATATGCCACCCAGTGACAGGGAGACAGGTATATGCCACCCAGTGACAGGGAGACAGGTATATGCTACCCATAGTCTAGTAACTTGCCATTTACTACTCATGGATCAACTCATTCTCTCAACTAATACGTCTCACTCTGTACGTTATGGCCACCAATGAATAAATTGAAATGGGCTAAGTAGCTGCTAGCAAAAATCCACGTTTTCTATACAACAGTAGGTTTGGTTAGGTTTGATTAGATTAGGTTAGGTAAGGTTAGGTAGGTTGTTTGGTTTCGTTCGTGGTTTAGGTTATGCTTAGACGT
This sequence comes from Procambarus clarkii, assembly GCF_040958095.1. NCBI lineage: Eukaryota > Metazoa > Arthropoda > Malacostraca > Decapoda > Cambaridae > Procambarus > Procambarus clarkii. The sequence goes on along the minus strand of NC_091178.1, from coordinate 27,746,366 downwards.
AGAAGTAACTATGTGCTGCCTCCTAGATTGTACCTGGAGAGAGCTCCGAGACTTTTACTTCTCCTAAAGACCGCCCTGGGTCCAGGCTTCACTTGTGATAACGTGGTCCAACAGGCTGTTGTACCAAGTGGATATGTTGGCCTGCGGACCGCTTGGAGCTACCCGCAGGCCCACATATTCCCTACAGCCTGGTTGGTCCGGATCTTCTTGCAGGAACCTGTTTCATTGTTTCTTGAAGAAGTCCAACTCTGCTCCAGCAATCCTTCTTTTACTTAGTGGGAGGGTATTGAATATCCGGGTACCTGTGATGCTCTTGCACTTCTCCTTGTTTGTGTCTGTGTCACCTCTACGCATCACTGGCTCTGTTCTGCATTTCCTACCGAATCTTTTTCTCCTGTAAGTTATAATTTTACTGTAAATTAAGTACCTCGACATCTAGTATCTTCAGTGTAAATATTTCTCGATACCAATGTCTCGTCTCTTTTTCAGAGAGAACATTTTGAGACCTTTGAGACATTGACTGAGGGGCTCTATCGTGTCTGTGGCGATTAGGGATGAGGATCTAGCTATTTGCTAGTAACTTTATGGTGGGAATATGTATCTCTTAAAGATATCAGTCTAGAGGCTCAAGGATTGAATTGTGTATGAGAAAGCCTAAGAAAACAGGATTTAGTGCAGGTAAATCTAGTGTATAGACTGTGCTGATTATAAACAGGACCGTCTTGTTTTACCGACGGGTCGTACGTCAACACACGTCAGTCTTGACGGGGAGACCTGGTCGTAAGTCAACACACGTCAGTCTTGACGGGGAGACCTGGTCGTAAGTCAACACACGTCAGTCTTGACGGGGAGACCTGGTCGTAAGTCAACACACGTCAGTCTTGACGGGGAGACCTGGTCGTAAGTCAACACACGTCAGTCTTGACGGGGAGACCTGGTCGTAAGTCAACACACGTCAGTCTTGACGGGGAGACCTGGTCGTAAGTCAACACACGTCAGTCTTGACGGGGAGACCTGGTCGTAAGTCAACACACGTCAGTCTTGACGGGGAGACCTTCTGCTCTCTTGTCTTGAACTTTTCCTCTTGAAATGTAAAATGGAGTTATATGAGTAATCTCACTGGTGCCCAAAGCTATAAATGGGTAATTTTGGGTTATTTAAGAAAATTCCATGACGCGAGCATGATTGAAACTTCTGAAATAATATGAGAATGAGATTGAGACGGACGATGAAAATGAAAAACAATTATCACGAGGAAAGAAGAAAAAAAAGTAAAATCTTTTAAATAAAGAAAACTATGGAAAGGCTGAGTCGTTGCAGGCAGAAGACACCCTCGCTCCCCTTGTGCCACTAATGTCATCCGTGGCACTAATTGCTGAACCATAATTCCATTAGTTCTCTACCCAGTTACTGGAAGGGCAGCGGGAACCACCTTCGCCACAGAACGCATACATTTTCGCTCCCAGTAGATAAATGACATATGAAGTTAAGAAACTCAGTATTGAGAAGACTAATAATAAACAGCAGCTCCCCTATGACTAATATCTTACCCTGTGACAATTATGTATTAGCGATAAGACCTGCCATTAACGTATAATGACTTACTGTAAATATATAGCTCTTGAAATAGAACATTCTCTGTAATTTGCTGACACGTAACCATAAGGTTTGAATGCTAGATGAAATTGTTTTTGTAATAATCTAAGATGAGGTCTGATAAAGACCTTTTGTGTCCTCTTTAATGCTTTTACGCTACCGCTCACAGCATGAGTATGGGGTGCACAATAAACTAGCCGCCTTCGGGGGCAACAGAACACAGAACGCAGTCTTCGAGGGAACCTCGCAGGGAATTGTTGAGTTGTTTGTTAGTTGCTGTGAGGATGAGACCAGCGTCGTCCACTCCTCTGAGCCACGACCAACACTTGCCTACCTTCAGGGAGACGGAGCGGCATCTTTGTTGGTCAGACACCGTCAGAGGCCAGTCCTTCCCTCGACAGAACTCCATGTAACGCACCTGACGCATTGAGCTCGGACCTGATACACAGCCGCTCGCTAAACCGAACGGAACGCTCGCTAAACCGAACGGAACGCTCGCTAAACCGAACGGAACGCTCGCTAAACCGAACAGCCAAGCACTTGCGGAACGTTTGCAAAATGCATAACAACATTACCAACTGATAAAGTTAACATCCGGTACAGCTCGGACAAGCCGACACTACATTGAGAACAATCGTTTTGCATAAGTGAAATGTAAAATTGGACGGCTTGAGAACTGACAGCGAATAATATAATTCCTGAAATTATGGAATATATTCTTACATAAAATATAGAAATGTTGGGCTTATTCATTCTCATCGGTAAACAGAAAAAAATAGCCTGGTAGATGTCAATTCGACGATTGTTGGTATAAGTGTTATTCAAGTTGAATATTAGTTAGAATATAATGTCATACACGGTGTTACTATTTATGGAATATTATACCTGGTCGATCAGCCTATTGTGCTTATATGAGGTAGTGAAAGATTATGGATACATGTAACCATTAACATAACCCGGGAAAAAGAGAATTAATGTAACTAAATTGTTTTTCAAATTAATTACAAATAAAAACCATATATATAATCACAAAAGATTAAATAAAATAATAAAATAAAAATAACAATAATAATAATAATAATAATAATAATAATAATAATAATAATAATAAAATAATAAAATAATAATAATAATAATAATAATAATAATAATAATAATAATAATAATAAAATAATAATAATAATAATAATAATAATAATAATAATAATAATAATAATAATAATAATAATAATAATAAAATAATAATAATAATAATAATAATAATAATAATAATAATAATAATAATAATAATAATAATAATAATAATAATAATAATAATAATAATAATAATAATAATAAAATAATAATAATAATAATAATAATAATAATAATAATAATAATAATAATAATAATAATAATAATAATAAAATAATAATAATAATAATAATAATAATAATAATAATAATAATAATAATAATAATAATAATAATAACAATAATAATAGAGAAACTTACTACATCGCTGTAGTGCTAAAATAAAGGTGAAGGAAAGACCTAAAAAATGTATAAATGCTTTAAAAACTAATTTTTAGATGTAACCAACATCCTTTCTCAAGATGTTTTATTCAATGTTCTCCATTGAACAGAGTATACAGTACCCTGAGAACACTGTATACCGTACCCTGAGAACACAGTATACAGCACCTTGAGAACACTGTATACAGCATCATGAGAACACAGTATACAGCACCTTGAGAACACTGTATACAGCATCATGAGAACACTGTATACAGCACCTTGAGAACACAGTATACAACATCATGAGAACACTGTATACAGCACCTTGAGAACACTGTATACAGCATCATGAGAACACTGTATACAGCACCTTGAGAACACAGTATACAGCACCTTGAGAACACAGTATACAGCACCTTGAGAACACAGTATACAGCATCATGAGAACACTGTATACAGCACCTTGAGAACACTGTATACAGCATCATGAGAACACTGTATACAGCACCTTGAGAACACAGTATACAGCACCTTGAGAACACAGTATACAGCACCTTGAGAACATAGTATACAACACCTTGACAACACAGTATACAGTACCTTGAGAACACAGTATACAGTACCTTGAGAACACAGTATACAGTACCTTGAGAACACAGTATACAGTACCTTGAGAACACTGTATACAGCACCTTGAGAACACAGTATACAGCATCATGAGAACACAGTATACAGTACCTTGAGAACACTGTATACAGCACCTTGAGAACACAGTATACAGCATCATGAGAACACAGTATACAGCACCTTGAGAACACAGTATACAGCACCTTGAGAACATAGTATACAACACCTTGACAACACAGTATACAGTACCTTGAGAACACAGTATACAGTACCTTGAGAACACAGTATACAGTACCTTGAGAACACAGTATACAGTACCTTGAAAACACAGTATTCAATACCTTGAGAACACAGTATACAGCACCTTGAGAACATAGTATACAACACCTTGACAACACAGTATACAGTACCTTGAGAACACAGTATACAGTACCTTGAGAACACAGTATACAGTACCTTGACAACACAGTATACAGTACCTTGAGAACACAGTATACAGTACCTTAAGAACACAGTATACAATACCTTGAGAACACAGTATACACTACCTTGAGAACACAGTATACAGTACCTTGAGAAGACAGTATTCAATACCTTGAGAACACAATATACAGTACCTTAAGAACACAGTATACAGTACCTTGAGAACACAGTATACAGCACCTTGAGAACACAGTATACAGTACCTTGAGAACACAGTATACAGTACCTTAAGAACACAGTATACAATACCTTGAGAACACAGTATACAATACCTTGAGAACACAGTATACAGTACCTTGAGAATACAGTATACAGTACCTTGAGAACACAGTATACAGTACCTTGAGAACACAGTATACAGTACCTTGAGAATACAGTATACAGTACCTTGAGAACACAGTATACAGTACCTTGAGAACACAGTATACAGTACCTTGAGAACACAGTATACACTACCTTGAGAATACAGTATACAGCACTTTGAGAACACAGTATACAATACCTTGAGAAAGTATGTAAGTTACATACAAAAATTTGGGTCTTTAATACATATATTGGGTCTTGTCTTCACCTTCAGTAATAGTAATATTGCAATATTTCTGGTGCTGCAATATGGCTCTGAGCTGTAATCCCTAAAATGACACACTTGGTTCTCCATGTGTGTCACTTTTATTACTCCCTTCACAAATTTATTAGTCTCTTCTCAAAACTATCTCTACGAGCACTCGTAGACAACTCTAGACTGACGCCACTTAATACAGTTGGCCATAATGCTCAAAAGCCCTAATCTCAATTATGCAGAATAACCACAATCAAGAGTTAAGAGATAATAGCTGAGCTCTTTCGTCTTGCTTTTCAACGATTCTTTCGCTGTGTAGAAGGCTTGAAGAACATGATGAAAGTGTTCAGCTGATATCTTTTAATGTTTGACTGTAGTTATTCCCCATCACCATAATGGTCTTTCGCTCATTATCACTACAATGGCCGCCTCCGTAATAACATAGCCCGTTACTTCTCAACACACAGTCCTCTCTCACTATGGTCTCCCCCGTCACCAACACTATGGCACCACCATCACCCCCAAGGCCTCTCCATCACCAAGGACCCTTCCTTAACACATTAGCCCTTCCTCACTATAGTTGTTCCATCATCACCATTAAGGTAGCACCACCAAGGCCCCCTCCCTCATAATCACCACCACTGCCCGTCCCTCACAACCACCGAGGTTGTGAGGGACCTTACAACCATCGCCGTGGCCCTCCCTCTCCCTCACAACCATAGTCCTCTCCTTCACCATCACAACCGTAGCCCCCTGCTTCACCATCACAACCATTGTCCCTTGCTTCACCATCACAACCACAGCCACCTGCTTCATCATCACAACCACAGCCACCTGCCTCACAATTACAACCATAGCCCCCTGCCTCACAATCACAACCATAGCCCCCTGCCTCACCATCACAACCATAGCCACCTGCCTCACCATCACAACCATAGCCACCTGCCTCACCATCACAACCATAGCCACCTGCCTCACCATCACAACCATAGCCACCTGCCTCACCATCACAACCATAGCCACCTGCTTCACCATCACAACCATAGCCACCTGCCTCACCATCACAACCATAGCCACCTGCCTCACCATCACAACCATAGCCACCTGCCTCACCATCACAACCATAGCCACCTGCCTCACCATCACAACGATAGCCACCTGCCTCACCATCACAGCCATAGCCACCTGCCTCACCATCACAAGCATAGCCCCCTGCCTCACCATCACAACCATAGCCACCTGCCTCACCATCACAACCACAGTCACCTGCCTCACCATCACAACCATAGCCACCTGCTTCACCATAAATTTGGTTTCACGGGTAAAATTGCCTGGAAATTGGCCGCCATAAGAGTGTTACCTGCCAGTGTGACTGCCAGGCATTAGGAGGGGAGCTCCCCCTGCTGGAACATTATCCTGTCACCGCACACCATCACACCCTGGTGGGTCGTCATGCTGGGCTCCTGGTCTGTCACCACACACCATCACACCCTGGTGGGTCGTCATGCTGGGCTCCTGGTCTGTCACCACACACCGTCACACCCTGGTGGGTCGTCATGCTGGGCTCCTGGTCTGTCACCACACACCGTCACACCCTGGTGGGTCGTCATGCTGGGCTCCTGGCCTGTCACCACACACCATCACACCCTGGTGGGTCGTCATGCTGGGCTTCTGCCTCACAACATATCTTACATAACAAACTTTGGTTTTTCAATTATTTCGTTCAAAATGACATCATGTTTTGGTACGAAATTACGTGTAAAAACCACCAATGGTCTTTTTTTCTTTCCTCTAATATTTTCTAACAGCGGTCTCTGGGTTTCCACTTGTGACTTTAGTGTACTCTGAAACCTTAAATTCCGTTTTCGTTAACCGTTTGCATTAAACATCTTTTTTCATTAATCTTTTTTGACTAGTTGAATATGAAAAGGGCTGCAATTGTTCCAAGCTTCAGTATTGCAGCCTAAATAGAAAGGGAGAATTTGTTTTTATTTATCAACGAATTTTACACATTTTCAACCTCTATTAATCTAACAACTACAAGTTTCAAATGAAATCATTTCTATGATACTCTTCTATCACATTAGCATATAATTAAGGGTATGATTCAGTGGCTTTTACAAAATATGTTAAATTTTACTAATACAAATATTCAAAGATCCCCCCAAAATTATGCAAATATATCATGTTTATTACTATTATAAAATAAGGAATATAAATAATTATTATTATAAATTATTACTATAAAATAAGTCCTAGACAGAGAACGTTTGTTTGAAGATTGTTAAATATTCTTGCCAGGGTAAGGGCTCGTGTGAGAGGTGAGGAGAGGTGGAGGGGAAGAAAAATAGATTGGGATAGATGAAGAAGAAATGGAGAAATGACAAGAGAAAGTTAGGGAGGGAAGGAGATACTTTTTCAGTTTTACCCGCGCCACCTCCTGGGAGGCTTAATTTTCATCAATCAATCAATCAGGTGATTACAACTCAGGTGATCGTAGTGGGCATGGCGTCTTGGCCCACTACACTCATCTGAGTGTTAAGTTGAATGATCAGAACATCTTTATAAGATGACCAGGGGACAGATTCTTCACTCAGGCAAGAAGAACTGTAAGTCGACAGAACCCCGAAGGTAAGGACCGCGTCACACATTATCAGAATAACGACAGCAGCAAATAACACATTTTCTAAAGTCGTGATATTCTCCAGAAACTTGGAGAAACGAACATTCCACGTCTTATAATCAACAAAGATGAGACCCACTCTCTAATATGCATCCGCGTCACAACCCCTACTTGAAATTTCAGGTAGGGGTTGGATTAAGGGATTAAGCATTAAGGATTAAGAAAACTAGCAAAGGTCCAGACAAAATGCAACAAGGCTCGATTCTGAGCTGAAGGGTTAGAGCTATGCTTCGAGCTACGTTTCTGCCCGAAATGCTGCGCGTACTAGTGACATTACAAGTTTGTAAATACCATGCAATGTATTCTCACAAACCCAATGTACCTTCTTTTATATAATTAAATAAATAAATAAATAAATAAATAAATAAATAAATAAATAAATAAATAAATAAATAAGGGTGGAGACATTGTGGGAACTGGACCTTACCTCACCGGAAGAGGGAAAACATAAGGCGAGTAGGGAAGACTTGTTAACAATATATAAAATACAAAGGGGAACTGTGAAAGTAGAGAAAGCATCATTGTCCAAATGTATTAACACCGGAACGAGTGATAATATGTGGTTAACAAGGGAACTATCAGGGGAAAGCACCAAGTCATTATGTGGTTAACAAGAGACACAAATGATTCACAAAAATATCAGAAAAGCGTTTTCTTTGTTAGAACTCTCAATAGTCTGAAAAGGTTAGGCGTACAAGCCGTTGAAGCTAACTTAATACAAAATTTAAGATATAAGTAAGATAGGAGAATGAGAAATAAGTCCATGCACTAATCTAAGAACATCCACAAAGCGGGGCCAGGAGCTGAACTTCACCTGGCAAGCACCACCAGGTGAGTACACAAGCGGACGACCACAATTATGGCGACTATCTCAGGAATAATTTAATAATTTTTCATTCGCATGCAACGAGCATTTTAGAGACAATTTTCTTTGCGGAATTTATTAAGGTTTTGTGCTTGTGTATTTATTGAGCGGTAACACAGCCATGAACGCTGCTAGTCTCATGGCAGCGCCTCGTAGCAGATAATTACACTCAATTAACATACCTAACTTGGCATAGACGGGAAATGTTCTTATAAGTCATGCATTCTAATCCAATGAGGAAAATACACCACCAGATACAGAGAGAGACATGAAAGCCATTTACACACATGCACACCCAAACATACAAACACAGGCTAGTCCGTGAACTAAAGGAGTTGAACTACGAAGTAGGGCTCACAAAGCAAGAGGAGACATGATTACGACTTATCTAATACTCGGTGGTTAACAAGGTTAAAGGTTAAAGACAAGGTTAAAAAAAAATCACATATGGGGGGAAAACATTACAAAAGATTCACACAAAGGGAGGACAAAAGAAAGGATCACACAAGGGGAGGGTACAGGAGAAAGGATCACACAAGGGGAGGGTACAGGAGAAAGGATCACACAAGGGGAGGGTACAGGAGAAAGGACCACACAAGGGGAGGGTACAGGAGAAAGGACCACACAAGGGGTTTGAGTACAGGAGAAAGGACCACACAAGGGGAGGGTACAGGAGAAAGGGTCACAAAGGGGTGGGTACAGGAGAAAGGGTCACAAAGGGGTGGGTACAGGAGAAAGGACCACACATGGGGAGGGTACAGGAGAAAGAGTCACACAAGGGGAGGGTACAGGAGAAAAGGTAACACAAGGGGTGGGTACAGGAGAAAAAGTCTCACAGGAGGAGGGTACAGGAGAAAAGATCACACGCAGGGTGGTATTACGTTGTAGTAGGTCGAGTGCGTACGTCCCTACCGTTCAACCAACCAAAACCCGTAGTGCCCATACTCTGGTCAGTAGATCACCCTGTACGCTTCCTGCTCTTGGAGGGGGGATCAGCGTCACACATTTACGGGGGTTGTGGCTCCAACACTGACCTGGTTGTCACATGCACACACCTAATTCGAGCCGCTGTGACTCCCCACTCTCTTCTTATTTTGTAAAGCCGTCTCAATCCGAGTTTCATTGAATTATAATTCTGTACCACCCTGTCTACAGCTGTGTTTCTCTCTCTCTCACTCTCTCTCTCTCTCTCTCTCTCTCTCTCTCTCTCTCTCTCTCTCTCTCTCTCTCTCTCTCTCTTTCCTGCTTTCTGGAAAGCCTCATTAGGACAAGGACAAACACCTGTAGATTACATACATTTAATGGACAGATAACATATACACCACACATGCAAGATCTAATAATAATGACTCCAACACTCTATGCCATTATAATCAGGTTGCATCCAATCCCATCAGGACTCTATCAACGGCTAATGTCAGGTGGTAGCCCAACTCCTGTCTCGCTACTTATGCTACCAACCTCACCTAGAGGGTTAAATCTTGTAATACATTATGGCACTATCAGCCCTAGAATATATATAAATAAATATACACAAGGAATCTAGTCTATGGCTGCAACAACATAAACATCAGTATAAATATTTCTTGATACAAACTTCCAATCACTCACCTCCCACTGTGTCACGCACGCTAATGACACTCAAACACTGTATCAACTCTTTGTAAGTAATCATTAAGAATCTCCTCTCTGCATTCAGAGATTCACTACCCTGAACACTTCAGGTTCTCACAGAATTGTCTGCAAGGGTCTTCCACAGCTCTTCCGGCTGCTACACCATGAAGTCTTCCTTAAACAGCAATGGTGCTTCACCACTGGTACCACAGAGGCACGTGAAACTCTACTCCACTGCTGTCCCTCTCACAACTTGAGGTCCTACTCTTCCTATGGGGCTGCTCATCCATAGAGCTCAGGTTTTCTTCAATTCTTTTCTTCAAGTTTTTCTTCAGCCTTGGAATTCCATCCACTGACTTCTCCTCTACTGGCCTCGAAGTTCTCCCAGCAACTCCTTTCCCAAAACGAACCACAGAATTTGGTCTGCTCGCGGCGTTCACTGACTGAGCTGTCGCCACCACGGCGCTCTAAGCTGCCCACAAAACTCCTTTAAACTGCTCAACACTCTTTCTGCAGTTCACGACAGGAGCTGACACGTCCACAGACTTATTCCTCAATCGAGACGTCTGTCCACTTCTTTCTTCTTGAAGGTATATCACTCAGGAGTTCTTCCTCACCAGGGGCTCAAACGGTGCACGACCTCCCCTTCACGATTTCTTAAGCTTAAGTGAGGTCAACGTCATCTGAAGCGAGCCTCACACCTCCAGCAAATTCTCCACATCTCATGTCAAGTCATTTATTTATATTCTTATTCACTGCCCATACTCTTAAACTATTTGTCAAATTTAATCGAGTGTTTACTATATATATTTCCAGGTCAATATCTCTTTGACCTCTTAGTTAGGTCAGGCCTGGCAGAATAACTCTCAGGGGGTAAACTCGTTTCTCAGGCAGCCTGGAGAGCATAACACACACCCTTCCTTTTAATTTTGAGTGTTATTCCAGTGCCTAGGCTCGGGGTAATTCATCAGCCACCACATCGTCTTGTTCTCCAACCAACTTGTTTGGCCGGATGAAACTGTTTACGTACTCTCCTTTGCAGTATACAATTATCCGTTGCACCTTGCAACATCTAGCTCACAACTTGATAGACACATGGTGTATACTTAAGCGATCAGACTTCTTTCACACCTTGGCTAGGCTGTCCCCTTGGACACCTGCGTTCTATCGGTCCACTCTATTTACTGCTTTCTTCGACCATTTCTTCTTCTTGCACTCCTCACGTCCAGAGACAGACATCTACCGTTTGTAAGTCCTCTGTCGTCCTCGTGTTTCAATTCATCGTCCTCACGATTCGGTCTGTAGCCATCACACATCAGTCTCACATCAACATACTTCACTCTGTCGTCTTCATGTTTCCATCTACTGTCATCATACTGCCATCTCTTATCATCATACTTTACTCCCTCGTCTTCACTGACGATTTCTTCTTTCGTCTCCTCATTTATTTGAGACTTCATCCTCCTCGACTTCCATCGAATCTTCGGCTTTCTTTTACTAGTCCATGCTTACATCATCATCCTCTTCTCACACCTCTTGCCCTTACACAACTTCATTTCTTCTCTTTCAACTTTTCTTCATTCTCTCAAAGTTTCTTCGAGCACTATACTACACTCCACAACACTCGACCATACTTGTCGCTTTACCTCTCTCAGCGTGTTCATAAGCATCCCTCTGCACATGCTGTCTCCTCTCTTTTCTTCTCTATCTCTTGTCCACGCTTCCGCGTGAAATGTGTTAACTCTTGTCATCTCAAACAACTTAACTCCATTATCTCTATGCTTCTGTGCCTGTGGATAACTTGCCGTTTTACTCTCGTTCTCAGTCTGTCCACATCCTTCTTCACTTCTGCTCAGCACAGTTGCATCCACCTTCCGACTCTTAATTTCAGCGAGCTTGGCTCTACTCAGGTCCACTCTCTTCACATTATTCTTCTCCGGCCAGGTCATCTTCACTTCTGACCTCACCGAGGCTCCATTTTGCTGAGCCGGACCTTCCTTCAACAGCCACGCTATCTCCACGTCGATATCTTCTATCGGTGGAGCTGACACTGCTACATCCTCACCAATGTCTTCCTCGTCGGCCACCTCTGCCTTCGTCACTACCGAGACAGGGTTCTCAATGGCTTGGCGGTCTCCTGACTCATCCCCTAGGATGTCAGTCAGGATCACACACTCAGGTGTCCCACCTCTGGCGTGGCCCCTTTGGCACTCCTCTGGCAGAGCCTCTGCTATGATCCTTGGCAACACCTTCTTCCCGCACAAGTCATTTCCCAGGATCACCTGGACTCATGGAACAGGTATGTTGGGGCATACTCCCAACATCACCTCTGCCGACAAATATTGTGACATTAGCTGGACGGCACATTTGGGCATGTAACTCTCAGACAACAACCCATATACCTTCATCTTCCTCATGCCAGCTAACCGTCGAACACTCCCAATCAGGCTCCTCGTAATCAAACTCTGATTAGCTCTGGTATCTCTTAAGATACCGTCTTTTACTCCAGGTTGGCCTCCTATACTATACAATCTATACTCATGAAAAGCCTATATTGCTCGTTCACTAAGTTCACTTGCTGTGGCTTGTCCTGGAACACACCAATATATTTATTTTGAGGGTCACACATGGCCAGGGTCACAACTCTCTTTCCTCGCCTACAATCTCGCATCATATGTCCCAATCCGTTACACCTATAACATCTCATTTGAGAGAAGTCTCTTCTATATGTTCTCGAGTGGCTCTGACTCTGCCCACTTGCGTTGGAATTCCTCGGGCCAGGCACACCACTCGTAGTCTGTGAGGCTAGACTGGACTCTTTAGCTTTTCACTTTTCTCCTTCATTCTCATTTTCAGATGAAGTGTGCGACCTACTCTTCTGAGTTTCAGGATGCTTGCGATTACTCGCCTGTCTATCAAAAGTTTTCACAACCCAGGCTACTCTGGGTCTATCATAATTCCTTCCTCCCCAGACTCTACTGGGTCTGCCATTGCTACGTCTCGCCTCACTTTTCACTCTGTTCTCCCTTAAGCTCTTGTACACTTCAGTAATCATTTCCATCCTATCTGCGGCATCCCTTACATCCTTTACCCCTGCCTCTTGGATCTTGAACTTTGTCTCGGGGTGCACCATCTCCAAGAACTTTTCCATGACCATTAATTGCTTTAGGTCAGCATACGATCCAACTCCAGGAGCCTCAATCCATATCTGGAATCGTCTTTCCAGATCCCTTGTCGTGTCAGCAAACGTGCTTGCTCCAACCTTCACATTCTCCCTGAAACGCTTTCTATAAGCTTCTAGGGTTAACTGAAATAAGTGCAGTATGCTGCTCTTTAGTGTGGAATAACCCGGGCATTCTTCTAGTGTCAGTTGGGAGTATGCCTCTCTGGCAGCACCGGTCAGTCTTAGCTGAACCAGTTGGACCCAGTCCTCCTATGGCCACTCGCTGATATTGGCTATTTTTTCGAAATGCTCGAAGAAGCTCTTTGCCTCCTTGCGCACAAATAGGGGAATGTCCTTTTCCCTAACCCTATTATCATGTGGGTGTCCTTTTCCCTAACCCTATTATAATGTGGGTGGTGCTCTCAGACAACTCATGTTCAATACTCTGCTCAGCCAAGGTTCTATTTGCTTCTATCTGCTTTTGTTTTGTTCTCTCTTTTTTTTCCTTTTGACCTGTGCTTTTTCTTTTTCTTTTTCATGTTCCAACTCAGTTTCCTTTATTCTGATTTTATCTTTTTTCTACTTCCAGTCTGGTTTTCTCTTTGTTTGCTTTATTTTTCATCTGATGTTCTAGCCTTAACTTCTCCAGTTGGAACTGTTTCTCCTCACGTTGTTGTTGCCTCTGTAGCTCTAACTGGAACCTTTCCAAATTCCTGTTCCTGCTAATCCTTCTACTGCGGCTACTCTTACTGCTCCTACTCGATCCCTGGTATCGTTCTACATCCTGCCCATCTTCCTCCTTTCCACTTTCAGCTCCTTTCTGGGCTCCCTGTTCTGCCACTTCACTCTTTGCTCTCAACTGCCTCAGGATCTCATCCTTCATCCCAGCTACTTTAGATGCTTTCAACCTGATGCCACATTTTTCCGCTATTTGTTTCAACTGTTCCCTGGTGCAATCTTCCAAGTCCTCGGGCTTGCCTGACTCCACAAACGTTTCCACCTTATCCATCTTGTCCTGTGAATCTTCCCAAAAGAGACAATATACACCTGCGGTCACAAAGATACTTTGGAAATAAGTAGGCTCATTTCCACAAAGGGCGTACCAATTCACTCTCGGACAGGATCTGGGTGTGCCAGTTCACTCTCCCGGACACAGGCCCCCAAATATTATTACGTGCTTGAAGTAGGTCGAGTGCGTACGTCCTTAGAGTACAACCAACCAAAACCCGTAGAGTGCTTATAATTTGATCAGGAGATTACCCTGTATGCTTCCTGCTCTTGGAGGGGGGCTCAGTGTTATACATTTAAGGGGGTGCAGCTCCTACACTGACCTCGTTGTCACATGCACACACCCAATTTGAGCCACTGTGACTCCCCACTCTCTCCTTATTTTGTATGACCTCCTCAATCCCCCTCTCTTTAAATTATAATTCAGTACAACCCTGTCACAGTTGTGGTTCTTTTTTGTTTCTCTCTCTCTTTCCTACTTTCTGGGAAGCCTCACGAGGACAAGGGCAAACATCTATAGATTATATACATTTAATGGACAGAGAACATATTCACCACACATGCAAGAAATAATAATGACTCCAGCACTCTATGCTATTATAATCAGGTTGCATCCAATCCCATCAGGACTTTATCAGCTGCTTATGTCAGGTGGTAGCCCAACTCCTGGCTCGCTACTTATGCTACCAACCTCACCTAGAGGGTTAAATCTTGTAATACATTATGGCACTATCAGCCCTAGAATATATATAAATAAATATACACAAGGAATCTAGTCTATGGCTGCAACTACATAAACATCAGTATAAATATTTCTTGATACAAACTTCCAATCACTCACCTCCCACTGTGTCACGCACGCTAATGACACTCAAACACTGTATCAACTCTTTGTAAGTAATCATTAAGAATCTCCTCTCTGCATTCAGAGATTCACTACCCTGAAGACTTCAGGTTCTCACAGAATTGTCTGCAAGGGTCTTCCACAGCTCTTCCGGCTGCTACACCATGAAGTCTTCCTTAAACTGCAATGGTGCTTCACCACTGGTACCACAGAGGCACGTGAAACCCTACTACACTGCTGTCCCTCTCACAACTTGAGGTCCTACTCCTCCTATGGGTCTTGTCTTCCATAGAATTCAGTATTTCTTCAACAGCCTTGGAATTCCATTAACTGACTCCTCCTCTACTGGCCTCGAAGTTCTCCCAGCAACTCCTTTCCCCAGAAAAACCACAGAATTTGGTCTGTTGCGGTGCTCACTGACAGAAAGGTCGCCACCACGGCGCTCTAAGCTGTCCAAAAACTCCTTTAACTGCTTCACACTCTTTCTGCAGTTCACGACAGGAGCTGACACGTCCACAGACTTATTCCTCAATCGAGACGTCTGTCCACTTCTTTCTTCTTGAAGGTATATCACTCAGGAGTTCTTCCTCACCAGGGGCTCAAACGGTGCACGACCTCCCCTTCACGATTTCTTCAGCTTAAGTGAGGTCAACGTCATCTGAAGCGAGCCTCACACCTCCAGCAAATTCTCCACATCTCATGTCAAGTCATTTATTTATATTCTTATTCACTGCCCATACTCTTAAACTATTTGTCAAATTTAATCGAGTGTTTACTATATATATTTCCAGGTCTATATCTCTTTGACCTCTTAGTTAGGTCAGGCCTGGCAGAATAACTCTCAGGGGGTAAACTCGTTTCTCAGGCAGCCTGGGGATAATAACAGGGGGTACAGGAGAAAAGGACACACAAGGGGAGGGTACAGGAGAAAGGGACACACAAGGGGAGGGTACAGGAGAAAAGGGTCACACAATAGGAGGGTACAGGAGAAAGGGTTACACAAGGGGAGGGTACAGGAGAAAAGGGTCACACAATAGGAGGGTACAGGAGAAAGGGACACACAAGGGGAGGGTACAGGAGAAAGGGACACACAAGGGGAGGGTACAGGAGAAAAGGGTCACACAATAGGAGGGTACAGGAGAAAGGGACACACAAGGGGAGGGTACAGGAGAAAGGGACACACAAGGGGAGGGTACAGGAGAAAAGGGTCACACAATAGGAGGGTACAGGAGAAAGGGTTACACAAGGGGAGGGTACAGGAGAAAAGGATCACACAATAGGAGGGTACAGGAGAAAGGGACACACAAGGGGAGGGTACAGGAGAAAGGGACACACAAGGGGAGGGTACAGGAGAAAAGGGTCACACAATAGGAGGGTACAGGAGAAAGGGACACACAAGGGGAGGGTACAGGAGAAAGGGACACACAAGGGGAGGGTACAAGAGAAAAGGGTCACACAATAGGAGGGTACAGGAGAAAGGGACACACAAGGGGAGGGTACAGGAGAAAAGGGTCACACAATACGAGGGTACAGGAGAAAGGGACACACAAGGGGAGGGTACAGTTCAAAGGGACGCACAAGGGAAGGATACAGGAGAAAGGGACACACGAGGGGAGGTACAGGAGAAAGGGTTACACAAGGGGAGGGTACAAGAGAAAAGGTTACACATAGGGAGGGTACAGGAGAAAGGGTTATGCAAGGGGAGGGTATAGGAGAAAGGGTCACACAACTGTTTGACTGATTGACTCTTCAACCAACCATTCAACCAACACAACACTTGTACCACTTATTAGACTATTTTATAGAAACCTCTTTTCTACGGCTCATGAAACAAAGGAAAGGGTCCTGAAAGATATTTTTGATAGGAACCTTATTCCTACAGACAAAAATCAGAAAATACAATTGACTGTTTACTATAAAACCAAAAAAACGGCCAATCTACTCATGAAAAACTCCCCAGACACCAAGCAGATTGCCTTGAAGGAAACCAACGTCGTCTATGCCGTTAAATGCCCACTTGGGGACTGTAAGCCTCAAAGAATTCAGTATATAGGCAAGACAACAACATCTCTTTCCAGGCGAATAACGATGCATAAGCAACAGGGCTCCATTAAGGAACATATAATCTCTTCCCACAACCAGACCATCACCAGAGAAGTCTTAACAAAAAACACGGAAATCATCGATAGATACAGCGAGAGCAGGCGGCTTGATATCTGCGAGGCACTACACATTAAGAAGTCGACACCAGCAATCAACAGCCAATTAATGCACAACTATATTCTATCCACTTCAAGACTCTGCACCAATATAGAAGCATCAAGAAATATGGGCCAATAGGCCCTTTGCAGTTACTTCCATTCTTCCCTTTAATTTACCCAATTTATACCCATTGCACCGTGTTCTGTCTTGTGTTGAAAGTTTTGTTCACCTCATCCAAAACTGTTGTAACATATCACCTCACCCAAATGCGGGTATATAAGATGAAAGCCGTTTAAATGAAAGCATAGTGGAACTCTGTTTAGGTTTGCAGGTTATATTTGTGTGTGTGTAAACTAAAGTGTTTGAAAATGTAATAAGTTATTACGAAACGCGTTGAAGTGTCGCGTCAGACTAGAAATAAAAATGAATTTTGGAGAACTGATTTTTCAATTACCATCGACAGTGAAAAGAAACATAAGAAATATTGAGAAAATTCGTGTTAGAATTATTAATATTACTTTTTCGATCATATTTAATATTATATGTTTACAAGAAAGACTGCTACCATATATATATATATATATATATATATATATATATATATATATATATATATATATATATATATATATATATATATATATATATATATATATATATATATATATATAACTGAAAACTCACACCCCAGAGCACACCCTGGGGACCATTCAGGCTTGTTCGCATATATATATATATATATATATATATATATATATATATATATATATATATATATATATATAAAATATATATATATATATGGCAAAACGTTTGGCGATACTGAACGACATAATGATGTAGGGAAGAGCAGGCTCAATCTCTCTTGAAAGAGATTATCATCACAATATATATATATATATATATATATATATATATATATATATATATATATATATATATATATATATATATATATATTAGTATATTTTGGTAGCAGTCTTACCTGTAGACATATATTATTAAATATGACCGAAAAAGTAAGATTATTAATTCTAACACGAATTTTCTCAATATTTCCTATGGTTCTTTTCACTGTCGATGGTAATTGAAAAATCAGTTCTCCTAAATTCTTTTTTATTTCTAGTCTGACGCGACACTTGAATGCATTTCGTAATAACTTATCACATTTTCAAAGACTTTAGTTTACACACACACAACTATAACCTGCAAACCCTTCAACAGATTTCTTACTATGCTATAATTCAAACGGCTTTTCATTTTATATACCTGCATTTGGGTGAGCTGATATGTAACAACAGTTTTGGATGAGGTGAAAACAAATTTTCAACACAAGATAGAACACGAAATATTGGGTAAAGTTAAAGGGGAAGAATGGAAGTAAATGCATAGGGCCTATTGGCCCATATTTCTTGATGCTTCTATATTGGTGCGGAGTCTTGAAGTGGGTAGAATATAGTTGTGCATTAATTGGCTGTTGATTGCTGGTGTTGACTTCTTAATGTGTAGTGCCTCGCAGATATCAAGCCGCCTGATATCGATGTATCTATCGAGGATTTTCGTGTTTTTTGTTAAGACTTCTCTGGTGATGGTCTGGTTGTGGGAAGAGATTATATGTTCCTTAATGGAGCCCTGTTGCTTATGCATCTTTAATCACCTGGAGAGAGATGTTGTTGTCTTCCCTATATACTGAGTTCTTTGAGGCTTACAGTCTCCAAGTGGGCATTTGAAGGCATAGACGACATTGGTCTCTTTCAAAGCGTTCTGCTTTGTGTCTGGAGAGTTTCTCATGAGTAGGTTGGCAGTTTTCTTGCTTTTATAGTAAATCGTCAATTGTATCTTCTGATTTTTGTCTGTAGGGACAACGTTTCTATTAACAATATCTTTCAGGGCCCTTTCCTCCGTTTTATGAGCTGTGGAAAAGAGGTTCCTGTAAAATAGTCAAATAGGGGGTACAGGTGTTGTGTTAGTTGTCTTTTCAGAGGTTGCATGGCGTTTCACCTTCCTTCTTATGATGTCTTCAACGAAACCATTGGAGAAGCCATTGTTGATTAGGACCTGCCTTACCCTACAGAGTTCTTCATCGACTTGCTTCCATCCTGAGCTGTGGCTGAGAGCACGGTCGACATAAGCGCTAACAACACTCCTCTTGTACCTGTCTGCGCAGTCACTGTTGGCATTGAGGCACATTCCTATGTTTGTTTCCTTAGTGTAGACTGCAGTGTGGAAACCTCCGCTCCTTTCCATGACTGTTACATCTAGAAAGGGCAGCTTCCCATCCTTCTCCATCCCATAAGTGAAACGCAACACAGAATTCCGCTCAAATGCCTCCGTCAGCTCCTGCAGTTGTTTGACATCAGGTACCTGTGTAAAAATTTCGTCAGCATACCTGCAGTATATGGCCGGTTTCTAGTTCATGTCGACTAAGACTTTTGTTCGATGGTACCCATGTAGAAGTTCGCAAACAGGACACCTAGGGAAGAACCCATGGCGACCCCATCTACTTGCTTATACATGTGCCCATCCGGGCTCAAGAATGGTGCCTCTTTAGTACAAGCTTGGAGTAGTTTCCTTAGAATATTTTCTGGTATGTCAAGAGGATCCTCCTGACATACCAGATTATGTTTCTTTTTATGTTGATGGTAATTGAAAAATCAATTCTCCAAAATTCATTTTTTATTTCTAGTCTGACGTGACGCTTGAACGCGTTTCGTAATAACTTATTACATTTTCAAAGACTTTAGTTTACACACACAACTGTAATCTGAAAACTTAATACTAACATTGAACAGCTTGTCTTATATACTCGCATTTGGGTGAGGTGATATGTTGCAACAGTTTTGGATGAGGTGAACAAACTTTTGACCAACACAAGACAGAACACGGTGCAATGGGTATAAATTGGATAAGTGAAAGGGAAGAATGGAAGTAACTGCAAAGAGCCTATTGGCCCATACTTCCTCTTGATGCTTCTATCTTGGTACGGAGTCTTGAGGTGGGTAGAATATAGTTGTGCATTAATTGGCTGTTGATTGCTGGTGTAGACTTTCGGATGTGTAGTGCCTCCCAGATGTCAAGCCGCCTGCTATCGCTGTATCTGTCGATGATTTCTGTGTTGTTTGTTAAGACTTCTCTGGTGATGGTCTGGTTGTGGGAAGAGATTATATGTTCCTTAATGGAGCCCTGTTGCTTATGCATAACAATGCACAAGCAACAGGGCTCCATTAAGAAGGATTCGAACATTCATTGTAACAATAACGTAACCAGTCGTGTGGGTGTCACACCAGTCGTGTGGGTGTCACACCAGCCGTGTGGGTGTTACACCAGCCGTGTGGGTGTCACACCAGCCGTGTGGTTGTCACACCAGCCGTGTGGTTGTCACACCAGCCGTGTGGGTGTCACACCAGCCGTGTGGTTGTCACACCAGCCGTGTGGGTGTCACACCAGCCGTGTGGGTGTCACACCAGCCGTGTGGGTTTCACACCAGCCGTGTGGGTGTCACACCAGCCGTGTGGGTGTCACACCAGCCGTGTGGTTGTCACAACAGCCGTGTGGGTGTCACACCAGCCGTATGGGTGTCACACCAGCCGTGTGGGTGTCACACCAGCCGTGTGGGTGTCACACCAGCCGTGTGGGTGTCACACCAGCCGTGTGGGTGTCACACCAGCCGTGTGGTTGTCACACCAGCCGTGTGGGTGTCACACCAGCCGTGTGGGTTTCACACCAGCCGTGTGGGTGTCACACCAGCCGTGTGGGTGTCACACCAGCCGTGTGGTTGTCACACCAGCCGTGTGGGTGTCACACCAGCCGTGTGGGTGTCACACCAGCCGTGTGGGTGTCACACCAGTCGTTTGGTTGTCACACCAGCCGTGTGGGTGTCACACCAGCCGTGTGGGTGTCACACCAGCCGTGTGGTTGTCACACCAGCCGTGTGGTTGTCACACCAGCCGTGTGGGTGTCACACCAGCCGTGTGGTTGTCACACCAGCCGTGTGGGTGTCACACCAGCCGTGTGGGTGTCACACCAGCCGTGTGGGTTTCACACCAGCCGTGTGGGTGTCACACCAGCCGTGTGGGTGTCACACCAGCCGTGTGGTTGTCACACCAGCCGTGTGGGTGTCACACCAGCCGTGTGGGTGTCACACCAGCCGTGTGGGTGTCACACCAGCCGTGTGGGTGTCACACCAGCTGTGTGGGTGTTTCACACCAGCCGTGTGGGTGTCACACCAGCCGTGTGGGTGTCACACCAGCCGTGTGGGTGTCACACCAGCCGTGTGGGTGTCACACCAGCCGTGTGGGTGTCACACCAGTCGTGTGGTTGTCACACCAGCCGTGTGGGTGTCACACCAGCCGTGTGGGTGTCACACCAGTCGTGTGGGTGTCACACCAGCCGTGTGGGTGTCACACCAGCCGTGTGGGTGTCACACCAGCCGTGTGGGTGTCACGCCAGCCGTGTGGGTGTCACACCAGCCGTGTGGGTGTCACACCAGTCGTTTGGTTGTCACACCAGCCGTGTGGGTGTCACACCAGCCGTGTGGGTGTCACACCAGTCGTGTGGGTGTCACACCAGCCGTGTGGGTGTCACACCAGTCGTGTGGGTGTCACACCAGCCGTGTGGGTGTCACACCAGCCGTGTGGGTGTCACACCAGCCGTGTGGGTGTCACACCAGCCGTGTGGGTGTCACACCAGCCGTGTGGGTGTTACACCAGCCGTGTGGGTGTCACACCAGCCGTGTGGGTGTCACACCAGCCGTGTGGGTGTCACACCAGCCGTGTGGGTGTCACACCAGTCGTTTGGTTGTCACACCAGCCGTGTGGGTGTCACACCAGCCGTGTGGGTGTCACACCAGCCGTGTGGGTGTCACACCAGCCGTGTGGGTGTCACACCAGCCGTGTGGGTGTCACACCAGCCGTGTGGGTGTTACACCAGCCGTGTGGGTGTCACACCAGCCGTGTGGGTGTCACACCACCCATATAACAAGTGTTACTGTGGGTGGAGATGTATGAGGGAGGCGGCCAGCAGAAGGAGTTGAACAAACTCCTTCATGGTGTTTATGCTGCTGTTGACAGTCCTGTCTCTGTTGTCGTTGCTGTTGCTGCTGCTTCTACGGCAACTGTTGCTACCGCTGTTTCTACAACGGTTGTCGCTCTCGATGCTGCTGTTCTTGCTGTCGCAGCTGGTCCTGCTGAAGCAAGTGCTCCAGCAATCATTGTTGGTGGTGCGGCTGTCGCTGCTGTTTTCAGTATTAATATTGTTACTATTTGTGGTTCTGTTGATTGTGGTTCTATTTGGTCGGTCCTGTTGCCACTTACTGCGGCCGCATACCAGACAGATGCAGCATACGCCATCTATTGGCATAAAATTACACCATCTATCCATCAATTTGTCTATCCTTCTTCTCACACAAATTTTTACACAATAATCTGCCTACAACACTGTTCATATGTATCTATACATTGATCTATTAGTCTGTACCTGAATCTATCCCGGTTTCCAACTGTCCTTTTATCTGTCTTTAAATTCATGTATATCTTTCCATTCATTTATCCTTGTATCCATTTATATATTCATCATTTCATCCGTCTTTCTATCATTGCATTCATCCATATATGCATCCATCTATCTGTCAATCCGTCTAATCTTTTCTCTATGCATCAATCTACTCCTTTCTCTATCCATTGACATATCCATCTATCTCTCAGTCTATGCATTTATGTATATATTTGTCTCTCAATCTAACCATCATTTACCCACTAAATCCATCTATCTAACCATCTTTTTATTCATCTATGTATCGTTTTATCTATCCATCTTTCTATCCATCTATCTCTGTCTCTGTATCTTTCTGTTTTTCTGTCATTTTGTCTCTGTATCACTGTCTCTGTCTCTCTCTCTGTCTCTGTCTCACTGTCTTTGTCTCTCTCTCTGTCTCTGTCTCACTGTTTTTGTCTCTCTCTGTCTCTGTCTCACTATCTTTGTCTCTCTCTGTCTCTGTCTCACTGTCTTTGTCTCTCTCTGTCTCTGTCTCACTGTCTTTGTCTCTGTCTGTCTCTGTCTCACTGTCTTAGTCTCTCTCTCTGTCTCTGTCTCACTGTCTTTGTCTCTCTCTGTCTCTGTCTCACTATCTTTGTCTCTCTCTGTCTCTGTCTCACTGTCTTTGTCTTTCTCTGTCTCTGTCTCACTGTCTTTGTCTCTCTCTCTGTCTCTGTCTCACTGTCTTTGTCTCTCTCTGTCTCTGTCTCACTACCTTTGTCTCTCTCTGTCTCTGTCTCACTGTCTTTGTCTCTCTGTCTCTGTCTCACTGTCTTTGTCTCTCTCTGTCACTGTCTCACTGTCTTTGCCTCTCCATGTCACTGTTTCACTGTCTTTGCCCCTCTCTGTCTCACTGTCTTTGCCTCTCTCTGTCTCTGTCTCTATCTCACCGTGTATGTCTCTCTCTGCTTCTGTCTGACAATACCCAGGTGTTTAGTGATGAACTTGACATCTTGATAATGACGTCTAACTCTTTAATGAGCATGAAGAACGCACCACGTTCTGAACGTAATTAACCAGCCATGTGGCGAGGAACGGCCCCACGGCGCCTCTCTTACCTTCTCGCCCTCAGCAGTTGCAAAACTTTACCTGAGGCCCAGGTTGGCTTCCTTCATGAGTGTGCACCATTCTCCTGAATGGCTTGCCTCGTCAATTATCAAAATTCTGGACACGGAAGGGAATTGTGTGAGAAACTTGATTTCTTAGCCTTTCCTAGGCTTTTAAGTGCATCAAGGCCTTCAATACTCGAGATATGCTGGTCGATGTACTGTTATATATATGAGGCCAATATTGTCAAGGCTCCTCACCGGTCACAACTCACTAGGAAACCTGAACACAAGACAATCTTGTCATAAACAGGCTCGAGGTGGCTGTGTTGTTCTTAAGAACACAACTCCATCAGCGAACATTAATTCTCAGGACGATTCACATTTGAAATATATTTGTTCAACACGCAGATACGCTTGTGCTCCATTCATTCGATTATTGCAAATATCTTGTACACAGTTCACTTGTGGCTCATCTAGTTACTGAAATGATTGTGATAATCATTGAACTGAGTTTACTGAATGGAATCTAATTCTTCCTTGTGTAATATATAAAAAGTTGCTACGATTGATAGTAAATTTAATAAAAGCCTTAAAGACAGAGCCATTTGTATATTTCTGGTTTCTCTCGTTCCTTCTGGCCCACAAAGAATTCCAGAGAGACGTCTTTGACTTCCTTGATCATCCTGAAATTGATTTCTCAATCAAAGTGACTTCAAAATAGATTCATTAGCCTCCTCGCTATTCTTAATCTCGCCTGCTTCTTCTCATTATCACTTTCTGATATTTTCTTATTTTCGCTCCCTATTCCCCAGTGTTCCTCTGCACTAGTTAGCGTTGTCACCTCTCTTAACACCACAAACATTTACCAGTTTCCAAAGTGCTTTATCATTATTTTCAAATAATATTTTATTGTTATTCCTTAATACATTTTATTAACAACTATTGCATTGGTTATTTCCCAATGCTATAAGGACATATTTGATCTACTGTAAAGTGATGTGTGATAGTTGCTTCTCTGACAGAATGTTTGCGTTTAGAGGGAGCGAATTATCAGAGAAAAGCGAAAAGCCAATATATGGCTTATAAAAGACTCTATGGCACTTGGAAGAGATCAGGATTTAGGATGGGACAAGGGGGAAGGAATGAAAACTAAATCCTGAAGGGTTTATACTATACTGAAGGGCTTATTACTTTCCTCGGTGAACATACACTAAAAGTTTATTTTAGTGCTGCACTATGCTCAGCATTAGATAATACTTATGCACTCAGGATGATGAATAAGCTCTTGAGTTGGCCTTAATAATCATTTAGAGGTTGGTAGGCTCTTTGTCCCAGCTAGAGCACAACTAATTCACAGAGTTTTGGCCATTTACGAAGATGCCAACATAAAGGCAGGCCAAGGAAATGGCCTGCCGTAACTCAGCAACACATTCTCAAACTTAATGTTCTGCATTTTGTACGACTCGGTCTCGAACGTCAAAATTTAAGTGAATGAGTGGTATTCAAATATGTCAAGTTTACGCCTACTCGAGCTCATGAGCATTTAGCTTGACGGTGGGTCAAGTCTCGTTGGCTCATTCCAGTACGGCTCATCCACACCAACCATCAATGGTCGCCACACAAACCAACTATGGCCGCCACACCAGCAACCAAGGGTAGCCACACCAACCACCAATGGCCGCCACACCAGCCACCAATGGTAACCACACCAACCACCAATGGCCGCCACACCAGCCACCAATGGTAGCCACACCAACCACCAATGGCCGTCACACCAGCCACCAATGGTAGCCACACCAACCACCAATGGTCGCCACACCAACCACCAATGGATACCACACCTGCCACCAATAGTCACCACACCAACCACCAATGGACGCAACACCAACCACCAAAGGTCGCCACACAAGCCACCAATAGCCGCCACACCAACCACCCAATAGTCGCCACACTAACCACCAATGGCCGCCACACCAACCACCAATGGTCGCCACACAAGCCACCAATAGCCGCCACACCAACCACCAATAATCGCCACACCAACCACCAATAATCGCCACACCAACCACCAATGGTCGCCACACCAACCACCCAATGGTCGCCACACCAACCACCAATGGTCGCCACACCAACCACCAATGGTCGCCACACCAACCACCAATAATCGCCACACCAACCACCAATGGTCGCCACACCAACCACCAATAATCGCCACACCAACCACCAATAATCGCCACACCAACCACCAATGGTCGCCACACCAACCACCAATAATCGCCACACCAACCACCCAATGGTCGCCACACCAACCACCAATGGTCGCCACACCAACCACCAATGGTCGCCACACCAACCACCAATAATCGCCACACCAACCACCAATAATCGCCACACCAACCACCAATGGTCGCCACACAAACCACCAAGGGTCGCCACACCAACCACCAATGGTCGCCACACCAACCACCTACTGACAGCCACACCAACCACCAATGGTCGCCACACAAACCACCAAGGGTCGCCACACCAACCAACAATGGTCACCACACCAACCACCAATGGTCGCCACACTAACCACCAATGGTCGCCACACAAACCACCAATGGTCGACAACACCAACCACCAATGGTCGCCACACTAACCAACAATTGTCACCACACCAACCACCAATGGTCGCCACACCAACCACCAATAGTCAACACACTTACCACCAATGGTCGCCACACAAACCACCAATGGTCGACAACACCAACCACCAATGGTCGCCACACTAACCACCAATGGTCGCCACTAACCACCAATAGTCGCCACACCAACCACCAATAGTCGCCACACAAACCACCAATGGTCGCCACACTAACCACCAATGGTCGCCACACTAACCACCAATGGTCGCCACACCAACCAAAAATGGTCGCCACACCAACCAACAATGGCCGCTACATCAGCCACCAATGGCCGCCTCACCAACCACCAATGGCCACCACACCAACTACCAATGTTCGCCATACTAACCACCATTGGTCGCCACACGAACCACCAATGGTCGCCACACTAACCACCAATGGTCGCCCCACGAACCACTAATGGTCGCCACACCAGCCACCAATGGCCTTTACACCAGCCACCAATGGCCGCCACACCAACCACCAATGGTCACCACACCAACCACCAATGGTCGTCACACCAACCACCAATGGTCGCCCCACGAACCACTAATGGCCGCCACACCAACCACAAATGGTCACCACACCAACCACCAATGGTCGCCCTACCAACCACCAACGGCTGCCACACTAACCACAAATGGTCACCACACCAACCACCAATGGTCGCCACACCAACCACCAATGGCCGCCACACCAACCACCAATGGTCGCCACACAAACAACCCAATGACCGCTACACCAGCCACCAATGGTCGTCACACTAACCAACTAATGGCCGCCACACCAGCCACCAATGGTCGCCACACCAACCACAAATGGTCGTCACACCAGTCACCAATGGCCGCCACACCAATCACCAATGGCCGCCACACCAACCACCAATGGTCGTCACACTAACCAACTAATGGCCGCCACACCAGCCACCAATGGTCGCCACACCAACCACCAAAGGTCGCCACACCAACCACCAATGGCCGCCACACAAACCACCAATGGTCGCCATACTAACCACCAATGGTCGTCACACCAACCACCAATGGTCGCCATACTAACCACCAATGGCCGCCACACCAACCACCAATGGTCGCCATACTAACCACCAATGGTCGCCACACCAACCTCCAATGGCCGCCACACCAACCACCAATGGTCGCCACAGTAACCACAAATGGTCGCCACACCAACCACCAACGGCCGCCATACCAACCACCAATGGTCGCCACAGTAACCACAAATGGTCGCCACGCAAACCACCAATGACAGCCACACCAGCCAATATTGGTCGCCACACCAACCACCAATGGTCGCCAACCAACCACCTAATGGCCGCCACACCAGCCACCAATGGCCGCAACACCAACCACCAATGGTCGCCACACCAACCCACAATAGCCGCCACACCAGTCACAAATGGTCGCCACACCAACCACCAATGGCCTCCACACCAACTACCTAATGCTCACCACACCAACCACCTAATGGCCGCCACACCAACCACCAATGGTCGCCATACTATCCACTTAATAACCGCCACACCAACCACCAATGGCCGCCACACCAACCACCAATGGTCGCCACATCAACCACCAATGGTCGCCACACCAACCACCAATGGCCGCCACATCAACCACAAATGGTCGCCATACTAACCACCAATGGTCGCCAGACTAACCACCAATGGCCGCCACACCAACCACCAATGGTCACCACATCAACCACAAATGGTCGCCATACTAACCACCAATGGTCGCCATACTAACCACCAACGATCACCACATCAACAACCAATAGTCGACACAAAAACCACCTAATGGCCTCCACAACAGCCACCAATAACCGCCACACCAACCACCAATGGTCACCACACCAACCACCAATGGTCGCCACAAAAACCACCAATGGTCGCCACACTAACCACCAATGGTCGCCACACCAACCACCAATGGTCGCCACACCAACCACCAATGGTCGCCACACTAACCACCAATGTTTGCCACACCAATTACAAATGGTCGTCACACCAAACACCAATGGTCGCCACACCAACCACCAATGGTAGCCACACTAACCACCCAATGGCCGCCATAGCAGCTACCAACGGCCGCCACACTAACCACCAATGGCCGCTACACCAACCACCAATGGTCGCCACACCAACCACCAATGGTCGCCTCATTAACCACCAATGGTCGCCACACCAACCACCAATTCCCGCCAAACCAACCACCAATGGTCGCCACACCAACCACCAATGTCTGCCACACTAACCACCAATGGTCGCCACACCAACCACCAATCCAATGGTCGACACACTAACCACCAATAGTCACCACATCAACCACCAATGGTATCCACACCAACCACCAATGGTCGCCAGACTAACCACCAATGGTCGCCACACCAACCACTAATGGCCGCCACACCAACCACCAATGGTCACCACTAAAACCAACAATAGCTGCCACACTAACCACCAATAGTTACCACTCCAACCACCAATGACCGCCACACCAGCCACAAACGGTCGCCACACTAGCCACAATATGGCCGGCACATCAACCTCCAGTCGCCACAGCAGTCACCACAAGCCGCCACACCAGCCACCAATGGTCGACATACTAACCACCAACGGTCGCCACATCAACCACTAATAGTCGCTACACCAACCACCTAATGGCCGCCACACCAGCCACTAATGGCCGCTTCACAAGCCACGAATGGCCGCCACACCAACCACCAATGGTCGCCACACCAACCACCAATGGTCGCCACACTAACCATCAATGGTTGCCTCATTAACTACCAATGGTTGCCACACAAACCACCAATGGTCGCGACACCAACCACCAATTACCGCCACACCAGCCACCAATGGTCGCCACACCAACCACCAATGGTCGCCACACCAACCACCAATGGTCGCCACACTAACCATCATTGGTCGCCTCATTAACCACCAATGGTTGCCACACTAACCACCAATGGACGCCACACCAGCCACCAATGGCCATCACACCAACCACCAATGGCAGCCACACCAGACAATATTGGCCGCCACACCAACCACCAATGGTCGCAACACCAACCACCAATGGCCGTAACACCAGTCTTAAATGGTCGCCACACTAACCGCCAATGGCCGCCACACCAACCACCAATGGCCGCCACACCAACCACCAATGGTCGCCACACTAACCACCAATGTTTGCCACACCAATTACAAATGGTCGTCACACCAAACACCAATGGTCGCCACACCAACCACCAATGGTAGCCACACTAACCACCCAATGGCCGCCATAGCAGCTACCAACGGCCGCCACACTAACCACCAATGGCCGCAACACCAACCACCAATGGTCGCCACACCAACCACCAATGGTCGCCTCATTAACCACCAATGGTCGCCACACCAACCACCAATTCCCGCCAAACCAACCACCAATGGTCGCCACACCAACCACCAATGTCTGCCACACTAACCACCAATGGTCGCCACACCAACCACCAATCCAATGGTCGACACACTAACCACCAATAGTCACCACATCAACCACCAATGGTATCCACACCAACCACCAATGGTCGCCAGACTAACCACCAATGGTCGCCACACCAACCACTAATGGCCGCCACACCAACCACCAATGGTCACCACTAAAACCAACAATAGCTGCCACACTAACCACCAATAGTTACCACTCCAACCACCAATGACCGCCACACCAGCCACAAACGGTCGCCACACTAGCCACAATATGGCCGGCACATCAACCTCCAGTCGCCACAGCAGTCACCACAAGCCGCCACACCAGCCACCAATGGTCGACATACTAACCACCAACGGTCGCCACATCAACCACTAATAGTCGCTACACCAACCACCTAATGGCCGCCACACCAGCCACTAATGGCCGCTTCACAAGCCACGAATGGCCGCCACACCAACCACCAATGGTCGCCACCCCAACCACCAATGGTCGCCACACTAACCATCAATGGTTGCCTCATTAACTACCAATGGTTGCCACACAAACCACCAATGGTCGCGACACCAACCACCAATTACCGCCACACCAGCCACCAATGGTCGCCACACCAACCACCAATGGTCGCCACACCAACCACCAATGGTCGCCACACTAACCATCAATGGTCGCCTCATTAACCACCAATGGTTGCCACACTAACCACCAATGGACGCCACACCAGCCACCAATGGCCATCACACCAACCACCAATGGCAGCCACACCAGACAATATTGGCCGCCACACCAACCACCAATGGTCGCAACACCAACCACCAATGGCCGTAACACCAGTCTTAAATGGTCGCCACACTAACCGCCAATGGCCGCCTCACCAACCACCAATGGCCGCCACACCAGTCAGAAATGGTCGCCACACTAACCACCAATGGCCGCCACACCAACCACCAATGGCCACTACACCAACCACCAATGGCCGCCACACCAATCAGAAATGGTCGCCACATCAACCACCAATGGTCGGCACACCAACCCCCTAATGGTCGCCACACCAACCACCTAATGTCCACCACACCAACCACCAATGGTCACCACACCAACCACCAATGGTCGCCACACCAACCACCAATGGTCGCCACACCAACAACCAATGGTCACCACACCAACCACCAATGGTCGCCACACCAACCACCAATGGTCGCCAAAGCAACCACCAATGGTCGCCACACCAACCACCAATGGTCGCCACACCAACAACCAATGGTCACCACACCAACCACCAATGGTCGCCACACCAACCACCAATGGTCGCCACACCAACCACCAATGGTCGCCACACCAACCACCAATGGTCGCCACACCAACCACCAATGGTCGCCAAACCAACCACCTAATGGTCGCCACACCAACCACCAATGGTCACCACACCAACCACCAATGGTCGCCACACCAACCACCAATGGTCGCCACACCAACAACCAATGGTCGCCACACCATCCACCAATGGTCACCATACCAGCCACCAATAGCCGCCACACGAACCACCAATGGCCGCCTCACCAACCACCAATGGTCGCCACACTAACCACCAATGGTCGCCACACCAACCACCAATGATCGCCACACTAACCACCAATGGTCGCCACACCAACCATTAATGGCCGCCACACCAGCCACCAATGGTCGCCACACTAACCACCAATGGTCGCCACACCAACCACCAATAGCAGCCACACTTACCACCAATAGTTACCACACCAACCACCAATGGACGCCTCACCAGCCTCCAATGGCCGCCACACAAGTCACTAATGGACTCCACACCTCTTAATAATGGCCGCCACACCAACCACTACAAGCCGCCACACCAACCACCAATGGACGCCACACCAACCACCAATGGTTGCCACACCAACCAACAATTGTCGCCACACTAACCACCAATAGTCGCCACACCAGCCACCAATGGCCGCCACACTAACCACCAATGGCCGCCACACCAACCACCAATGGTCGCCACAATAACCACCAATGGTCGCCAAACCAACCACCAATGGTCTCCACACCAACCACCAATGGACTCCACACTAACCACCAAAGGTAGCCACATGAACCACCAATTGCGTCCACACTAGCCACAAATGGTCGCCACACTAACCACAAAATGGCCGCCACACCAACCACCAATGGTCGCCTCACCAACCACAAATGGTCGCCACACTAACCACCAATGTTTGCCACACCAACCACCAATGGTCGCCACACCAACTACCAAAGGTCGCCACACCAACCAACAATGGTCTCCGCACTAACCACTAAAGGTCGCCACACCAACCACCAATGGTCACTACACCAACCACCAATGGTCTCCACACTGACCACCAAAGGTAGCCACACGAACCACCAATTGCGTCCACACTAGCCACAAATGGCCGCCACACTAACCACCCAATGGCCGCCACACTAACCACAAATGGCCGCCACACCAACCACCAGTGGTCGCCTCATTAACCACCAATGGTCGCCACACCAACCACAAATGGCCGGCACACCACCAACCAATGGTCGTCACACTAACCACCAATGATCGCCACACCAACCAACCAATGATCGCCATACTAACAACCAATGGTCGCAACACCAACCACCAATGGCCGCCACACTAACCACCAATAGTTACCACACCAACCACCAATGATCGCCACACTAACCACCAATGGCCGCCACACTAACCACCAATGGCCGTTACACTAACCACCAATGGTCGCCACACCAACCACCAATGGTCGCCTCATTAACCACCAATGGTCGCCACACTAATAAGCAATGGTCGCCACACCAACCACTAATGGCCGCCACACCAACCACCAATGGTCGCCACACCAACCGCCATTGGCTGCCACTTTAACCACCAATGGTCACCACACCAACCACCAATGGTCGCCACACCAGCCACCAATGATCGCCACACTGACCACAAATGGTCGCCACACCAACCACCTCTGGTCGCCACACCAACCACCAATGGTCGCCACACCAACAACCTAATGCACACTACACCAACAACCAATGGTCGCCACACCAGCCTCCAATGGTCGCCACATCAGCAAACAATGGTCGCCACAGCAGTCCCTATTGGCCGCCTCACCAACCACCAATGGCCACCACAATAGTCACCAACGGCCGCCACACCAACCACCAATGGCCGCCACACCAGCCACTAATGGTCGCCACACCAACCACCAATGGTAGCCACACCAGCCACATATGGCCGCCACACTAGCCAAATGGTCGCCACACCAGTCAACAATGGCCGCCACACCAAACACCAATTGGCGCCACACCAGTCACAAATTGTCGCCACACTTACCACCTAATGGTCGCAACACCAGCCACCCAAAGTCCGGCACACCAGCCTCCAATGGTCGCCAAACCAACCACCAATGGCCGCCACACCAGCCACAAATGGTTGCCACACCAGCCACCGAATGGTCACCATACCAGCCACCAATGGCCGCCACACGAACCACCAATGGCAACCACACCAACCACCAATGGTCGCCACACTAACCACCAATGGTCGCCACACCAACCACCAGTGGTCGCCTCACCAACCACCAATGGTCGCCACACTAACCACCAATAGTTACCACACTAACCACCAATGGTCGCCTCACCAACCACCAATGGTCGCCACACCAACCACCAATGGTCGTCATACCAACCACCAATGGCCGTCACACGAGCCACAAATAGTCGCCACACTAACCACCCAATGGCCGCCATACCAGCCACCAATAGCCGCCACACTAACCACCAATCACCGCCACACCAGCCACTAATGGTCGCCACACCAACCAGAAATGGTCGCCGCACTAACCACCAATCACAGCCACACCAGCCACTAATGGTCGCCACACCAACCAGAAATGGTCGCCACACTAGCCACAAATTGGCGCCACACCAGTCTCAAATGGTCGCCACACTAACCACCAATGGTCGCCAAACCAACCACCAATGGTCTCCACACCAACCACCAATGGCCTCCACACTAACCACCAAAGGTAGCCACACGAACCACCAATGGTCGCCACACTAACCACCAATAGTTAACACACTAACCACCAATGGTCGCCTCACCAACCACCAATGGTCGCCACACCAACCACCAATGGTCGTCATACCAACCACCAATGGCCGTCACACTAGCCACAAATGGTCGCCACACTAACCACCTAATGGCCGCCACACCAACCACCAATGGTCGCCTCACCAACCACAAATGGTCGCCACACTAACCACCAATGTTTGCCACACCAACCACTAATGGTCTTCACACTAACCACCAAAGGTAGCCACACCAACCACCAATGGTCATCACACCAACCACCAATGGCAGCTTCACCAACCACCAATGGCCGCCACACTAACCACCCAATGGCCGCCACACTAACCACCAATGGCCGCCACACCAACCACCAATGGTCGCCTCATTAACCACCAATGGTCGCCACACCAACCACCAATGGCCGGCACACCACCAACCAATGGTCGCCACACTAACCACCAATAGTCGCCACACCAACCAACCAATGGTCGCCACACTAACAACCAATGGTCGCCACACCAACCACCAATGGCCGCCACACCAACCACCAATGGTCGCCACACTAACCATCAATGGTCCCCACACCAACCACTAATGGCCGCCACACCAACCACCAATGGTCGCCACACCAACCACCAATGGCTGCCACACTAACCAACAATGGTCACCACACCAACCACCAATGGTCGCCACACCAGCCACCAATGATCGCCACACTAACCACCAATGGCCGCCACACCAACCACCAATTGCCGCCACACTAGCCACAAATGGTCGCAATACCAGCTAAAAATGGCCGTCACACTAACCACCAATGGCTGCCACACAAACCACCAATGGTCGCCACACCAACCACCAGTGGTCGCCTCATTAACCACCAATGGTTGCCATACCAACCACCAATGGTCGCCACACTAATAAGCAATGGTCGCCACACCAACCACCAATGATCGCCACACTAACCACCAATGGTCGCAACACCAACCACTAATGACCGCCACACCAACCACCAATGGTCGCCACACCAACTACCAATGGCTGCCACACTAACCACCAATGGTCACCACACCAACCACCAATGGTCGCCACACCAGCCACCAATGATCGCCACACTGGCCACCAATGGTTGCCACACCATCCACCATAGTCGCCACACCAACAACCTAATGCACACTACACCAACAACCAATGGTCGCCACACCAGCCTCCAATGGTCGCCACATCAGCAACCAATGGTCGCCACAGCAGTCCCTATTGGCCGCCTCACCAACCACCAATGGCCGCCACACTAGTCACCAACGGCCGCCACACCAACCACCAATGGCCGCCACACCAGCCACTAATGGTCGCCACACCAACCACCAATGGTCGCCACATATGGCCGCCACACTAGCCACAAATGGTCGCAACACCAGCCACCCAAAGTCTGGCACACCAGACTCCAATGGTCGCCACTCCACTCAATAATGGACTCCACACCACTCACCAATGGCCGCCACATCAACCAACAATGGTCGCCACACCAACCACCCAATGGTCGCCACACTAACCACCAATGGCCGCCTTACCACCCACCAATAGCCGCCACACCAACCACCAATGGCCGCCACACCAACCACCAATGGCCATCACACCGACCACCAATGGCAGCCACACCAGCCAATAATAGTCGCCACACCAACCAACAATGGTCGCCACACCAACCAACAATGGTCGCCACACCAACCACCTAAAGACCGCCACACCAACCACCAATGGTCGCCACACCAACCACCAATGGCCGTCACACCAACCACCAATGGTCGCCATACTAACCACCTAATGGCCGCCACACCAACCACCTAATAGCCGCCACACCAGCCACCAATGGCCGCCACACCAGCCGCCAATGGCCGCCACACCAACCACCAATGGTCACCACACCACCCACCAATGGTCGCCACACCAACCACCCATGGTCGCCACACCAACCACCAATGGACGCCACACTAGCCACTAATGATCGCCACACAAACCAGAAATGGTCGCCACACTAGCCAAATGGTCGCCACAACAGCCACCAATGGCCGGCACACCAGCCACAAATGGTCGCCACACCACCCACCCAATGGCCGGCACACAAACCACCAATGGTCGCCACACTAACCACCAATGGTCGCGACACCAACCACCAATGGTCGCCACACTAACCACCAATGGTCGCCACACTAATCAATAATGGACTCCACACCTCTCACTAATGGGCGCCACACCAACCACCACAAGCCGCCACAACAGCCACCAATGGCCGGCACACCAGCCACAAATGGTCGCCACACCACCCACCCAATGGCCGGCACACAAACCACCAATGGTCGCCACACTAACCACCAATGGTCGCGACACCAACTACCAATGGCCGCCACACAAACCACCAATGGTCGCCACACTAACCACCAATGGTCGCCACACCAACCACCAATGGTCGCCACACTAACCACCAATGGTCGCCACACTAACCACCAATGGTCGCCACACTAACCACCAATGGTCGCCTCACTAACCATCAATGGTCGCCACACTAACCACCAATGGTCGCCACACCAACCACCAATGGCCTCCACACCAACCACCAATGGCCGCCACACTAGCCACCAATGGTCGCCACACTAACCACCAATGGTCGCCACACCAACCACCAATGGTCGCCGAACCAAGCACCAATGGTCGCCACACTAACCACCCAATGGCCGCCATAGCAGCTACCAATGGCCGCCACACTAACCACCAATGGTCACCACACCAACTACCAATGGCCGCCACACTAACCACCAATGGTCGCCACACCAACCACCAATGGTCGCCACACCAACCACCAATGGTCGCCACATTAACCATCAATGGTCGCCACACCAACAGCCAATTGCCGCCACACCAACCACCAATGGCCGACAAACCAACCACCAATGGTCGCCACACCAACCACCAATGGCTGCCACACTAACCAACAATGGTCACCACACCAACCACCAATGGTCGCCACACCAGCCACCAATGATCGCCACACTAACCACCAATGGCCGCCACACCAACCACCAATTGCCGCCACACTAGCCACAAATGGTCGCCATACCAGCTAAAAATGGCCGTCACACTAACCACCAATGGTTGCCACACAAACCACCAATGGTCGCCACACCAACCACCAGTGGTCGCCTCATTAACCACCAATGATTGCCATACCAACCACCAATGGTCGCCACACCAACCACCAATGGCCTCCACACCAACCACCAATGGCCGCCACACTAGCCACCAATGGTCGCCACACTAACCACCAATGGTCGCCACACCAACCACCAATGGTCGCCACACTAAGCATCAATGGTCCCCACACCAACCACCAATGGTCGCCACACCAGTTACCAATGATCGCCACACCATCCACCAATGGTCGCCACACCAACAACCTAATGCAAACTACACAAACAACCAATGGTCGCCACACCAGCCTCCAATGGTCGCCACAGCAGTCCCTATTGGCCGCCTCACCAACCACCAATGGCCGCCACACTAGTCACCAACGGCCGCCACACCAACCACCAATGGCCGCCACAACAGTCACTAATGGTCGCCACACCAACCACCAATGGTCGCCACACCAGCCACATATGGCCGCCACACTAGCCACAAATGGTCGCAACACCAGCCACCCAAAGTCTGGCACACCAGCCTCCAATGGTCGCCAAACCAACCACCAATGGCCGCCACACCAGCCACAAATGGTTGCCACACCAGCCACCCAATGGCCGGCACACCAGCCTCCAATGGACGCCACTCCACTCAATAATGGACTCCACACCACTCACCAATGGCCGCCACATCAACCAACAATGGTCGCCACACCAACCACCCAATGGTCGCCACACTAACCACCAATGGCCGCCTTACCACCCACCAATAGCCGCCACACCAACCACCAATGGCCGCCACACCAACCACCAATGGCCGCCACGTCAGCCAACAATGGCCGCCACACCAGCCACCTATTGCCGCCACACCAACCACCAATGGTCGCCACACCAACCACCAATGGCCGTCACACCAACCACCAATGGTCGCCATACTAACCACCTAATGGCCGCCACACCAACCACCTAATAGCCGCCACACCAGCCACCAATGGCCGCCACACCAGCCGCCAATGGTCACCACACCACCCACCAATGGTCGCCACACCAACCACCAATGGTCGCCACACCAACAACCAATGTTCGCCACACCAACCACCAATGGCCGCCACACTAGCCACTAATGATCGCCACACCAACCAGAAATGGTCGCCACACTAGCCAAATGGTCGCCGCAACAGCCACCAATGGCCGGCACACCAAACCCCAATTAGCGCCACACCAGCCACAAATGGTCGCCACACCAACCACCAACGGCCGCCACACCAGCCATTAATGGCCGCCACACTAACCACCAATGGCCTCCACACCAACCACCTAGTGGCCGCCACACCAGCCACCAATGGCCGCTACATCAGCCACCAATATCCGCCACACCAACCAACAATGGTCGCCACACTAACCACCAATGGCCGCCACACCAACCACCAATGGCCGCCACACCAACCACCAATGGACGCCATACTAACCACCTAATGGTCGCCACACCAACCACCTAATAGCCGCAACACCAGCCACCAATGGCCGCCACACCAACCATCAATGGTTACTACACCAACCACCAATGGTCGCCACACCAACCACCTAATAGCCGCAACACCAGCCGCCAAAGGCCGCCAAACCAACCATCAATGGTTACTACACCAACCAACAATGGTCGCCACACCAACCACCAATGGTCGACACACCAACAACCAATTATCGCCACACCTGCCTCCAATGGGCGCCACAGCAGTCCCCAATGGCTGCCACACCATCCACCAATGGCCGGCACACTAGTCACCACCGGCCGCCACACCAACCACCAATGGCCGCCCCACCAGCCACTAATGATCGCCACACCAACCAGAAATGGTCGCCACACTAGCCACAAATGGTCGCCACACCAACCACCAATGGCCGCCCCACCAGCCACTAATGATCGCCACACCAACCAGAAATGGTCGCCACACTAGCCACAAATGGTCGCCACACCAACCACCACAAGCCGCCTCACCAACCACCAATGGCCGCAACACTAACCACCAATGGTCGCAACACCAACCACCAATGGTCGCCACACCAACCACTAATAGTCGCCACACTAACCACCAATGGCCGCAACACTAACCACCAATGGGCGCCTCACCAACTACCAATGGCCGCCACTCTAACCACCAATGGTCGCCACACTAACCACCAATGGTCGCCACACTAACCACCAATGGTTGCCACACTAACCACCAATGGTCGCCACACTAACCACCAATGGTTGCCACACTAACCACCAATGGTCGCCACAACAGCCACCAATGGCCGCAACACTACCCACCAATGGCCGCCTCACCAACAACCAATGGCCGCCACACAAACCACCAATGGTCGCCACACTAACCACCAATGGTCGCAACACCAACCACCAATGGTCGCCACACTAACCACCAATGGTCGCCACAACAGCCACCAATGGCCGCAACACTAACCACCAATGGCCGCCTCACCAACAACCAATGGCCGCCACACCAACCACCAATGGTCGCCACTCCAACCACCAATGGCCGCCACACAAACCACCAATGGTCGCCACACTAACCACCAATGGTCGCCACACCAACCACCAATGGTCGCCACACTAACCACCAATGGTCGCCACACTAACCACCAATGGTCGCCACACTAACCACCAATGGTCGACACACCAACAACAAATGGCCTCCACACCAACCACCAATGGCCGCCACACTAGCCACCAATGGTCGCCACACTAACCATCAATGGTCGCCACACCAACCACCCATGGTCGCCGAACCAACCACCATTGGTCGCCACACTAACCACCCAATGGCCGCCATAGCAGCTACCAATGGCCGCCACACTAACCACCAATGGCCGCCACATAAACCAGCAATGGTCGCCACACCAACCACCAATGGTCGCCTCATTAACCACCAATGGTCGCCACACCAACCACCAATGGTCGCCACACTAACCACCATTGGTTGCCACATTCCGCCAATGGCCGCCAAACCAACCACCAATGGTCGCCACACCAACCACCAATGGCTGCCACACTAATCACCAATGGTCGCCACACCAACCACCAATCCAATGGTCGCCAGACTAACAACCAATGGTCGCCACACGAACCACTAATGGCCGCCAAACCAACCACCAATGGTCACCACACAAACCACCAACGGCTGCCACACTAACCACCAATAGTTACCACTCCAACCACCAATGGTGCCACACCAACCACCAATGGTCACCACACCAGCCACAAACGGTCGCCACACCAGCCACAATATGGCCGGCACACCAGCCACAATATGGCCGGCACACCAGCCTCCAGTGGTCGCCACACCAGTCACCACAAGCCGCCACACCAACCACCAACGGCCGCCACACCAGCCATTAATGTCCGCCACACCAACCACCAAGGGCTATCACACCATCCACCAATGACAGCCACACCAGCCATTATTGGCCGCCACACCAACCACCAATGGTCGCCACACCAACCACCAATGGCCGCCACACCAACCACCAATAGCCGCCACACCAACCACCAATGGTCGAAATACTAACCACCTAATGGCCGCCACACCAACCACCTAATAGCCGCCACACCAGCCACCAATGGCCGCCACACCAACCACCAATGGTCACCACACCAACCACCAATGGTCGCCACACCAACCACCAATGGTCACCACACCAACCACCAATGGTCGTCATACTAACCACCAATGGTCGCCACACCAACCACCAATGGCAGCCACACCAACCACCAATGGCCGCCACACCAACCACCAATAGCCGCCACACCAACCACCAATGGCCGCCACACCAACCACCAATGGTCGCCATACTAACCACCAATGGTTGCCACACCAACCACCAATGGCAGCCACACCAACCACCAATGGTCGCCACACTAACCACCAATGGTCGCCAAACCAACCACTAATGGCCATCACACTAACCACCAATGGCAGCCACACCAGCCATTATTGGCAGCCACACCAACCACCAATGGCCGCTACATCAGCCACCAATATCCGAAACACCAATCAACAATGGTCGCCACACCAACCACCAATGGCCGCCACACCAACCACCAATGGCCGCCACACCAACCACCAATGGTCGCCACACCAACCACCAATGGCCGCCACACCAACCACCAATGGTCGACATACTAACCACCAATGGCCGCCACACCAGCCATGAATGGCCGCCACACCAACCACCAATTGTCGCCACACCAACCACCAATGGTCGCCACATCAACTACCAATGGTCGCCACACCAATCAACAATGGTCGCTATACCAACCACCAATGGCCGGCGCACCAGCCATGAATGGCCGCCACACCAACCACCAATTGTCGCCACACCAACCACCAATGGTCGCCACACCAACCACCAATGATCGCTAAACTAACCACCAATGGTCGCCTCATTAACCACCAATGGTCGCCACACCAATCACTAATGGCCGCCACACCAACCACCAATGGTCGCCACACCAATCACTAATGGCCGCCACACCAACCACCAATGAGTGCCACACCAACCACCAATGGCGGCCACACTAACCACCAATGGTCACCACACCAACCACCAATGGCCGCCACACCAGCCACAAATAGTCGTCACACCAGCCACCCAATGGCCGGCACACCAGCTTCCAATGGTCGCCACACCAGTCACTAATGGACCCCACACCAACCACCAATGGCTGCCACACCAGCCACCAATGGTCGCCACATCAGCCATCAATGGCCATCACACCAACCACCAATGGCAGCCACACCAACCTCCAATGGCTGCCACACCAATCAGAAATGGTCGCCACACTAACCACCAATGGCCGCCACACCAACCACCAATGGCCGCCACACCAACCACTAATGGTCGCCACACCAACCACTAATGGTCGCCATACTAACCAACAACGTTCGCCACATCAATCACCTAATGGCCGCCACACCAGCCACGAATGGCCACTACACCAACCACCAATGGTCACCACACCAACCACCAATGGTCGCC
The DNA here is from genome assembly GCF_040958095.1 of Procambarus clarkii. Lineage (NCBI taxonomy): Eukaryota > Metazoa > Arthropoda > Malacostraca > Decapoda > Cambaridae > Procambarus > Procambarus clarkii. The sequence goes on along the minus strand of NC_091178.1, from coordinate 27,704,173 downwards.
ACACCAACCACCAATAGTCGCCACACCAACCACCAATGGTCACCACACCAACCACCAATGGTCGCCACACCAACCATCAATGGCCGCCACACCAGCCACCAATGGTCGCCACACTAACCACCAATGGTCGCCACACCAACCACTAATGGCCGCAACACCAGCCACCAATGGTCGCAACACCAACTACCAATAGCTGCCACACTAACCACCAATAGTGACCACACCAACCACCAATGGTCGCCTCACCAACCACCAATGGTCGCCACACCAACCACCAATGGTCGTCATACCAACCACCAATGGCCGCCACACGAGCCACAAATAGTCGCCACACTAACCACCCAATGGTCGCCATACGAGCCACCAAGAGCCGCCACACTAACCACCAATGTCCGCCACACCAGCCACTAATGGTCGCCACACCAACCAGAAATGGTCGCCACACTAGCCACAAATGGTTGCCACACAAGCCACATATGGCCGCCACACAAACCACAAACGGTAGCTACACCAGTCAACAATGGCCGCCATACCAAACACCAATTGGCGCCACACTAACCACCAATGGCCGCCACACCAACCACCCATTGGTCGCAACACCAGCCACCCAAAGGCCGCCACACTAACCACCACAAGCCGCCACACCAACCACCAATGGCCGCCACACCAACCACCAATGGTCGCCACACCAACCACCAATTGTCGCCACACTAACCACCAATGGTCGCCACACCAGCCACCAATGGCCGCCACACTAACCACCAATGGCCGTCACACCAACCACCAATGGTCGCCACACTAACCACCAATGGTCGCCAAACCAACCACCAATGGTCTCCACACCAACCACCAATAGCCTGCACACTAACCACCAAAGGTCGCCACACGAACCACCAATAGCGTCCACACTAGCCACAAATGGTCGCCACACTATCCACCTAATGGCCTCCACACCAACCACCAATGCTCGCCTCACCAACCATCTTTGGTCGCCACACTAACCACCAATGTTTGCCACACGAACCACCAATGGTCGCCACACCAACCACCAATGGTCGCCACACCAACCACCAATGGTCGACATACTAACCACCAACGGTCGCCACATCAACTACCAATGGTCGCCACACCAATCAACAATGGTCGCTATACCAACCACCAATGGCCGCCACACCAGCCATGAATGGCCGCCACACCAACCACCAATTGTCGCCACACCAACCACCAATGGTCGCCACACCAACCACCAATGATCGCTAAACTAACCACCAATGGTCGCCTCATTAACCACCAATGGTCGCAACACTAACCACCAATGGCCGCCACACCAACCACCAATGGTCGCCACACCAATCACTAATGGCCGCCACACCAACCACCAATGAGTGCCACACCAACCACCAATGGCGGCCACACTAACCACCAATGGTCACCACACCAACCACCAATGGTCGCCACACCAATCACTAATGGCCGCCACACCAACCACCAATGAGTGCCACACCAACCACCAATGGCGGCCACACTAACCACCAAAAGTCGCCACACGAACCACCAATGGCGTCCACACTAGCCACAAATGGTCGCCACACTATCCACCTAATGGCCTCCACACCAACCACCAATGCTCGCCTCACCAACCATCTTTGGTCGCCACACTAACCACCAATGTTTGCCACACGAACCACCAATGGTCGCCACACCAACCACCAATGGTCGCCACACCAACCACCAATGGTCTCCACACTAACCACCAAAGGTCGCCACACCAACCACCAATGGTCGCCACTCCAACCACCAATGGCCGCCACACAAACCACTAATGGCCGCCACACTAACCACCAATGGTCGCCACACTAACCACCAATGGTCGCCACACTAACCACCAATGGTCGCCACACCAACCACCAATGGGCTCCACACCAACCGATAATGGCCGCCACACCAACCACCAATGGTCGCCACACCAACTACAAATGGTCGCTACACTAACCACCAATAGTTACCACACCAACTACCAATGGTCGCCACACCAGCCACCAATGGTCGCTACACTAACCACTAATGGTCGCAACACCAACCACCAATGGTCGCCACACCAGCCACCAATGGTTGCCACATCAGCCACCAACGATCGCCACACCAACCACCAATGGTCGCCACACCAGCCACTAATGGTCGCCACGCCAACCACCAATGATCGCCACACCAGCCACATATAGAAGCCACACCAGCCTCCAATGGTCGCCACGTCAGCCACAAATGGTAGAGATACCAGTCAACAACGGCCGCCACACCACACACCAATTGGCGCCACACCAGTTACAAATGGTCGCCACACTAACCTCCCAATTGCCACCACACCAGCCACCAATGGCCGCTACACCAGCCACCAATGGTCGCTACACCAACCACCAATGGTCACCACACCAACCACCAATAGCCGCCACACGAACCACAAATGGTCGCAACACCATCCACTAATGGTTGCTACACTACCCACCAATGGTCGCCACAACAACCACCAATGGTAGCCAAAACAACCACCAATGGTCGCCACACCAACCACCAATGGTCGCCATACCAACCACCAATGATCGCACACCAACCACCAATGGTCGCCACACCATCCACCAATGGTCGCCTCACCAACCACCAATGGCCGCCATACCAGCCACCAATGTTTGCCACACCAACCACCAATGGTCGCCACACCAACCACCAATGGTCGCCACACTAACCACCAATGTTTGCCACACCAACCACCAATGGTCACCACACCAACCAACAATGGTCGCCACACCAACCACCAATAGTCGCCACACGAACCACAAATGGTCGCCACACCATCCACTAATGGTCGCTACACTACCCACCAATGGTCGCCACAACAACCACCAATGGTCACAACAACAACCACCAATGGTCGCCACAACAACCACCAATGGTCGCCACACCACCCACCAATGATCGCCACACCAACCAACAATGGTCGCCACACTAACCACCCAATGGTCGCTACACCAACCACCAATGGTCGCTACACTAACCACCAAAGTTTGCCACACCAACCACCAATGGTCGCCACACCAACCACCAATGGTCGCCACACTAACCACCAATGTTTGCCACACCAACCACCAATGGTCACCACACCAACCAGCAATGATCGCCACACTAACCACCAATGGTCGCCACACCAACCACTAATGGCCGCCACACCAACCACTAATGGCCGCCACACTAACCACCAATGGCCGCCACACCAGCCACCATTGGTCGCCACACCAGCCACCAATGATCGCCACACTAACTTCCAATGGTCTTCACACCAACCACACAATGGCCGCCATACCAGCCACCAATGGCCGCCACACTAACCACCATTGGTCGCCATAGTAATCACCAATAGTCGCCTCAATAACCACCAATGGTCGCCCCACCAACCACCAAAGGTCGCCACACCAACCACCAATGGCCGCCACACTAGCCACCAATGGTCGCCACACTAACCACCCAATGGCCGCCAAATTAACTACCAATGGTCGCCACTCCAACCGCCAATGGTCGCCACACCAACCACCAATGGTCGCCACCCAAACAACCAATGATCGCCACACCAACCACCAATGGTCGACATACTAACCACCAATGGTCGCCACACCAACCACCAATGGTCGCCACACAAACGACCAATGGTCGCCACACCAACCACCAATGGTCGCCACACCAACCATCAATGGCCGCCACACTAGCCACAAATGGTCGCCACACTAACCACCAATGGTCGCCTCAATAACCACCAATGGTCGCCACATAAACCACCAATGGTCGCCACACCAACCACCAATGGTCGCCACACCATCCACCAATAGTCGCCACACCAACCACCAATGGTCGCCACACCAACCACCAATGGCCGCCACACCAACCACCAATGGTTGCCACACCAACCACCAATGGTCGCCACACCAACCATCAATGGCCGCCACACTAGCCACAAATGGTCGCCACACTAACCACCAATGGTCGCCTCAATAACCACCAATGGTCGCCACATAAACCACCAATGGTCGCCACACCAACCACCAATGGTCGCCACACCACCAACCAATGGTCGCCACACTAACCACCAATGGTTGCCACACTAACCACCAATGGTCGCGACACCAACCACCAATGGTCACCACACTAAACACCAATGGTCGCCACACCAACCACCAATGGTCGCCACCCAAACAACCAATGGTCGCCACACCAACCACCAATAGTCGCCATACTAACCACCAATGGTCGCCACACCAACCACCAATAGCCGGCACACCACCAACCAATGGACGCCACAGTAACCACCAATGGTCGCCACACTAACCACCCAATGGCCGCCACATTAACTACGAATGGTCGCCACACCAACCACCAATGGTCGCCACACCAACCACCAATGGTCGCCACCCAAACAACCAATGGTCGCCACACCAACCACCAATAGTCGCCATACTAACCACCAATGGTCGCCACACCAACCACCAATGGTCGCCACACCAACCATCAATGGCCGCCACACTAGCCACAAATGGTCGCCACACTAACCACCAATGGTCGCCTCAATAAATACCAATGGTCGCCACATAAACCACCAATGGTGGCCACACCAACCACCAATGGTCGCCACACCAACGACCAATGGTCGCCACATTAACCACCAATGGTCGCCACACCAACCACCAATGGTCGCCACACCAACCACCAATGGTCGCCACACCAACCACCAATAGTCGCCACACCAACCACCAATGGTCGCCACACCAACCACCTATGGTCGCCACACCATCCACCAATGGTCGCCACACCAACCACCAATGGTCGCCACACCAACCACCAATGGTCGCCACACCAACCACCAATGGCCGCCACACCAACCACCAATGGTCGCCACACCAACCACCAACGGTCGCCACACTAACCACCAAAGGCCGCCACACCACCCACCAATGGCCGCCACACCAGCCACCAATGGCCGCCACACCAACCACCCAATGGTCGCCACACTACCCACCAAATGCCGCCACACTACCCACCAAAGGCGATACACCAGCCACCAATGGTCGCCACACCAGCCAACAATGGCCGTCACACACACCAACCACCAATGGTCGCCACACCAACCACCAATGGTCGCCACACCAACCACCAATATTCGCCACACCAACCACCAATGGTCGCCACACCAGCCACCAATTGTCGCCACACCAGCCACCAATAGCCGCCACACCACCCACCAATGGTCGCCACACGAGCCACTAATGGTCGCCACACCAACCACTAATGGTCGCGGCACCTGCCACCAATGGTCGCCACTCCAACCACCAATGGTCGCGACACCTGCCACCAATGGACGCCACACCAGTCACCAATGGATGCCACACAAACAACCAATGGTCGCCACACCAACCACCAATGGCGGCCACACTAGCCACTAATGGTCGCCACACCGACCACCCAATGGTCGCCAAACCAACCACCAATTACCGACACTCCAACCACCCAATGGTCGCCACACCAGCCACCAATGGCCGCCACACCAACCACCCATGGTCGCCACACCAACCACCAATGATTGCCACACCAACCACCAAAAGCCACAACACCAGCCACCAATGGCCGCTTCACCAGCCACCCAATAGTTGCCACACCAGCCACCAATGGCCGCCACACCATCCACCAATGGCCGCCACACAAACCACCAATGGCCGCCACACCAACCACCAATAGCCGCCACACCAGCCACCAATAGCCGCCACACACACCAACCACCAATGGCCGCCATACCAGCAACCAATGGTCTCCACACCAACCACCAATGGTCGCCACACCAGCCACCAATAGCCGCCACACCACCCACCAATGGTCGCCACACGAGCCACCAATGGCCGCCACACCAACCACCAATGGCCGCCACACCAACCACCAATGGTCGCCACACCAACCACCAATGGCCGCCACACCAACCACCACTGGCCGCCACACCAACCACCTATGGTTGCCACACCAACCACCAAAAACCACAACACCAGCCACCAATGGCCGCCACATCTACCACCAATGGCCGCCACACCAGCCACAAATGGCCGACACTCCAACCACGTAATGATCGCCACACCAACCACCAATGGCCGCCACACCAACCACCAATGGCCGACACTCCAACCACCCAATGGTCGCCACACCAGCCACCCATGGTCGCCACACCAGCCACCAATGGCCGCTTCACCAGCCACCAAATGATCGAAACACCAACCACCCAACGGTCGCCACACCAACCACCAATGGTCGCAACACCAACCACCAATGGCCGCCACACCAGTCACATATGGCAGCCACACCAGCCACAAATGGCCGCCACACCAGTCACAAATGGTCACCACACCAGCTACAAATGTTCGCCACACCAGTCACCAATGGTCGATACACTAACCACTAATAGTCGCCACACCAACCACCAATGGTCGCCACACCAGCCACCAATGGTTGCCACATCAGCCACTAACGATCGCCACACCAACCACCAATGGTCGCCACACCAGCCACTAATGGTCGCCACGCCAACCACCAATGATTGCCGCACCAGCCACATATGGAAGCCACTCCAGCCTCCAATGGTCGCCACATCAGCCACAAATGGTAGAGACACCAGTCAACAATGGCCGCCACACCACACACCAATTGGTGCCACACCAGTTACAAATGGTCGCCACACTAACCTCCCAATTCCCGCCACACCAGCCACCAATGGTCGCTACACCAGCCACCAATGGTCGCTACACCAACCACCAATGGTCACCACACGAATCACAAATGGTCGCCACACCATCCACTAATGGTCGCTACACTACCCACCAATGGTCGCCACAACAACCACCAATGGTCGCCACACTAACCACCAATGGTCGCCACAACAACCACCAATGGTCGCCACACCAACCACCAATCATCGCCACACCATCCACCAATGGTCGCCTCACCAACCACCAATTTCCGCCATACCAGCCACCAATGTTTGCCACACCAACCACCAATGGTCGCCACACCAACCACCAATGGTCGCCACACTAACCACCAATGTTTGCCACACCAACCACCAATGGTCACCACACCAACCAACAATGGTCGCCACACCAACCACCAATAAACGCCACACAAACCACAAATGGTCGCCACACCATCCACTAATGGTCGCTACACTACCCACCAATGGTCGCCACAACAACCACCAATGGTCGCCACAACAACCACCAATGGTCGCCACACTAACCACCAATGATCGTCACACCAACCAACAATGGTCGCCACACTAACCACCCAATGGTCGCTACACCAACCAACAATGGTCGCCACACTAACCACCAATGTTTGCCACACCAACCACCAATGGTCGCCACACCAACCACCAATGGTCGCCACACCAGCCACTAATGGTCGCCACGCCAACCACCAATGATCGCCATACCAGCCACATATGGAAGCCACACCAGCCTCCAATGGTCGCCAAATCAGCCACAAATGGTAGAGACACCAGTCAACAATGGCCGCCACACCACACACCAATTGGTGCCACACCAGTTACAAATGGTCGCCACACTAACCTCCCAATTCCCGCCAAACCAGCCACCAATGGCCGCTACACCAGCCACCAATGGTCGCTACACCAACCACCAATGGTCACCACACGAACCACAAATGGTCGCCACACTATCCACTAATGGTCGCTACACTACCCACCAATGGTCGCCACAACAACCACCAATGGTCGCCACAACAACCACCAATGGTCGCCACACCAATGATCGCCACACCATCCACCAATGGTCGCCTCACCAACCACCAATGGCCGCCATACCAGCCACCAATGTTTGCCACACCAACCACCAATGGTCGCCACACCAACCACCAATGGTCGCCACACTAACCATCAATGTTTGCCACACCAACCACCAATGGTCACCACACCAGCCAACAATGGTCGCCACACCAACCACCAATAAACGCCACACGAACCACAAATGGTCGCCACACCATCCACTAATGGTCGCTACACTACCCACCAATGGTCGCCACAACAACCACCAATGGTCGCCACATCAACCACCAATGGTCGCCACACTAACCACCAATGATCGTCACACCAACCAACAATGGTCGCCACACTAACTACCCAATGGTCGCTACACCAACCAACAATGGTCGCCACACTAACCACCAATGTTTGCCACACCAACCACCAATGGTCGCCACACCAACCACCAATGGTCGCCACACTAACCTTCAATGTTTGCCACACCAACCACCAATAGTCACCACACCAACCAACAATGGTCGCCACACTAACCACCAATGGTCGCAACACCAACCACTAATGGCCGCCACACTAACCACCAATGGTCGCCACAGTAACCACCAATGGTCGCCACACTAACTACCAATGGTCGCCACAGTAACCACCAATGTTTGCCACACCAACCACCAATGGTCACCACACCAACCACCAATGGTCGCCACACTAACCACCAATGGCTGCCACACTAACCACCAATGGTCGCCACACTAACGACCAATGTTTGCCCCACCAACCACCAATGGTCGCCACACTAGCCGCCACACCAGCCACCAATGGTCGCCACACCAGCCACCAATGGTCGCCACACTAACCTCCAATGGTCTCCACACCAACCACACAATGGCCGCCATACCAGCCACCAATGGCCGCCACACTAACCACCATTGGTCGCCATACTAATCACCAATAGTCGCCTCAATAACCACCAATGGTCGCCACACCAACCACCAAAGGTCGCCACAAAAACCACCAATGGCCGCCACACTAGCCACCAATGGTCGCCACACTAACCACCCAATGGCCACCACATTAACTACCAATGGTCGCCACACCAACCACCAATGGTCGCCACACCAACCACCAATGGTCGCCACCCAAACAACCAATGATCGCCACACCAACCACCAATAGACGCCATACTAACCACCAATGGTCGCCACACCAACCACCAATGGTCGCCACACAAACCACCAATGGTCGCCACACCAACCACCAATAGTCACCATACTAACTACCAATGGTCGCCATACCAACCACCAATGGTCGCCACACCAACCATCAATGGCCGCCACACTTGCCACAAATGGTCGCCACACTAACCACCAATGGTCGCCTCAATAACCACCAATGGTCGCCACACAAACCACCAATGGTAGCCACACCAACCACCAATAGCCGCCACACCAACCACCAATGGCCGCCACACCAACCACCAATAGCCGCCACACCACCCACCAATGGTCGCCACACCAACCACCAATGGTCGCCACACCATCCACCAATGGTCGCCACACCAACCACCAATGGTCGCCACACCAACCACCAATGGTCGCCACACCAACCACCAATGGCCGCCACACCAACCACCAATGGTCGCCACACCAACCACCAATGGTCGCCACACTAACCACCAAAGGCCGCCACACCACCCACCAATGGCCGCCACACCAGCCACCAATGGTTGCCACACCAACCACCTAATGGTCGCCACACTAACCACCAAATGCCGCCACACCACCCACCAATGGCGATACACCAGCCACCAATGGTCGCCACACCAGCCAACAATGGCCGTCACACACACCAGCCACCAATGGCCGCCATACCAGCCACCAATGGTCGCCACACCAGCCACCAATAGCCGCCACACCACCCACCAATGGTCGCCACACGAGCCACTAATGGCCGCCACACCAACCACCAATGGCCGCCAAACCAACCACCAATGGCCGCCACACCAACAATCAATGGTCGCCACACTAACCACTAATGGTCGCGACACCTGCCACCAATGGTCGCCACTCCAACCACCAATGCTCGCGACACCAACCACCAATGGCCGCCACACCAACCACCAATGGTCGCCACACCAACCACCAATGGTCGCCACACTAACCACCAAAGGCCGCCACACCACCCACCAATGGCCGCCACACCAGCCACCAATGGTCGCCAAACCAACCACCAATTAGCGACACTTCAACCACCCATGGTCGCCACACCAACCACCAATGATTGCCACACCAACCACCAAAAGCCACAACACCAGCCACCAATGGCCGCTTCACCAGCCACCCAATAGTTGCCACACCAGCCACCAATGGCCGCCACACCAACCACCAATAGCCGCCACACCAACCACCAATGGCCGCCACACACACCAACCACCAATGGCCGTCATACCATCCACCAATGGTCTCCACACCAACCACCAATGGTCGCCATACCAGCCACCAATAGCCGCCAAACCACCCACCAATGGTCGCCACCAATAACCGCCACACCAACCACCAATGGCCGCCACACCAATTACCAATGGCCGCCACACCAACCACCAATGGCCGCCACACCAACCACCAATGGTCGCCACACCAACCACCAATGGCCGCCACACCAACCACCAATGGCCGCCATACCAACCACCAATGGCCGCCATACCCGTTTCACTGGCGCTACACCAGCCTCCAACGGTCGCCACACCAACCACCAATGGTCGCCACACCAACCACCAATGGTCGCCACACCAGTCACCAATGGTTATCTTGAGGTTATCTTGAGATGATTTCGGGGCTTTCAGTGTCCCCGCGGCCCGGTCCTCGACCAGGCCTCCACCCCCAGGAAGCAGCCCGTGACAGCTGACTAACACCCAGGTACCTATTTACTGCTAGGTAACAGGGGCATAGGGCGGAAGAAATTCTGCCCATTGTTTCTCGCAGGAGCCTGGGATCGAACTCGGGACCACAGGATCACAGTCCAGCGTGATTTCCGCTCGGGCGACCGGCTCCCTCAATGGTCGCCACACCAATCACCAATGGTCGCCACACCAACCTCCAATGGCCGCCACACCAACCACCAATGGCCGCCAAACCAACCACCAATGGCCGCCACACCAACCACCAATGGCCGCCACACCAACCACCAATGGTCGCCAAACCAACCACCAATGGCCGCCACACCAACCACCAATGGCCGCCAAACCAACCAGCAATGGCCGCCACACCAGCTACCAATGGCTGCACACAAGCCTCCAATGGTCGTCACGCCAACCACCAATGGCCGCCACACTAGTCACCAATGCCTGCCACACCAGCCACAAATGGCCGCCACACCAGTCACCAATGGGCGCCACACCAGTCACAAATGGTCTCCACACCAGCTACAAATGGTCGCCACACCAGCCACCCAATGGCCGCCACACCAACCACCAATGGTCGCCACACTAACCACCAATGGTCGCCACACCAGTCACCAATGGTCGTCACACCAGTCACCAATGGTCGCCACACCAACCACCAATGGTCGCCACAGCAGTCACCAATGGTCGCCACACCAACCACCAATGGTCACCACACCAACCACCTAATGGCGGCCACACTAGCTACTAATGGTCGCCACACCAGCCACCAATGGCCGCCTTACCAGCCACCAATGCCCGCCACACCAACCATCAATGGTCGCCACAATAACCACTATTGGTCGCCACACCAGCTATCAATGGTCGCCACACCAGTCTCCAAAGGTCAGCCTTACCAGTCACCAATGGTCGCCACACCAGCAACCCAATTGTCGCGCGACCAACTACCAATGGTCGCCATACCAGCCACCAATGGCTGCCAAACAGGATATCATTGCCACATAGTACTATAAATTCACCAGCTATTCTGTTGGGAATTGTTCTTAAATACAGTAGTCTTTGGACTTTTAATATCATAAAAACATCTCATTTAAATTAACTTAATTATCAATATCAAAATAGCGTAAATGTGACCCTTCTATTACTTATTGACATCTGGACAAGGAGAGCCAAGGCGTCACTGGTGAGGGAGGTCAGTCATTGATAAGACCATAGTGGGAGGAGCAAATTCAGCTCCTATAATTCTCTTGGACGAAGTGTTATAGAGATGAAATTCGGGCTTCTTCCATCATCAAAACGCTGTCAACATCTAAACAATGGAAGTGTCTTACCGAAACCGATTTATCTAATCATTTGTGGCCAGTTAATGTTAAGTAGATATAGAGCGAACTGGTTAGGACGCAAACGAGCCACTAAATACAGGTTATTAAGCCTTGGTCCTTATCTAATAATATATAAATGTTTCATCTGATATAGCTGTCATGTAGTGCCCTTTGACAGGAACAAGAAGAGGAAGCAAGAATTAATCTTGGCACATCAGTTACTTGGGTGAAGGAAGCTAGCCTCTCACGAGGATAATTTGGTGTCTACATCCTAGTTATACCTGGTGGACTAAGCCTACCATACAGTAAGATAAGGCACCTCCAATTAATTAACTAATATATGTAGTTTAATACTGTAGTTTGATTGGCTTCATATATATAAATTTAATATATCCCCCCCCCCCCTTAATGTGTAAGGATCAATTTATGAGGATCAATTTATGAGAATTTGCAGAAATACAGTCCGCTAAACATCATACAAATTGCTATCGAAATATATAAATTAACGTAAATATAAATTCTATATGAATTCATATAAATTAAATAAATATAAATCTCACAGTTCCCACAACAGGTCAGTTCCCACAACAAAGTTAATTCCCCAAATTACATTTTTTTCATATGAAGAAAGATTAACAAAGCTTAAATTGCATTCACTGGAAAGGCGACGAGTTAGGGGTGACATGATAGAAGTTTACAAGCGGATGAATGGACATAACAAAGGGAATATTAATAGGGTAATAAAAGTATCAACACAAGACAGAACACGAAACAATGTGTATAAAATTAGATAAGTTTAGATTTAGGAAAGACTTGGAGAAATACTGGTTTTTTAACAGGGGTGTTGATTTGTGGACCACTTGCCGTGTTCCGTGGTGGAGGTGGGGTCCCTTGATTGTTTCAAGCATGGGTTGGACATGTATATGAGTGGGATTGGGTAGTTATAAATAGGAGCTGCCTCGTATGGGCCAATAGGCCCATATTTCCTTTCTTAAAAATTGGTACCACATTAGCTACCTTCCATGACTCTGGCACGCTACCTAACTCTATTGATTTATTATATATGGTAGACAGTGAATCGGAAATCTCCTCTTTGCATTCTTTAAGCACCCTGGCAAACACTTCATCCGGCCCTGGGGATTTGTTTGGTTTTAGTTTTACTATTTGCTTAATTACGTCCTCCCTGGTAAGTGCTAAACTATTCAACCTGTCCTCGTCCCCACCAACATATACTTGTTCGGCTGAAGGCATATTGTTAAGTTCCTTTTTAGTAGATACAGATATAAAATATTTATTAAAAATACTACTCATCTCGTCATTATCCGTTATTTGACCTGTCTCAGTTTTTAATGGACCTATCCTTGCCCTAGTCTTAGTTCGATATAACTAAAAAAAAACCTTTAGGATGTGTCTTCGCTTGCCCTGCTGTCAGGGGACATATTTTCCCTGCTCTCTCGTGCACTGAATTAAGTACGAAATTGCATAGTGCACCAGTGATGTGCACCGTGATTCAACTTTCTGAATATAACTTTTCCACAGTCGTGTTGGGTGTCGTTGGACAGCCCGGGACATTTGCTAGCCATTGATGTCATTCTGATCGCTGTATCAGGTCTGTGAAGGAAATTACAGGAGGGAGTTGATTTCAGGGAAATTTTTTGTACAAGTCAAGTGTAGAGAGGGAGGTATGGGGGGTTAACGGCCGTAGACCACCCCCCCCTATCACGTGTCCACCTCGTGTGAGAGGGGGGGGTAGCGTCATGGGGCAGGTGCGGGATTGGCTAAGGGCCTGGGGCCTCAGAAATGCTGAACCGTGATTGGCCAAGACGCTGAGGGGTGCCGCATGGTACCTCCAGGCATAGTATTGGCGGGAAAAGACATTCTTACCTACGACGTTGCTGCCTGAGGACAGGACATTTCCCGTGCTAGGCCAAGCATCGGGAAATACCGCCTGCAACGTTACTAAAGTCACGCCTACATCTTGCTATCTTTCCGTGTGCCGTGCGTAAGAATCCGGTAATCAGAAAGGTGCTTGTATCGAGCCGTGTGAACTTGTCATCTAGCCGCGTAATTGTTGGACGCCATCTTAGAGGAACTGGACTGAGTGAGGCGTTAATTATCGGGCTACGAAAACGACATCCGCCGTCTATCGTATCTGTGCTTGAAGATACTGCTGGGAGACGTGCTAGAAAAGGTTTCAGTGTTATGAGAGAAACCTTAAAAGTTCTAATTCTGAGGAACAGTGAAGGACTCCATCTCGGGTCTCGTGTAACGTGTAACACCGTGTACCGTCGTATCCTGGGGTACCTTGTCAAGTGGAAGGGGCGTGGTACCACATCCCTGCTGTTGCGCGCACCCTGGCTTGCCTAAGCCGGTGTGTCTGCGCCACTCTGGTCTCTGTTTGTGGAGCTAACCCCGTGGTCTAGGACCCTGTGCTCCACCTGACCACGTGTAGGAAGTGAAGACGCCTACGTCATTATCCAGCAGCAGCAGTGGGAGTGTGATTGACGTGTATGTGTGAGTGAAAGAAGGTTGAGGGGCCCCACATGATTGATGAAAGTACACTGTTTCCGTTTGGGTAATAAAACTCTGAAGCTGGGTTCGCCCCCAGTGTTCCGTCTGTCCTCTGTCCCTGGGACCACCTGGGGAGGTGAATGGGAATTGGAGACGTGTGAGTCTACCCTGTTGCCGTCATCAAGTTGAGGTTGGGCCCAACTGTGATTTATGACGTGTGTGAAGACACCTAGTGACACATTCAGAGGTAGAGTAAAGTGAGTTATTTACTTCTATTGTTTCTATGTGCCGTGTATGTATTCCTGTAATTTGATTCCCTTTTTCAGCAGTGAAAAGTGGTAACAGGGAGATTTCCCTTGGTTGTATATTTTACTGTTGTGTTGTGGTAAAGTGTGAATTATTGGTGGATAATTTACTGGGGGGAAGTCATTTACAAGTTTTGCCGTGAGTGGCAAGGATGTACTGTGGTGTACTGTGATGTACTGTGTGTGTAAACCGTAGAAAAGTTTGACCTCGGTGGAAGGCGTTGTGTACTGTGAAGGATTCCGTGAGAATTAAAGTCAGTTAACGTCACCGGGGGTCACGATTTACTTAACGAGGTCACTTGTTCGTTGAACATTGTTGTGATTAACGTAGGGACGTGTAAAGGCAACAGTCACAGTGAAGTTCACGCAGTGGAGGAATTGTCAAGTGAAGACTAACGTAGTGTTAACGATTTAACGAGCTGTTGTTAATTGAGTGATTAACGTAAGGGGTTGACGGTCTGTTATGATCGGAGTCAATTGCGCTGTAATTAAGCTTCCGTAATTCGTTGGACTGATCAGATCTGTCTGCGGACAGAGTGATTAAGCACTCGTAGCTAATTAAGGAGAATTAGTAATCGCCACTTAGTGAATTCACCAGGTGTTGATGTTGTTGTTTACACGGAGTATTGGAACATTGTGTGTGGTACAGTAGTCTACCCTCGTTAAGGTAATCTTGTCGTAAGACCGGAAGAGAACTGTCAGTTGAGAGACAGTAGGCTTTGTCAATACTCGTCTGAATTAATAGGCTGTTGTATTCAGTAATTAATTGGGAATTACTCACCGAATGCTTGACTTTCAAGTTGATGTAATTAATTGATTTACGAGTTATTGCTGCCATTTAAGTGTCGTTAAGACACGTGTGTGTTAACGTAATTGTTTAAATTCAATTACAGTAACTTTTGTTTTGATTGTCCTGAGAGACAAGTGTTAACGTAAGATTTTTTATAAGGGGTTATCATTCTTGGATTAACCGCCTTGTTACTTGGTACCTCGTTGTGGGCAGCGAGCGCCAGTCAAGTCTTTGTGATTATAGTATTGGTCACCGTGAAGCCGTGACAATATTGATTGCAAGCTTGCGTCACCAGTGGGCACCACTTTGTTCAGTTAGTGTCATTGTTCAGTCAGCGACGACGGGATAAGGAGACCGTGGGTCCATCAGGCTGTTGATTAGCTGTACTTTAATGTGCCACTGGAGTGACAGTAAAGTAACGTAAATTCACTGTGTAGAAGTTTTAGTTCTTGTTTTGTGAATAAATTGTTTTGTTATAGAAACGGTCGTTTACGTCAAACCTTCCAATATTACTGCCCCACATTTTATGTTCTGCAACGCTTTGCCTGCTTATGTTCATATTCTGTATCTGAAGCTCGAGTCCATTGCACAGCCCCACACTTCTATAAATAAGAGGTGAGAATCCGTCGGCTACCCTTTATTAGTTGTCAAACTAGGAGGAGCCAGCGACCTAAGTGACAGGTGTTACCCGTGTGGTTTCGCCTGGCGGTTTGCTCCCGCGGTCCTATGATCTTAGGCTTTAAGATTAAATATCTGCCACTGGCAGCTCTTGCTGTTTAAGGTCTGCCTCTCTTGCGAGGTAGTTGCGATTAACGTAACATCAATAGGACTTAATTCTTTTGATAACCTGTCAAAGAAAAAAAATCTCACAGTTCTGGTGCCCAACGTGGGGCTGTGTCACTTGGGTTCGAGCCCATGCACGGACTTTTGAGCATTAAAGTAAAAAGTCTCAAATTGCAGAACATTGTGGAACAGTATTGTTGGGGGGGGGGGGGGTGTTGTCACAGTTGCAACAAGCAGGTACACACACCAACACACACTGTCAGTATGTCTGTGGATTACAGGAAAGAGTACGTGTATCTGTATGTGTCTGTCTATGGCAGGATGCCAGATGATGCGGGTAGTAAGACGGAGAGGGAATGCCGTCAGTACGTGATGAGACACAGGGCCCGGGTGGAGGAGATATGCCAGGCATGGGTCGGTCAGGAGTTGCCAGCACTCCGTGACGCTAGGGACACGTCAGAGAGAGAAGCGTCACCTGAAAGACATAATGCTAGTTACGCTTCGGCGAACGAAACGCCGGCAAGTGATTTAGGGGATGAGGAAAATCCTCTAGCCGACTTTCGTGTAATAGACGTGGTAGGAGGTGATAGAAGTAGTACGCCTCAGGATCTTAGTGGGAGGTCGCGCCCCCACCAAAGTATTTCAATAGAAACCTTCGTGGAAGGTAGGGTTGCATCAGCAGGTAGGTTGATGCAGGAATCGCCAGCCAGAATGGGGACTGTACAACCCCAGGCGGGATTCACTTTAGACATGCTGCGAAAACAAGCTGGGTTAATGGGTCTCTCAGGAAACGGGATGTCTAAGTTTGTGATGGAAATGTGGAATACCCATCAGGAGAGAGAGAACCAGTTGGAGATTGCAAGGGTGCAATCCACAGCTGGGAAGGGAAGCCAAACCCAACCCACAGAGCCCGGCCAAGAGGGGCCAGTTGTTAAGGTAAAAATGCCTAATCTTATAGCTTTCGATGAGCTAGTGGATTCAATGGCTGCATACATTTACCGCTTCGAACGCAGAGCAACGGAAGGGAAGTGGAGTAGGTCAACTTGGGCCCAAGCGCTAGCTTCATTGTTGTAGGGAAGGGCATTAAGTATATACCAGGGTTTGGGAACTCCCATGTGCAACGATTATGATGCCCTGAAGCGAGCCTTAATGAAGGGCTATGGCATTTCGGCCGATGGAATGATGAGGGCATTCCGTCAGATTAGAGTACGTCAAGGGGAAACGTACCGGGCAATGTTGCAGAGGCTGCAGTCGAGCCTCAAGCGCTATCTTCAGTTGAACAACGCCGTCGTTCCGGAAGACAATACGTTGTTTGAGCTGATGACTAGGGAACAGTTCTTGGAGGCAGTGGAACCTGCGCTCCGTGCTAAACTCAAGGAGAATGAGATAGTCTCTAATGAGGCTATGGCAGAATGTGCCGACAGGTGAGCTGAGGCACACAGACCTAGACAAAGAGGTTCATCTGAGAACCGACGTCGTGACCAAGCCTCAGGGAGCGGGGCTAGGCCTAAAGAGAGTAAGTCTAGTGTAAGCCATAAGCCACACAAGGTCAGTGGACCCCGCTGTTTTACTTGCGGCCAGCCAGGTCACAAGGCAGCACAGTGTAAGAAGAGCAAGCGTGCAGAAAAGGGGGGAACACACGCACAAATTGCTGGTCTGGGTGCCCACGAGGGAGGTGATCCTCTGGAGCATACCCTGGAGACAGCAAGAGGTTTAGTTAATGGTAAGTGGACCAAGGTCTTTCGAGACCGGGGAGCTACTACTCATATGGTCCGAGAGAGCCTTGTCGAGCCTGGGAACGAGACAGGCAGAACCATTCATGTAAGATACCCTGATGGTAACCATAAAGACATGATCGAGGTATCCCTGATTGTTGACACACCATATATAAAAGGTAAAATACGAGCGGTGAAATGCAAGGACGCTGTATACGGGTTGTTGTTGGGAAACGCCCCTGGAGTGTCAAATAGTAAGAGTCGGTCCTGTGGAAGTGATTCACAGAGAACGGGACCCACACCAGCTGGAGGTGACGTCACGCGCCAGTCAGCTGGTAGCCAAGCCATGGCCGCCTCCCCGGCTAAGGAACAGAGGCAGCAGGCGCAAGGAAAACGGGGAAAGTCTGCTCCTTTCCGCCAACAGAAAACGGGATCTAGTTCACAGGGACCCGGGCGGTCCGCTCCAGCTGGTGGCCAAGTCAAGGTCGCCACCACCCAGCCCAAGGAACAGAGGCGGCAGGGTAAAGGAAGTAAGAAATCTTCAAAGAGGAATCGGGAGGGGACAGGGCTAGTTCCCCACCCAGTACACACCGCATTTATTGCAGGGGGGTGTCAGTCATCAGTGATGACAGCGAGGTCGGTCAGCCACGATTGTATAATCGCAAACAGAAAGAGACATACAAAGATGTAAAGATTAGCGATCGACTGACCTCAGAACAGAGTACGCAGGCCAGACAGCTAACTAAGGAGTTCAGTGGCGTACTCTCGGATGTGACCAAGGTAGCTGATGTGGAAGGCTACCGAGTACCGCTAATGGAAAGACAGGCAGTACGCACCAAACCTTATCCTGTTCCCCATCACCTAGTTCCCCAGGTCAGGGCAGAACTGAAGGAGATGGAAAGAGAAGGGGTAATTGAGAAGTCTACTTTCCCCTATTCCAGCCCCATGGTGATAGTGAAGAAACCTGAGGGGGGAGTAAGGATTTGTCTGGACTTCAGGAAATTGAACTCGGTCATAGAGTTTGATGCAGAACCCATGTTTAACCAGGATGAGATTTTCGCTAGGCTGGCGCCAAGCAATTATTTTTCAAAGCTGGATCTGACGAAGGGATTCTGGCAGATCCCACTGCATCGAGACAGCAAGAGATGCACAGCTTTTATGACTAGTGAGGGGCTGTATCAATTTACTGTTCTTCCCTTTGGGCTGGTGAACGCCCCCGCAGTGTTCAACAGGACTATGAGGAAGGTCCTGGGGGGCATCGAAGGAGTGGAGGTATTTGTGGATGATGTACTTATCCACTCTACCACCTGGGAGGAGCATTTGCAACTGCTGAGGCAGGTATTCTCATGGTTGCAAGGAGTTGGCATGGTCGCCAAACCTACCAAGTGTGAGGTGGGATGCGCCGAGGTCAAGTACCTGGGGCATGTGATCGGTGGAGGCTGTGCCAAGCCTCTACCTGATAAGATACAGAAGATACAGGATGCTGTACCACCCACCACCAAGATGCAAGTGAGGTCATTCCTTGGTCTGGTGGGTTACTACAGGAAGTTCATTCCAGACTTCGCCTCTGTAGCCTATCCCTTAACAGAGTTGACAAAGAAGGCTGCCCCTACTAAGGTCAACTGGACGGGAGAGGAAGGAGCTTCTTTTGCTTGCTTGAAAAAGAAGATGGTCGAGCAGCCTATCTTGAGGCTACCCGACAAAGATAAGGAATACATCCTCAGAACTGATGCTTCCAACACAGGAATGGGAGCTGTACTCCTGCAGGAGCATGACGGCCTAGTGTGGCCGGTCGCCTACTACAGCCGGAAGTTGAGTGACGTAGAGCGTCGGTACTCGACGGTCGAGCGGGAACTGTTAGCAGCTGTGGTAGGTATTAAGAAGTTCTATCAGTATGTGTATGGAAGGCGGTTCACCTTCCAAGTAGACCATCAGCCTCTTAGCCACTTGGGTACATTGAAGAACGCTAATCCTAGAATTATGCGGTGAGCTCTATTCTTACAGCAGTTTAAGTTCAGGGTCGAGTACATCAAGGGGACCGATAATGTGGGTGCTGATTGGTTGAGCAGGTCGCACACGCCAGAGGAGCAGGTCAGTGACCCAGTGCTCAGTGAGGTAAGCGGTCTGCACTTAACAGATGAGGAACGTGATGCGTCATCAAGGCCGGAGGAGAGTGAAGATAGTGCCTCTCCGGGTAGTCCATCCCAGGGTGTTGCTAGTGTGTCCGGTATGACACAGACTGAAGCCGGAGCTGCAGAGCTTGGGGTTCAGCCTAGCTTCGAGGCGTCGAGCCGGCTAGAGCCTGGCCCTGGAGCCGAGCACTCTGCGCCTAAGTCAGGTAACACTACCCAGGACGAATCGGAGGAGTCGCCCCAAGTCTCTCAGGGCGACGACGCATAGAAAACGGAGTCTCCACCCACCACTACCCAGCCGGAAGTGAGCTGTCAAAGTGTGGGTGACAGCTCGTGCACAGTGCACCATTGAGCTGGTAAAATGGTGGGGTGTATTTCGCTTCCAGTGAAATAAACCCTTAGTGGGAGGTTGATGTCAGGGGACATATTTTCCCTGCTCTCTCGTGCACTGAATTAAGTACGAAATTGCATAGTGCACCAGTGATGTGCACCGTGATTCAACTTTCTGAATATAACTTTTCCACAGTCGTGTTGTGTGTCGTTGGTGTGGGAACTGACCTGTGAGATTTATATTTATTTAATTTTTATGAATTTATATTTACGTTAATTTATATACTTCGATAGCAATTTGTATAATGTTAAGTGGACTGTATTTCTGCAATAATCTCACAAATCGATCCTCTACACATTAGGGGGGTTTATTAAATTTATATATGCAGCCAATCAAACTACAGTAATAGACTACATACATTGAAGAGGTTCCTTATCTTATAGTACAGCAGGTTAGTCCACCAGGTATAACTAGGGTGTAGACACCAAATTATCCTCTTTGAGGTAGCTTCCATCACCCAGTAACTGGTGCACAAAATCTTGCTTCCTCGTCTTGACCTGTCAAAAGGGCGCTAACTGTGAAGCCAGGTTCTATATATGACAGGTATATCAGAGAAAACACTATACATGGAACAATAAAGACCTGGCTTAATTACCTTTAGTTTGAGGCTATGTCGTGCTCTAAATGGACCACCCTATATAATGACATTAATGGCCATAAATAAAAGATACATGGGTTTCGGAAAGAACACTTAACTTGAATTTGTTGACAGCGTGTGATAATGGTACACCTTTGGTTTCCATAACACTTCGTCCAAGTAAAATTAACAGGAGCCGAATTTGCTCCCGTGTGAGCCTCTGGTCTAGTATAAACAATGGCTGCCCTCCTTCCTCCCTGACGCCTGGCTTACATTGTCCAGATTTCAGAAAGTGATAGAAGGGTCACATTTACTCTACTTTAATATTGATAATTAAGTTAATTTATATAAGATGTTTTTATGATGGTAAAGTCCAAAGACTAATGTATTTAAGAATAATTCCCACCATAATAGGTGGAGAATATAATAGTATGTGGTGATGATATCCCGTTTTCTATAGACGGTAATTCCACTACAAGTTACGTTTTCTATGGGTTACTTGTTGGTAATACAGCAGCAATTATCTGTATGATATATTAAATGGTGTCGGATTTTCCGACAGTTGGACAGCCCGGGACATTTGCTAGCCATTGATGTCATTCTGATCGCTGTATCAGGTCTGTGAAGGAAATTACAGGAGGGAGTTGATTTCAGGGAAATTTTTATACAAGTCAAGTGTAGAGAGGGAGGTATAGGGGGTTAACGGCCGTAGACCACCCCCCCTATCACGTGTCCACCTCGTGTGAGAGGGGGTAGCGTCATGGGGCAGGTGCGGGATTGGCTAAGGGCCTGGGGCCTCAGAAATGCTGAACCGTGATTGGCCAAGACGCTGAGGGATACTGCATGGTACCACAGGCATGATATTGGCGGGAAAGACATTCTTACCTAGGACGCTGCATAGTGAGGACGACATTTCCCGTGCTAGGCCAAGCATCGGGAAATACCGCCTGCAACGTTACTAAAGTCACGCCTACATCTTGCTATCTTTCCGTGTGCCGTGCGTAAGAATCCGGTAATCGGAAAGGTGCTTGTATCGAGCCGTGTGAACTTGTCATCTAGCCGCGTAATTGTGGGACGCCATCTTAGAGGAACTGGACTGAGTGAGGCGTTAATTATCGGGCTACGAAAACGACATCCGCCGTCTATCGTATCTGTGCTTGAAGATACTGCTGGGAGACGTGCTAGAAAAGGTTTCAGTGTTATGAGAGAAACCTTAAAAGTTCTAATTCTGAGGAACAGTGAAGGACTCCATCTCGGGTCTCGTGTAACGTGTAACACCGTGTACCGTCGTATCCTGGGGTACCTTGTCAAGTGGAAGGGGCGTGGTACCACATCCCTGCTGTTGCGCGCACCCTGGCTTGCCTAAGCCGGTGTGTCTGCGCCACTCTGGTCTCTGTTTGTGGAGCTAACCCCGTGGTCTAGGACCCTGTGCTCCACCTGACCACGTGTAGGAAGTGAAGATGCCTACGTCATTATCCAGCAGCAGCAGTGGGAGTGTGATTGACGTGTATGTGTGAGTGAAAGAAGGTTGAGGGGCCCCACATGATTGATGAAAGTACACTGTTTCCGTTTGGGTAATAAAACTCTGAAGCTGGGTTCGCCCCCAGTGTTCCGTCTGGCCTTTGTCCCTGGGACCACCTGGGGAGGTGAATGGGAATTGGAGACGTGTGAGTCTACCCTGTTGCCGTCATCAAGTTGAGGTTGGGCCCAACTGTGATTTATGACGTGTGTGAAGACACCTAGTGACACATTCAGAGGTAGAGTAAAGTGAGTTATTTACTTCTATTGTTTCTATGTGCCGTGTATGTATTCCTGTAATTTGATTCCCTTTTTCAGCAGTGAAAAGTGGTAACAGGGAGATTTCCCTTGGTTATATATTTTACTGTTGTGTTGTGGTAAAGTGTGAATTATTGGTGGATAATTTACTGGGGGGAAGTCATTTACAAGTTTTGCCGTGAGTGGCAAGGATGTACTGTGGTGTACTGTGATGTACTGTGTGTGTAAACCGTAGAAAAGTTTGACCTCGGTGGAAGGCGTTGTGTACTGTGAAGGATTCCGTGAGAATTAAAGTCCGTTAACGTCACTGGGGGTCACGATTTACTTAACGAGGTCACTTGTTCGTTGAACATTGTTGTGATTAACGTAGGGACGTGTAAAGGCAACAGTCACAGTGAAGTTCACGCAGTGGAGGAATTGTCAAGTGAAGACTAACGTAGTGTTAACGATTTAACGAGCTGTCGTTAAGTGAGTGATTAACGTAAGGGGTTGACGGTCTGTTATGATCGGAGTCAATTGCGCTGTAATTAAGCTTCCGTAATTCGTTGGACTGATCAGATCTGTCTGTGGACAGAGTGATTAAGCACTCGTAGCTAATTAAGGAGAATTAGTAATCGCCACTTAGTGAATTCACCAGGTGTTGATGTTGTTGTTTACACGGAGTATTGGAACATTGTGTGTGGTACAGTAGTCTACCCTCGTTAAGGTAATCTTGTCGTAAGACCGGAAGTGAACTGTCAGTTGAGAGACAGTAGGCTTTATCAATACTCGTCTGAATTAATAGGCTGTTGTATTCAGTAATTAATTGGGAATTACTCACCGAATGCTTGACTTTCAAGTTGATGTAATTAATTGATTTACGAGTTATTGCTGCCAGTTAAGTGTCGTTGAGACACGTGTGTGTTAACGTAATTGTTTAAATTCAATTAGAGTAACTTTTGTTTTGATTGTCCTGAGAGACAAGTGTTAACGTAAGATTTTTTATAAGGGGTTATCATTCTTGGATTAACCGCCTTGTTACTTGGTACCTCGTTGTGGGCAGCGAGCGCCAGTCAAGATTTTGTGATTATAGTATTGGTCACCGTGAAGCCGTGACAATATTGATTGCAAGCTTGCGTCACCAGTGGGCACCACTTTGTTCAGTTAGTGTTATTGTTCAGTCAGCGACGACAGGATAAGGAGACCGTGGGTCCATCATTCTGTTGATTAGCTGTACTTTAATGTGCCACTGGAGTGACAGTAAAGTAACGTAAATTCACTGTGTAGAAGTTTTAGTTCTTGTTTTGTGAATAAATTGTTTTGTTATAGAAACGGTCGTTTACGTCAAACCTTCCAATATTACTGCCCCACATTTTATGTTCTGCAACGCTTTGCCTGCTTATGTTCATATTCTGTATCTGAAGCTCGAGTCCATTGCACAGCCCCACACTTCTATAAATAAGAGGTGAGAATCCGTCGGCTACCCTTTATTAGTTGTCAAACTAGGAGGAGCCAGCGACCTAAGTGACAGGTGTTACCCGTGTGGATTCGCCTGGCAGTTTGCTCCCGCGGTCCTATGATCTTAGGCTTTAAGATTAAATATCTGCCACTGGCAGCTCTTGCTGTTTAAGGTCTGCCTCTCTTGCGAGGTAGTTGCGATTAACGTAACATCCATAGGACTTAATTCTTTTGATAACCTGTCAAAGAAAAAAAATCTCACACCTGCTATGCGAACTTCGTAGTTTCTTTTTGCTTTCCTTATCTCTTTTTTAACATATCTAACCAGTTGTACGAATTCCTGTTCTAAACTAACTTCCCCATTCTTAATCCTTTTGTACCACGCTCTCTTTTTACCTATAAGGTTCCTCAGATCATTTGTTATCCACTTTGGATCATTAGTATTCGATCTATTCAATTTATATGGTATACTACGTTCCTGGGCTTTGCTTAGAATATTTTTAAATAGGTTATATTTTGAATCCACATCGAAATCCCCTTTTACGTCACCTATCGCTGGGTTCACGTCTAGCTCCAAGACCGGCCCACACCCCATACCCAAGACTTTCCAATCTATTTGACCCAAAAAATTTCTTAGGCTATTGAAATCAGCTTTTCGAAAATCAGGCACTTTAACAGAATTTTCTCCTACAGATCTATTCCATTCAATGCTAAATCTGATTTCTTTATGATCTCTGTTCCCTAGCTCACTCCCTATTTCCATGTCCTTAATATGTGTTTCCCTGTTAGTTAACACTAAATCTAAAATATTATTTCCCCACGTTGGTTCCTTAATGTGTTGCGTAAGAAAGCAATCGTCAATTATTTTTAGAAAATCTTCTGCTTCATTATTCCCTGTTTTGTTCACCCAGTTTATTCCACTAAAATTAAAGTCACCCATGATGTAAATACTGTTAGATCTAGATGCTCTAGATATCTCATCCCATAGATGCTTTGCTTCCATTCTGTCTAAATTTGGTGGCCTATATATAACTCCTATTATAATAATATTTGCTTTTTAGTTTAATTCTATCCAAATAGTTTATGTTTGTGGCTCAGTCTTGATTCCCTCTTTGAGACTACATTTCAAATTGTCCCTAACATATATGGCTACTCCCCCTCCTCGTCTAATATATCTATCTGTGTGAAATAGTTTAAATCCATTTATTTGATATTCAGCTAATAGTTCTCTATTTTCTACATTCATCCACGTTTTGGTAGGTGAAATAATATCTATTTCTTCTGTACAGATAGGAGCATTTAACTCGTTTATTTTGTTTGTTAGACTTCTACTGTTAGTGTAATATACCCTAAGTGAATTGTTATTTTGAGGCCCTTTTCTTTCCCTGATCATATTGCCAATTTGTTTCTCCAACAAACACATATTTTTATTACCTCCTTCCTCCCTATCAATTCCCATACCACTATCTACTAACAGTTTAAACTCAAACACCTCTAACCACTGGTTCCAACGAGTTCGCAACAGCAACAACCCCAGCCCTCGATAGATGCACCCCATCACGAGCATACATTTCATTTCTTCCATAAAAGTGTTCCCAGTTGTCTATGAAAGATATTGCATTTGATTTGCAATATCTTTCCAACCGGCAATTGACACCAAGTGCCCTCGACAACTATTCATTCCCAACGCTCTTTCTTGGAAGAATGCCACATATGATCGGGATTCCTCCCTTGCTCCTAACTAATTCTATGGCTTTGTTAAATTTCTTTATCAGTTCCTCACTCCTAACTCGTCCAACATCATTATCCCCTGCACTAATACAAATCAAGGGTTTGTTCCCAATTTCCCGTTATAATAACTGTCATGTTGTCAACAATATCTCCAATTCCAGCTCCCAGATAGCAAACCCTTAATCTGTTCCCCCTATCTCTGGCACAAAACGTTCTGTCTAAATACCTCACCTGGGAATCTCCCACAACCAAAATTCGCTCCGGTACCTCCTTAACTTTCTGAGCACCCTGAGGGGCCTGCGCTCCGCCGCTCCTCGCTGATTTCCGTTCCGAGTGAACTGCAGGCTCACCACAGCACTTGTCCTCCAACACGGCAAATGAATTTGCTGCCCTTAGGGCGTCTGTAGGCGGCCATGTCATGGTGTTCTTAAGACCCCTGTCCTTAACGACTTTCCACGACGTGGTCTGGTTAATATTGGTCTCCTCCTTCGTTTCTTCCCGATGTTTCAGCTGTCGTACCTCCTCTCGTAGGGAATCCATCTCTGCTCTCAGAGTTCCAACTAGATTCATCAATTCCTTCACTAATCCTTCCATTATTGCTATAATAATGTTACTACAATCGGAGCTCCAGCTAACACAACCTCTCACTGTGACTGCCTATACCACACCGCGTACTAGTGCTGGCGGTGAAAGATTCAATATCCTATAGTTACCTCCCGGTAGTGAACCGCATTTCTAAATATTTTCCACTGCAGCTGTTCACTGTCTCTGGTCATGCACGTCATTCACTGCAGGTTTTTGCAGTGTCTTGCATTACAAGTTGCCCAATGTGTTTGTCACGTAACATTGAGTGTAACAGTGTGGCATATAACACTTAGTAATTTACCAGTGTGTGTAATGTAACGAAATGTACTGATATGCAAGAGTGCGTCATGCAACAGTGCGTCATGTAAGAGGGCACCTAGCAAGAGTGCGTCATGAAAGAGTGCGTCACGCAACAGTGAGTCATGCAAGAGTGCGTCATGCAAGAGTGCACCATGAAACAATGCGTCATACATAAGTGCGTCACGAAACAGATTTTTAAGACAGTGTGTGACGTATCAGCGTGTGTTGTTAACGACACACTCATCACTCATACACTCTCTCATATTTCTTATTTCCCGTCAAGTACTTGTACATTTATCCTCAAAACTGGACCGCTGTATGATGGCGACTTGTATAGAGGCATGTATGCATACACATGGTGCAAGGAACCCAGACCAACACCTCTACTCTCTGTGTCATAGACTCGACTTTAAATAACGCTCACCAAAACCTGGGTTATGCCCCCTTAGGATGTTGAACAACCTCCTCCCAGCGAGCATAGAAAATATTGCCGGAACAACCTGGCCATCTTCAAGAGAAATCTAGATCACTTTCTCCAAGGAGTGCCGGACCAACCAGGCTGTAATGGATATGTGGGTCTGTGGGCCACTCCAAGCAACAGCCTGGTGGACCAATCTCTCACAAGTCAAGCCAGGCCTCGGGTCGGGCTTGGGGAGAAGAAACACTCCATCAAGCAGTTTCAAGGAAGCAGGTCGCTAGCGTGGCCGACAGCAGAACCTGCTCTCTCTACACCTCGAGTGAGGTCGCTAGCGAGGCCGACGGCAGAACCTGCTCTCTCTACACCTCGAATGAGGTCGCTAGCGTGGCCGGCGGCAGAACCTGCTCTCTCTACACCTCGAGTGAGGTCGCTAGCGAGGCCGACGGCAGAACTTGCTCTCTCTACACCTCGAGTGAGGTCGCTAGCGTGGCCGACGGCAGAACCTGCTCTCTCTACACCTCGAGTGAGGTCGCTAGCATAGCCGACGGCAGAAACTCCTTTCTCTACACCTCGGGTGAAGTCGCTAGCGTGGCCGACGGCAGAAACTAATTTCTCTACACCTCGGGTGAGGTCGCTAGCGTGGTCGACGGCAGAAACTCCTTTCTCTACAACTCGAGTGAGGTCGCTAGCGTGGCCGACGGCAGAAACTCCTTTCTCTACACCTCGGGTGAGGTCGCTAGCGTGGTCGTTGAGTCAACTAGCACGACACTTGTACCCCTTATTAGACTATTTTACAGGAACTTCTTTTTCGACGGCTCATAAAACAGAGGAAAGGGTCCTGAAAGATAACGTTGATAGGAACGTTATCCCTACAGACAAATATCTGAAAATACAACTGACAATTAACTATAAAAAAAATACGGCCAAGCTGCTCATGAAAAAGTAACCCCAGACACCAAACAGAACGCCCTAAAGGAAACCAACGTCGTCTATGCCTTCAAATGCACTATGCGACCATCCTGAGAGCACTATGCGACCACCCGGTCGGTCGAAGGAGCGGTCGGCATACCGGACAGCACACTGGACTTGTGATCCTGTGGTCCCAGGTTCGAGCCCGGGCGCCAGCGAGAAACAATGGGCAGAGTTTCTTTCACCCTATGCCCCTGTTACCTAGCAGTAAAATAGGTACCTGGGTGTTAGTCAGCTGTCACGGGCTGCTTCCTGGGGGTGGAGGCCTGGTCGAGGACCGGGCCGCGGGGACACTAAAGCCCCGAAATCATTTAAAGATAACCTCAAGATAGTCCTGAGAGCACTATATGACCACCCTGAGAGCACTATATGGCCACCCTGAGAGCACTATATGACCACCCTGAGAGCACTATATGGCCACCCTGAGAGCACTATATGACCACCCTGAGAGCACTATGTGACCACCCTGAGAGCACTATGTGACCACCCTGAGAGCACTATATGACCACCCTGAGAGCATTCTGTGACCACCCTGAGAGCACTATGTGACCACCCTGAGAGCACTATATGACCACCCTGAGAGCACTATGTGACCACCCTGAGAGCACTATGTGACCACCCTGAGAGCACTATATGACCACCCTGAGAGCACTATGTGACCACCCTGAGAGCACTATGTGACCACCCTGAGAGCACTATATGACCACCCTGAGAGCACTATGTGACCACCCTGAGAGCACTATATGACCACCCTGAGAGCACTATATGACCACCCTGAGAGCACTATATGACCACCCTGAGAGCACTATATGACCACCCTGAGAGCACTATATGACCACCCTGAGAGCACTATATGACCACCCTGAGAGCACTATATGACCACCCTGAGAGCACTATATGACCACCCTGAGAGCACTATATGACCACCCTGAGAGCACTATATGACCACCCTGAGAGCACTATATGACCACCCTGAGAGCACTATATGACCACCCTGAGAGCACTATATGACCACCCTGAGAGCACTATATGACCACCCTGAGAGCACTATATGACCACCCTGAGAGCACTATATGACCACCCTGAGAGCACTATAGGACCACCCTGAGAGCACTATAGGACCACCGTGAGCAGGCCGAGCATTAGTGATCCAAAATTAATAACGTTGGGACTGAAGAGAAATCTGAAATTTTTTGTTTGTTAACTACAGCAGTAATTGATCGTTGTAATAAACCAAGTTATATATGGAATATCCCACATAATTATGCTTTAGTATAGCATAATAGGTAAACAAATCAAAATAACTTATTATATGAGAAACATGAGAGATATGTAAGAATACTGGACCGTTATGATTCATGGCTGTTAGTAGTTGGTGTCAAAATAACCCCCAATGTTTCTTTCATGCCAGCAAGAACTTGACCTCGAGGGAAGGTACTTGTACTCTCACCAAGAGTGGCCACGAGACTGGTAGATTGGTTGATAAAGATTAATCCACCCAAGAGGTGGCATCAGTAGCCCGTAAGAGACTAATAGCGGAGGACCAGGAATATATTGGCTGTGACTTTCACCTCGTGCTCAGCCTCAAGATTGGTTTCACAGACCTGGTAATGGACGGTCACAGGCTTCCCGACTGGCACCGACGTATGCTCTGGTTCATGTTGGGAGAAGGAAGGAAGGGACTAGCAGGAGAAAGCGCCAAGCTATTACGACTATATAGCACTTGGAAGGGGTCAGGATAAGGATTTGGGGATCTTGAGATGATTTCGGGCCTTTTTTTTGGTCTCCCCGCGGCCCGGTCCTCGACCAGGCCTCCACCCACAGGAAGCAGCCCGTGGCAGCTGACTAACACCCAGGTACCTATTTTACTGCTAGGTAACAGGGGCATAGGGTGAAAGAAACTCTGTCCATTGTTTCTCGCCGGCGCCTGGGATCGAACCCATGACCACAGGATCACAAGTCCAGCGTGCTGTCCGCTCGGCCGACCGGCTCCCTAAGAAGGGATGGGGGGATGGGGCGGGGTGGCGGGGGAGTAATGGAGCCCATCCACTCTACCGTCCAGTCCAAGTGGTTGGGCTTTTATTAGGAGAAAGAGAGACCATACGCGTGTATATTTTTGATAGACATATCGTGAGCAAATTTTAAGTTAACATTCTTCTTCTGAGGCTTTGATTTGTTAAAATACTGAAAACATTTGAATTATTTTATCATGAGATCTTTGGAGAATATGAATAAAGGTATCTTAACAATGGCCATTTGGCTGCAACACGACAGTCCATATTATATTATAAAATTCAATTCACAAGTATTAATTGGTTGCAAATGTTTAACGAAAAAATCAGCATCTTTTGGTCCACTATGAAGCCTTCAGCACACGTGTGAGTGTCAGAGATGAGACAAAATTAATTGATATTTCAAAGGAATAAAAAATATTTCACTAAAGCGGATATTTCAGAGAACTAATTTATTCTCCTTGAAAATCATCCCCGTTTACATGTATGGTACTGGATGGTTGTTAAGAAGAAAAGTAATTGGTTATCTTGTTCTTATTAATGTTAACAATTATTTATTGAAGCTTACAATCGTTACAAACTTGTTTGATAAAATCTTAATTGTAAGACCACGATTTAGTGTTGGTGGCTTTTGCATATATGCTGCACTTTGCAACTCTCTTGTGAGAGCCAAAGTTCCATTACTATGTTCCCTGACTCCGGCAAAATGCAACATAGAGATGCGTTGCAAAAAGTAATCTGTGAATGTGCAATCCTCAAAACTCGCCTCTGAAATTGCAACAATATGTTGGTATTTTTTCCAGCAACATATTCATACCATTGGCTGCAGAGTTTAAAAGGCAATATCTTTTCAAATCCAATCTAGATCCCTCTGTGGGGCACACGAGCAAAGTAGGTTAGCGGAACTGGGTTGATTTTTGGTCTTTCATGTGACTGGGATGTTTTATACATTGAAGGACATTTTAGATTGAAAAGCCACCCGGGAAAATATATATTTTAATCAAAAGCCGTTTATTTATTTGAAGATTTCAAGTAGCTTCGTTTGGTTTGGTGTTGAGCTTAGGACTTGTCAGCCGTGGGGGAGGGGGGAGGGGGAAGAGTGAAGGGGGGGGGGGTTATTGAGACCTTTGGACTCAATTTGGATGGCATTAAGGCCATCACAATTTAGAAGGCATTAAGGTCATCTGAAAATATAACTACCCAACCAGGAAGCTTAATTTATATATGAACATATTCCACGACTAAACCAATCCTTCAGTGTTTAAGAAACAGAGTAGTTGTTAACAAGAACGGGTAAATATGTTAAAAGATTTACATAAAGAATCTCATGTTATGTGACAAATTAATTTTAGTTTGTTTAATATTCTCATAAGCTTCGAATTCCAAATCTTTATTAATATATGGTTGTAAATTAAAATTAGACTAATCGACGGCCCCCGGGTCAACCCGGTGCTTGCCTCGTCTCAAGCACCGGAAAGTTGCACTAGGGGGGTCGACCCCGACCCTCCTGTAACAGCCCTTATCCCAGATCTTCCCCGACACACAACCTTCTTGTCACTTTTTAACAAGCATATATACCAGGTCTCCTCATCGCTGTAAATATATTCATATCACTTACATTTCCCTTACACACCCTCCCCATAACCTACCCACTTACCTCGCCCTCCCGCATACACTCCCTATCCATTCCGAGTACACAAACGCCTTTCCCATGTTTCCTCCCTCCATGCACACACACACATGCAATTTCCTCGTTTCCTTCTTGGCTGCCCACATCTTCCGCTTGTCTCCTCTCTCTCCCTGCTCCCACAAGCCCTTCCCCCATCAACCATCTGCTTACTCAGACACACCCTTCCATCGTCTCCTCTCCTCCCCCTCTCCTGCGTAATCGGTCCTTTGCCCATCACCTCCCTCCTTCCTCAAACATGCCCTTCTCTCGTCTCCTCTCTCTCCTCCTGCTTATACACATCTTTACCTGACACTTCTCTCCTTACTCACACAATCGCCCTTCTTCTGTCACTTCCCTCTCTGCTCACATTTGCCTTTCTTCTGTCACCTCTCTGCCTGCACACACTCACACTCTTCCCCCCGTCACCTCAGCCCTTAACCCTAAGCAAAGGTTTCACCCAGAATACAACTCTGTCATTTGAACATACGTTTTGACAAAAAAAATATTAATTGATGGTAATATAAACTTATGCTAAAGTCTATGGACTCCAGGCTGGACATTTCAAATCCACAGATTTTGTGGAGAAGGGGCACTGGGACCGTGCTTACTTCAAGGAAGCACTAGGCCAACCACACCCCTTTAAGATACTCTTTACAAAATTACCATTCACCATGCAAAGTTACTGAGTCTAGCCCCAAACATCTGGTCTCCAACCTCAGACAGAATCTCTCTCTCTCTCTCTCTCTCTCTCTCTCTCTCTCTCTCTCTCTCTCTCTCTCTCTCTCTCTCTCTCTCTCTCTCTCTCTCTCTCTCTCTCTCTCTCTCTCTTTCTCTCTCTCTCTCTCTCTTTCTCTATCAAATTCATTCATGTTCGAAAAACATTCGGATTCCTGGACTTCAGATGACAGTCCAGGAACCCGAATGTTTTTCGAATCTGAATGAATTCGTTTTCTTTCAAGCAAATGGTGGGAGAAAGCACAGACTCTACGGAAAGTGAATTTCCGATTTCAAACTTTATGATAGTCATTGGGTTCATGATGGATGCTCAAAGTTCTTAATAGGTAGTTCTGGGACAGACCCCGACTAGCCACTGACATTTACCCTTAAATTATCCTCTTGTAAAGTTTGGAGAGGCTAGCCCCGAGCATCTGCCGTCCTACTTCGGACAGAGAGAAATATAGACATTCATATCAATATATGTCAAACACAATGTATTTGATTGATATAGTTAAATGAAATTCTCTTATAGACCCGACCGTCGCAAACCTAGCTACTGGACGCAAGATAACTTAAATGTATAACTTAACTTAAATGTTGCACCATTAGATCTGCCTCAGATAAATTTTTTGTTTTGATATTTAAAAAAAAATTGACTTATAGTTAATAATTATATTTATGAACGTTATGTACACACACAAAGTAATTCTGGCCCAGCGTTTGTGAGTCTTGATGGTGGTGAGTCTTTTAGTGTGAGTCGTGTTGTTGGGTGAGTCTGTTATCATGAGTCGTGATGTTGGGTGAGTCTCTTAGTGTGAGTCGTGTTGTTGGGTGAGTCTGTTATCATGAGTCTTGATGGTGGGTGAGTCTGTTATCATAACTCGTGTTGGTGGTAAGTCTCTTAGCATGAGTCTTGCTGTTGGGTGAGTGTGTTATGATGAGTCGTGTTGGTGGTGAGTTTGCTAGTACGTGTCTTGCTGTTGGGTCAGTTAATATGAGTCTTGTAGCTGGTGAAGCAGTTAATTTTGATCTTGTTGTTTGTATTTTTTCATTTGATTATATTGATGTTAGTCTTGTTTATTAGAACTTTAATGTGATTATTTTTGTTTGTTAGAATTTTAATATGAGTCCTCATGTTTGTGAGTGTCTTGATGTGAGTTTTGTTATCTACAAGTCAGTTAATGTGTGAGTCTTTTAGTCTGACTCTGTTATTCAGATTCTGTTAATTTTTTGACTAACATGATTATGTGATTCTGACAATGAGTTTCTAAGTATCTGAATCTGTAAGTCGGTTAATATGTGAATCTGAGTCTGTCAGCCTGGTTATGTGGAAATCCGATTTTGAGTCCAATAATATGGGACTCGGACACTCTGAGTCCATTAGTATATGGGTCTCACTCTGTGAATCTACTTCTACGATTTTGTTAATATGTGAGTTTAACTCTGTTAGTCTGTTAACATATGGGTTTGACTCTGTGAGTCTGTAACTCCCTAACTGTTAAATCTTTCTCGAATTTGTGTTATGCACGACACACTAAACAATTATCAAGCGTTCAAATTTGTGTTATCAGGTTATATTCGACTAATTTTGGTGAGAACTTTATTGACAGATAATTAGCGTTTATTTAACTTTAATTCTCGTGAGCTGTGTTATAAAGTTCTCTGAGATTTGGGATAAATATTGTTTAGGGTTCTTAGGTGTGAGAGCCCCGTTGTTTACCAAGTATTTCGAGGAATTTTTCGATATTTTTTCAGCTTAATAATTTTTAATATTAGATTAATAGTTCACGGTGATGTTTGATTAAATTCCTGTTTTATTAAAATGCTGCAGCTGGTTTTGTTTACGGTCTGGAGCGTCAGTGGAGCGTTCTCACCCTTCAGTAGAGTTACTTGAGGGTGGGCCTGGAGCGTTAGTGGAGCGTTCTCACCCTTCAGTAGAGTTACTTGAGGGTGGGCCTGGAGCATGAGTGGAGCGTCCTCACCCTTCAGTAGAGTTACTTGAGGGTGGGCCTGGAGCGTTAGTGGAGCGTCCTCACCCTTCAGTAGAGTTACTTGAGGGTGGGCCTGGAGCGTCAGTGGAGCGTTCTCACCCTTCAGTAGAGTTACTTGAGGGTGGGCCTGGAGCGTTAGTGGAGCGTTCTCACCCTTCAGTAGAGTTACTTGAGGGTGGGCCTGGAGCATGAGTGGAGCGTCCTCACCCTTCAGTAGAGTTACTTGAGGGTGGGCCTGGAGCGTTAGTGGAGCGTCCTCACCCTTCAGTAGAGTTACTTGAGGGTGGGTCTGGAGGGTTAGTGGAGCGTTCTCACCCTTCAGTAGAGTTACTTGAGGGTGGGCCTGGAGCATGAGTGGAGCGTCCTCACCCTTCAGTAGAGTTACTTGAGGGTGGGCCTGGAGCGTTAGTGGAGCATCCTCACCCTTCAGTAGAGTTACTTGAGGGTGGGCCTGGAGCGTTAGTGGAGCGTCCTCACCCTTCAGTAGAGTTACTTGAGGGTGGGCCTGGAGCGTTAGTGGAGCGTCCTCACCCTTCAGTAGAGTTACTTGAGGGTGGGCCTGGAGCATGAGTGGAGCGTCCTCACCCTTCAGTAGAGTTACTTGAGGGTGGGTCTGGAGCGTCTTCACCCTTCAGTAGAGTCACTTGAGGGTGGGTCTGGAGCGTCTTCACCCTTCAGTAGAGTTACTTGAGGGAGGAAAGTGATGCGAAAGTGTAAAGTTTCATCTTATTACTTATATCAGGACAATCTTACGAGGAAGTTCGTCTGAATGGGCAAGAGGAAATTGCTATGTGGAGTTTAGTGAGTGAGTGTGTTCCTAGACTCTCCCCTCCCTCCAGACTCCTTGCTCCCTCCCTCCCTCCCCTTCCCTAGCTCCCTCCCTCCCGTTCCCTGGCTCCCTCCCTCCCTCCCCTTCCCTGGCTCCCTCCCTCCAGACTCCTTGCTCCCTCCCTCCCTCCCCTTCCCTAGCTCCCTCCCTCCCGTTCCCTGGCTCCCTCCCTCCCTCCCCTTCCCTGGCTCCCTCCCTCCAGACTCCTTGCTCCCTCCCTCCCTCCCCTTCCCTAGCTCCCTCCCTCCCGTTCCCTGGCTCCCTCCCTCCCTCCCCTTCCCTGGCTCCCTCCCTCCAGACTCCTTGCTCCCTCCCTCCCTCCCCTTCCCTAGCTCCCTCCCTCCCGTTCCCTGGCTCCCTCCCTCCCTCCCTCCCCTTCCATAACTCCCTCCCTCCCTCCCCTTCCCTGGCTCCCTCCCTCCCCTTCCCTGGCTCCCTCTCTTCCCAGACCTTACTCACTCTCTTCCTCTCTCCCTCCCTATTTCCTCATCCCTGCTTCCCTACTTTCCAGGGCTCTCTTTCCATCCATCCCGATCCCTTCCTCACATTCCCTGGTTTTCTCTCTTCACAGACCCTCCCTCACTCCCCATTCCATGACTATCTCGGCTACCCCAGCCCTGGCTCTTTTATTTTCCTTCCCAAGTTTCCTGCCACCCTGCAATAACTCTCCCTATCTCCCTGTCTCACCTTTCCTGGCTTCCTACCTCCCCTTCCGTGACTCTCCCTGCCTTCTCTTCACTGGCCCCCTCCAGTCCCATCTCAAGGCTTCCTGACCCCTCTTACCTGCGTCCCGGTGTGCCCTTCCTTGACTCCCTCCTTCCCATTCAGAGGCTTCATTCCTTCCTTTCCCTATCTCCACTTCCTTGACTCCCTACCTTCCTTTCCCTTCCCTCCCCTTCTCTTCCTTCCTTCCTTCCTTTCTTTCCTTAATCATATTTATTCTCTTCCATGGCTTCAGGTCGGCTCTTCACTGACTCCCTGTCTCTTTTTCCTTGTCTTTCTCCCTCACATTCTCTCTCCCCTTTTCGCGTTTTCTCTCATCCCTCTCACTTCTTTCCCAGTTGGCACAACATGGTCGAATAATGAGTCGACTCAAATCATCATTATTGAAGTTGAATCACAGTTATCGATGTCGATTCAACGTCATTAACAGCCTAGGAATAGGGCGGAAAACACTCTTTGGACAATCAAACCCACATTTGTTTAGCATTTTGGAAATCAGTACATGTTCGTATATATATATATATATATATATATATATATATATATATATATATATATATATATATATATATATATGTATATATATATATATATATATATATATATATATATATATATATATATATATATTGTGATGAGAAATGTAGGTGTTAAGGCAGTCTTCTCTATGGCTGGTGTAAATGCCAATCACATTATAAAAAAAGAGAAACAAAACGTTGACTGCTTGGTGGTTGTCTCCTGTGGTAAAGTGAAAGGGAAAAACACGCAAAACAAATCTTATAAATAATGAACTTTAATTTATTTTAAACAATTATAAACAAAATAAAGATAATCCCTTCGCTATGTACAGTGCAGATCAAAATATATACAAAGACAAAACACAATATAAAATAAAATAATGATTTCGTTACTCTACAATAAGCAAGACAAAATTAGTTAAAGGTGCTGAGAATAGTGGGCTGGCTGAAACCTCTACTAATATACAGGATGTATGCTTAGATAGAAGCGTCAGCTCGAGAGCACAAGAATATTCTGAGGCCAACTGCTCGTGCAAGACTATATATAGATGATGCAGATGGCGCTGGATTCGTGTGAAGTCGCTGATACACTAATAGGGAGAGTGTTGGTTTGAAGTGGTCGTTTGGTGATCGACGAGGTGGTGCGCCGACAGTGAGGGGGGGGGGGGGGGGTGAGGAGAGTGAGAGTAGGGTAGTGTACCCCCTGTAGAGACGTCTATTATTACACTTATATACTATTCTTGAATGTGGTACCATGATGTTGAAGAAGTATAGAAGTAACACGATGTAGGAAGGAGCAGGCTAAATCTCTCTTGAAAGAGATTACTGTCACAGCTCTCCCCCGAAGCCTGCTCTTACGGATTAAGTTACTTCATTAGACGGTAGAGTGGTAGGAGTAGCTGCCTCTACCTAGTAGACTCTGGAGTGGGCGTCTACTATGATGTTATCCGAGCCCTTAATAAAGAATATCTCCAGGGTTAAAGTTCTGCAGGTACAGAGCCCAGCGTAGAAGACGTTGATTGCTGAATTGGGCTTGTTTCAGAAATCGTAAGGGATTGTGGTCTGAATAGATGGTAATGGACTGATTACCTTGTAGGTAAGTTTCAGGACAATGGAGAGGAGTTCTTTTTCTATAGTGCTATAGTTCCTCTGATGAGGCTTCAATTTGTTGCTGTAGTAGCTGACAGGAAGAACCTCTTCGCCACGCTGTTGCATTAGAACGCCCCCGATGCCGGTGCCACTTGCATCGACATTGATGATGAAGGGCTTCGTAATGTCTGGAGAGGCGAGAATGGGATTAGAACATAGCAGAGACTTTAGTTGTTCTAAGGCAACGGTCTGTTGAATGGTCCAATGATACCGTTGCTAGGGTCTGGTCAGATTAATCAGTGGTGTCGCTACCATACTGAATTTTTTTACAAACCTACGATAGTAAGATGCAAGGCCAGGGAAGCGCAGGAGCTGCTTCCTGGTTGTAGGTTGTGGGTAATGCTGAATGGCTTGAGTATGAATGGCTAAATGAGCTAGGCTGTCATTTCCTATCACATGACCAAGATGTTACGGACCCGAGTCCAGCGTCCGAGCACGGGGCAGTGACGACAACGCCATCTGTGGGTCAGCTCCCGAAACTCCCTCCAAATGGACGACGCCATCTAGTGAGGACGAGATATACCGGACACAGGGGCTGGTTTCCCGTCTTAATCAGCTCGTAACATAGCCGCTGCTGACCTCTGGCAAGGTGGCGCTTAGACAGCAACGCCATCTATGGAGTGGATAGGTGCGCGTTTGTGTCTAAGCCTGTAAGTGAGGTGCCCTAGGGTGTCCCTAGTACTGATGACATGTCTGATTACAGAGTCGACCTGGGACTGCTGGATTGGACGATGGGCAGTCTACCCAAGACAGCCAAAGTCTCTCCACGTGTTTGCTGAAGAAGCTGTGAGTTACTCCCGGACGAACACTGCTGAGAGTGTTAGCCTGCCTGTGACGTGGCAGAGTTGAGAAATCGTCGTACCCGGGGGTTGACTGGTGAAAGAGACTAGCCACTGGTGAGGAGAGTGATCTGTGGAATCACACGAGGCTCCTGCCTAGGGCTTGCAACCCTAGTATCGGTCGTGGAGTGGCCTACACAGCGGAGCTGATTGGAACCTGCCAGCTACAGGCTGGATTTGTGGTTGAAGGCCTCCACGACGGTGCACCCAGTGGGACTGTGATTTGGCTGGCCTGTGGCCAGTGTAGATTCGCCTAGAGAATCGAAGGATTCATCATGGGCCACAAAGAAGAGAACCAGGGCTACTCATCGTGAGCACTGTGAAACATCCTGAGTCTTCGGAGGAAGACAAGTTTTTGTACATAAGTGTAGTTATAGACCCAGCGAGTGACTGTGAGATATTTATATATGGTGGTGGAATATATATATATTTATTAGTGTATTTGTATCCATTCCCCTTTAATTTACTTGCGTTATGGAACACACCCCTTGAAAGCCACTACTAACTTGGGGCCGGATACCCCAAACTCTAATAACATCAG
The DNA here is from genome assembly GCF_040958095.1 of Procambarus clarkii. Classification (NCBI taxonomy): domain Eukaryota; kingdom Metazoa; phylum Arthropoda; class Malacostraca; order Decapoda; family Cambaridae; genus Procambarus; species Procambarus clarkii. The sequence goes on along the minus strand of NC_091178.1, from coordinate 27,664,692 downwards.
AGAAGAACCCCAGTTGCGACCCAATAGGGCCGTAACACAAGATGACGCACTTTACCTTTAGCAAAGGTGGACTTACCCAAGTTGATGGTAAGGCCAGCTGTCAGGAGCTTGGAGAACAATCGTTGCAGCTGGAGGAGATGTTCGTTCCAAGTGTCAGTTGCCACAACGATGTCATCCAAGTAGGCGTAGGTGTGTTCTAGGCCATGGATGACGCGGTTGACAGCTCACTGGAAGGTGGCCGGGGCATTACACAGTCCAAAAGGAAGGCGTTCATATCTGTACAGGCCAAAAGGAGTGGTGAAGGCAGATATTTCCTTAGCCCGCTCTGTCAGACTAATCTGATAGTAGCCCTTTAACAAGTCAATCTGGGAAAGATAAGTAGTATTACCTACGGCGCCAAGGATATCATCTATTCGAGGTAAAGGGTAAGCATCCATGACGGTCACGAGGTTCAGTTTCCTATAGTCTGTACATAATCATACTTTACCGTGAGGTTTCGGCACCAAGATGCAGGGTGAGGCATAAGGGGACTCACAAGGGGTGGCCAGCCCATGATCCAGAAAGTACTGTACCTCAGCACGCATAACCTCCTTTTTGTATGGGCTGATGCAGTAGAAGGGTTGACGAATCGGCCGGGTATCAGGAAGTAGCTGGATGTCGTGTTGAACCACATTACATTCCTGGGGATCATTGCTGGACAACTTCTAATGTTCTTGGAATACTCTGATGAGAGGAGCACTGTTACAGTCCTGCAAATATTTAGGAAGGTCTGTAAGAATTTCCGAGTTGGAAGGCACTGACTCAGAGTTAGTGCTTTCGGGAGGAGAAGCAGGTAAGGTCTCACTGTGGAGGTATGGATCTTTAAAGGTGGAGAGAGATACTAATACAGTGGGGGGGTGTACCTTTATACTTCTTCAAAAGATTGACGTGGCACAACTGGGTCCTCCGCTGCCTATCTGGAGTCTCAAGAACGTAGGTGTGGTTGTTTCTGCACTCCTTGATGCGGTAAGGTCCTGAAAACTTATTTTGCAATGGAGAACCAGGGATCGGAAAATATGCTAAAACGAAGTCTCCTGCTTTAAATTTCCTGATTTTACTGTGTTTGTCAAAATGAGTCTTCATCCTATCATGAGCTGTTAATAAATTATCATTGGCAAATTTATGCACTCGCTCTGAAATGTGCTTTAAGTTTTGAAGAAACTGGGGCACATTCTGAGGGTCACTGAAGGTGGCATTACGTAGAGAGTCGTTAAAAGCTTTGAGAGGAGTACGGCACTTACGTCCGTAGAGCATCTCATAAGGAGACACTCCTAGAGACTCATTTGGGAGACTTCTGAAAATGCACATGATGATGTCAAGTTGTTTATTCCAGTCTTTCATAGTTTCATTGCAAAATTTCTTAAGGAGTGATTTTATAGTTTGGTGACTTACGTTCAAGAGAACCCTGTGAAGCAGGATGATAGGGGCTGGACAATGCCTGAGTAATGTTGAATTCTTACAGTGTCTTCTTGAAGAGATCACTGGTGAAGTTGGTGCCAAAGTCACTTTGAATCTCCCGAGGAAATCCATATTGTGTAAAGATCTTCAACAGTTGCTTCACCACAGTAGCAGCCGTAATGTTCTTTACAGGAACTGCTATGGGGAATCTGGTGGTTGGACACAGGATGGTTAGTATATAAGCGTTGACAGAACTGGTCCGGGGTAAAGGACCAACACAGTCTATGATGAGTCTGTGAAAGGGTTCCGAAGGCACCGGGAGGGATAGGAATCAAGGGAGCCTTGGGAATAGAGATGTTGGGTTTTCCTGCCATCTGACATGTATGACACTGTTGTACATAAGTTTTTACATCCATAATCATACCTGGCCAGTAATAGTCTTGTCTCATGGCGTGATAGGTTTTATTGAACCATAGTGAGAAAGCGCTCTGTGGGCCAGGTGTAGAATATCGGGCAATAGTGTCAACGGACTTCTATCAAGAAATTACTGGTAATGTTTGCCTGAAATCTCCTGCAAGCAATATTAATGTGTTCCCAAATGGTCTGATGTTTCCACGCAAATCTTGCAAGGATCGATGAAGAGCCTCGAGCGATTTTTTGTGGGCCATTGTGCATTAATCCTTAACGATCAGTTTACATTTCTGCAATACTTTTCCCCATGCCGGATGCTTTGAAATTATTGCACGTGGGAGTTTCAATGAATTGCATGTTCAAGGCAAATTTCAAAGCCAAATTAGCAGTTCTTCTACCTGGTAGTAATGTCGCAGCTATTCCGGACGATGCAAGAGCTAAGGTTATGTCATTTTGGGATCAAAATGCTTCCAGAATCAATCTAATTAGGAAGGATTTACAGCTCCTTGGTGCATCTAAGAAGATTTCTCCAAACCCGTTATTGACAGTTTGAATTAACTGATTGAAAATGCCTTTTCCGCTCAAGCGTTAGCTTAGGAATATTTGATTGCACATACGACAACAGATCACTCATGTTGTAATTTTGTTCACGACTCAATTCTACATCGAACGAGGCCGCAGCAGATCGATTCGGTGATGGCATTTCCAATTGATTGAGAACTTTTTTCGCGATTTCTAACCACAAATCTTCAATCATTATCAACGCTTCGTTGTAGATTTCTGCTGTGAAATCCATGTTCATATTTGAATTTTCCTTCGTATTCGACTGATAATATCTTCAACCATGTGCGATTTATATTTCTCCCATAACTCTGTTGGAGAGGAAAGAGTGCAGGTGGTCAATATGATTGCAAACAATGCAATAATTTGATTTAGATGTAACGTGTTGGGCGCGTCAATAATGCATACATCTCAGTGTCGGTCGATCTCCAATAAATTCCGAGCTTGACATGCACTACGGAAAGTGACATGTGTTACGCCGTTGACAATTCTAAAGCAATTGATAATTCTCAATGGCTGGAAAGACGTTGGACCGAGCACATTTACCAACAGCATGTGAAAAAAGAAGCATTCATCTTGATTGGGATGCACGGTGTACAGTCTACCTATCGTAGTTTATTTGAATATGTCAGGTTGTCCGCCGACTCGATCTCCTCGTTTGCATCGTTCAAATGATTTTATACTGGCATTCCATATGTAATACGTAGGCACTTACGAATACAGCAGTGTTTTCGCTAATCCGTCATTATGACATAACGTTAAGAAAGCGGTTACCGTTGTAGCCGGTGGTTTCATAGCTGTTGTACATTTGCAACTGTGAAATAAACGTGTTGTCCATTTTCTTGTTTTCAAAACAAAAACAAAAATTACTAACGAAATATATCAATTCAAATGCAGATCAATCGACACAGCTCAGTTTCACCACCAATTGCACTGAAAAATATGAAGAACAGTTAAAAAATGAAATGAAAAACAATGAAAAAAGAAACAAATATGTTATACCAACGAAATGAACGGTACAGTAAACAACACAGCTCAATTCCAACGCAACGTCACATATGACGTTGGGATATCCCAACGTATGGTTGGGATATCCCAACGTATGGTTGGGATAAACAATAAGAAACAATTTATTGAAAATAAAGAAAATCAATCGGCCTATTACGCAAAACGAGCCTTGCATAGTAGGCCGATTGATTTTCTGATTGAGTATTTTTGAACATTGGGTTAATATTAAGTTTTTTTGGGGGGGCTGGGACAAGATTTACTAGTTCATCAAAATATGATAATACCAACGAGCTTTTTATTCCTGGCTTAGACTTGGGAGCTTGTTGTAGAACGTTTTTTTTGCTTGACTGTACCCGACATCCAAGACTGATTTTTGGTATTTTAACTACTTCTCAATATCAAATAATAACGTAGTTTCTTCATCAAATAATTCCAGGCTGCAAACTCTCAAGGCTCTGAGAAACATTACAGAAAATACTGCCTGCTTAACCTGAACATGATAATTTGAGTAAAAATGAACATACGAGCCCACATTGGTAGGTTTCCTATACACATTGAATTTGAAACTCCTTCCGTTTGTGAATCATGATGTCTAAAATAGGCAAAACACCATTCATTTCATTCTCAATTGTGAATTTAATTGACAGAACCAGCGAATTTTCACAACCACCATCCTCAAAAACCCACAAGCAATCCAGCTTGGATGGCCCCATTGTAGACCAAGTTGCTGCAACAACACATCACGACATTTCTCGCCTTACGGCAGTAGCAGCCCCACATGCAGAGGACATTGTGTTAGCAATCCCAATGTCGGCATCTGGCACGCATCTCGCACCACACGCCCTCCGAATTGCTGTGGCCCTCCGCCTGGCTGCCCTAATCAACACCAAATATTTGTGTATTTGTGGCAAGGTGGTGTCCGACAGGTACGGCCACTATGACCTACTTTGCCAAAGCACAGGGATGGCACTCGAGGCACAGTGAAATTATCGTCATCATCGAGAGGAGACTCACTACAGCTGGATGCCAAGCTGAAAAAGAGCCCTGTTGCCTAACACCCCAGTAATGGGGACGTTACTGCTGCTCTTATTGGTCGCCCAGATGGTATCACAGTGAACTCCTGGAAGAATGGTAAGCAGTTGGTATGGGACTTCACGTACGTATAATCCCTGGCAAAAACCTACATTGACTTCAGTGTTGCAGAACTGGATGGCGCTGCCCCTCACAAGCAATCAGCCAAATCCTGTAAGTACAGAGAACCGGATCACCACTACAATTTTGTCCCCATTGTTTCTGAAACACTCGGCGCCTGGGGTAAGAGTGCCAACAGTTTTTTGAAGGAACTGGGTTCTAGGTTAATTGAAACAACCCTAGAGCTTGCAGCTTCCTTTTGCAGCGCCTCAGCGTGGCGATACAGAGGGGAAATACACACTGCATTCAGGGTTCCTGCCCGCCATCTGAAGAGCTGGAGAAACTCGACAACTTATGATAATCATCTTTGTACCCTATATATATAACTTAGTTTTTGTAACAAAGTTTAAATAAAACGAATATATATGTAAATATACAAAAAAATAGGGGTAGTAGGAAAAGAAATATTAAAGTGTTCAGTGAGAATCAACAAAGTCTTCTCTAAATACTCTTTATTATCTTCTCGGAGTATATGGGCTCCTACAATTACACCAGAGGTGGTACCCTCACAACTTATAGTTGTGAGGGTACCACCTGTACATATAGTTGTAGTACAACAATAGTACCTAGTTGTACTCACCTGGTTGTGCTTGTAGGGGTTGAGCTCTGCCTCTTTGGTCCCGCCTCTAAGCTGTCAATCAAATCGTGTACAGATTCCTGAGCCTACTGGGCTCTATCATATCTACATTTGAAACTGTGTATGAGTCATCCTTCACCTTCATCAGTGCCTAAGGCATTCCACCTGTTAACTACTCTGACACTGAAAAAATTCTTTCTAACGTGTCTATGGCTCAGTTGGGCACTCAGTTTGCACCTGTGTCACTTTGTTCGCGTACCACCAGTGTTAAATTGTTTATCCTTTTCTACTCTGTCAATTCCCCTGAGGAGTTTGTAGGTAGTGATCATGTCTCCCTTTACTCTTCTGTCTTCCAGTGTCGTATGGTGCATCTCTCGCAGCCTTTCCTTGTGTGTGTGTGTGTGTGTGTGAATGTGTGTCTGTGTGTGTATCACAAGACAATCATAATTGCGTGATACTGTGAGTTTGTGGAGGTCCCACACCAGAGCCCAACCAGGGCATCCTGACCACACTCTGGCGTGCTGTACTCGTGGTCACACTCTTACGCCACACTCAGATCACAACAAATCACAATGGCGTGATGCATCAAGGAAAATCATTTTGAGGCAATGGAGTGACTCTAACTCGCGTTCTGGTGAATCCCAGACATCAGAATCCCATTAAAATATTATTTTGTATTATTGCTTGCATTTTCAAACATTTAACATTGAGCATTGTCTATAAACATCCTAAGCAAGACATTTTTATAATATATTGTTTACAGAAAAAGTATTATACTAAATCTGTAAAAGATATTACATTCCCGGGATAGAATGGGGTTCATCGCGAAGGTCGGCGTGTTTGCTTAGGCCGCAGGAAATCAGTCGAAGAGGAAATTGGTTGAAGTTTTAGTCCTAAAAAAGATTTTCATTTGAAACACCTTCGGGTCAGATACAATTTGTGTGTATTGACTTGCGATCATTGACTTGGGAAGGTGGGGAAACTGGTCTCAAGTACAATATTAGAGCAATGTTTTGTCTCCCTCTTTGTCTGTCTATATGTGTCTGACTCTCTCTCTCTCTCTCTCTCTCTCTCAGAGAGAGAGGGTTGTGTGTAGTGTTGTGTGGAGGTGTGTACTCACCTAGTTGTGTTTGCGGGGGTTGAGCTCTGGGTCTTTGGTCCCGCCTCTCAACTGTCAATCAACTGGTGTACAGATTTCTGAGCCTATTGGGCTCTATCATATCTATATTTGAAACTGTGTATGGAGTCAGCTGTTACGAACCTTACCTCCTGTGGAGGTTGGCTTTGGTTGTAAAATGTTGGTGGACACAGGGAGAGTGTATATAAGTATAAATCCCCAGCTGAGATCAGAGAGGCCGCGAGTCATCATTATTACTCCGCCCAGTAAAGTAGTGCCTTCTCAGCTGGAGATCATCAGAAATAATGTGAACTTGAATAGCTTTACTATGTAAGGGAAAAATGGACTCTATAAAAAATTATGCATGGGGGAATATAGTAAATATAATCATTAATGTGTTTGATAGCATATGTAAAGAGTAGAGTATTAAGGGGCGATGATGTAAGAGAGGGGGAAGCCATCTTGACTGAAGGGGGAGATATATTGCTGCCGACCGTTCCTGCTATTTGAGGGTTTTTCTCTGGCCGTTCAGTCAGATAAGCCTATCCTTGTCTATATCCAGGGTTGCAAGATTGGGTAGAGTAATATTACAGAAGTTGGAGCGATTTTATAAGAGTCCAGGTTTCCTAGAGGCAAAAAAAAATGTGTCGTTGGATGATAGCGGTTTGTGGCTGGGTGCATGACACCAGGAATGGGACAGTGAGTCGTGGGGTGGTCAGAGCCACTTGAGTTTATAATACATAGTGATATTATGTCGTGAGGAAAACGCCTTGTTAAATGTAATCGTGTGTGACTTGTACGTATAAATTTGCGACTTGTGTACTAGGCTGTTTCCCTTACTCCTCATACTCCCTAGACAACCTTGTAAGGACCACCACCACCAAATTCTCACTAGCTCTCTATGGCAACAAAAACGTATCACTGCTGATAACATCAGTAAGACCAGGCCCTATGATATCAGCCTCCACCACAACACTACTTAATACATTCCATTTGTTAACTTCCCTGACACTGAAAATATTCTTTCTAACGTCTCTGTGGCTCATCTGGGTACTAGGTTTCCACCTGTGTCCCCTTGTTCGTGTTCCACCCGTGCTAAAGAGTTTGTCTTTGTCCACCCTGTCAATTCCCCTGAGAATTTTGTAGGTGGTTATCATGTCTCCTCCGTACTCCTCTGTTTTCCAGGGTTGTAAGGTTCAGCTCCCTTAGCCTTTCCTCCTAGCTCATTCCTCTCAGTTCCGGGACCAGTTTGGTGGCATACTTCTGAATCTTCTCTAACTACTTCTTGTGTTTCACTTGGTATGGACTCCAGGCTGGAGCTGCATACTCCAGGATTGGTCTTACATAAGTGGTATACAGGGTCCTGAACGATTGCTTACACTCGTTTCTGAAGGCAGTTCATATATTGGCCAGTCTAGCATATGCCGCTGATGATATCCTTTTGATGTGAGCCTTTGATGACAGGTTCGGTGTGATATCGACCCCCCAGATCTTTCTCTCTATTTGACTCATGCAAGATTTCACCTCCCAGATGGTACCTTGTGTTAAGTCTTCTGCTCCCTTCGCCTAATTTCATTACTTTACACATTCCTGAGTTGAACTTTAACAGCCATTTTCTAGACCATTCCTCCAGTTTGTCCAGGTCGTCCTGTAGTCTCTGTCTATCTTCATCTGTTTTGATTCTTCTCAAAATTTTTGCGTCATCAGCAAACATTGAGAGGAATGAGTATATACCCTCTGGAAGGTCGTTTACATATACTAGAAACAGGATGGGTCTGAGTACAGAACCCTGTGGAACCCCACTGGTGACATCTCGCCACTCTGATGCCTCCCCCATCACCGTTACTCGCTGTTTCCTATTGCTTAGATACTCCCTTATCCACTGGAGCACCTTACCTCTTACTCCTGCCTGCTGATCAAACTTTAGTAACAGCCTTTTGTGAGGTAATGTGTCAAAGGCTATCTGACAGTCCAAGAAAATGAAGTCTGACCATCCTTCTCTTTCCTGCCTAATTTGTGTTGCCTGGTCATAGAATTATGTTAGGCCTGTGAGGCACAATTTACCATCTCTGAACCCATGCTGGTGGTGTGTTACAAAGCTGTTTCCCTCCAGATGTTCTACGAGCCTTTTCCTCAGAATCTTCTCCATCACCTTGCATGGTATACAACTTAGGGAAACTGGCCTGTAGTTCAGTGCCTCTTGCCTGTCATCCTTTTTTTGTAAATTGGGACTACATTAGCTGTCTTGCAGCTTTCCGGAAGGTCTCACGTTTCCAGCGACCTGTTATACACCATAGACAGTGGCACACTTAGTGCTTCTGCACCTTCTTTTAGAATCCACGGTGAGATTCTGTCAGGCCCAACAGCCTTTGAACACATTCAGCTCCAGCAGAATCCTTTTGACCTCATCACTGGTGAGGTAAAATTCTTCCAAGTTTGTTCGGTTTGCCTCCTCATTTAGTGCACGGACCTCTCCTTGTTCTATTGTGAAGACCTACTGGAATCTCTTGTTGAGTTCTTCACACACCTCTTTGTCGTTCTCTGTGTATCTGTTCTCCCCTTTTCTCAGTTTCATCACTTGTTCCTTCACTGTTGTTTTCCTCCTGATGTGCCTGTGGAGCAGTTTTGGTTGAGTTTTAGCTTTACTCGCGATGTCATTTTCATACTGTCTCTCTGTTTCTCTCCTCACTCTGATGTACTCATTTTCTGCTGTTTTTCATTTTTCACTTTTTGGTATGGGATAACCCTGTCTGCAGCCTCCTGACACTTCTGATTGACATAATTCATCATATCCTGTACAGTCTTTTCTCTTAGTTCTGTTTCCCATGGTGTTCTCATTAGGAAGTTCCTCATTTCTTCAATTTTCCTCTTCAGTAATTTAGTCTTTTTCCTTCCAATCCCATCCTTCGATAGGTTATCCCTACTTCTACCAGATACTCAAATATCAATACACTGTGGTCACTCATTAATATGGGGACTTCATATTTGACTTCCCTTATTTCTGAGTCATTTAAGGTGAATATCAGGTCGAGTCTAGCTGGTTCGTCATTTCCTCTCATTCTTGTGACATGTTGGCTCAGAAAGTTCCTTGTACTCACTTCCAAAAGTTTAGATCTACATGTGTCTTCACCTCCATGTGGGGTCCCCATTCTCCCAGTCTATCTTTCCATGGTTGAAATCGTCCATGATTAAGAGTCTGGATCCATTCCTGCAGGCAACTGAAGCTGCTCTCTCTATTATATTAATGGTTGCCATGTTGTTCCTATCGAATTCCTCTCTAGGTATTCTGACATTTAGGGGAGGGTTGTAAATGACTGCCACTATTATCTTAGGTCCACATATTGTTATAGTTCCTGTTATATAATCTCTGAATCCGTCAGAGTCCGGAATTTCAAACTCATCAAACCTCCAGTCCTTCCTTATCAGCAGGGCCACTCCTCTACCTCCTCTTCCTTCCCTCTCTGTCTAGTGTTGTGTGGTGGTGTGCAGTGTTGTGTGGTGGTGTGTAGTGTTCTGTGGAGCTGTGTAGTGTTGTATGGTGGTGTGTAGTATTGTGTGGTGGTCTGTAGTGTAGTGTGGTGGTGTGTAGTATTATATGGGATGGTGTGTAGTGTTGTGTGGTGGTGTGTAGTATAGTGTGCTGGTGTGTAGTGTTGTGTTGTGGTGTGTAGTGGTGTGTAGTATTCTGTGAAGGTGTGTAGTGTTGTGTGGTGGTGTGTAGTGTAGTGTAGTAGTGTGTAGTGTTGCGTGGTGGTGTGTAGTGTTCTGTCGAGGTGTGAAGTATTGTGGTGGTGGTATGTAGTATTGTGTTATGGTGTGTAGTGTTGAGTGGTGGTGTGTGGTTGTGTGTAGTGTTGTGTGGTGGTGTGTGGTGGTGTGTAGTGTTGTGTAGTGGTGTGCAGTGTTGTGTGGTGGTGTGTGGTTGTGTGTAGTGTTGAGTGGTGGTGTGTGGTGGTGTGTAGTGTTGGGTGGGGGTGTGTAGTGTTGTGTGGTGGTTTGTAGTGTGTGTGGTAGTGTGTAGTGTTGTGTGGTGGTATGTGGAGGTGTGTAATGTTGTGTGGTGGTGTGTACTGCTGTGTTTAGGTGTGTAGTGTTGAGTGGTGTGTAGTGTTGTGTGATGGTGTGTAGTGTTGTGTTGTGGTGTGTAGTGTTGTGTGGTGGTGTGTGGTGGGGTGTAGTGTTGTGTGGTGGTCTGTAGTATTATATGGGGTGGTGTGTAGTGTTGTGTGGTGGTGTGTAGTGTAGTGTGCTGGTGTGTAGTGTTGTGTGGTGGTGTGTAGTGTTGTGTAGTGGTGTGTAGTATTCTGTGGAGGTGTGTAGTGTTGTGTGGTGGTGTGTAGTGTAGTGTGTAGTGTTGCGTGGTGGTGTGTAGTGTTCTGTCGAGGTGTGAAGTATTGTGGTGGTGGTGTGTAGTGTGTAGTGTTGTGTAGTGGTGTGCAGTGTTGTGTGGTGGTGTGTGGTTGTGTGTAGTGTTGTGTGGTGGTGTGTAATGTTGTGTGGTGGTGTGTGGTTGTGTGTAGTGTTGTGTGGTGGTGTGTAATGTTGTGTGGTGGTGTGTAGTGTTGTATGGTGGTGTGTAGTGTTGTGTGGTGGTGGTGTGTAGTGTTGTGTGGTGGTGTGTAGTGTTGTGTGGTGGTGTGTAGTGTTGTGTGGTGGTGTGTACTGTTGTGTGGAGGTGTGTAGTTTTGTGTGGTGTGTAGTGTTGTGTGGAGGTGTGTAGGGTTGTGTGGTGGTGTGTAGTGTTGTGTGGTGGTGTGTAGTGTTGTGTTGAGGTGTGTGTTGGTGTATAGTGATGTGTGGTGGTGTGTAGTGTGGTTTGGTGGTGTGTAGTGTTCTGTGGAGGTGTGTAGTGTTATGTGGTGGTGTGTAGTGTTGTTTATTGGTGTGTAGTTTAGAGTGGTGGTGTGTAGTATTGTGTGGTGGTGTGTAATATTGTGTGATGGTGTGTAATGTTGTATGATGGTGTGTGGTGGTGTGTAGTGTTGTGTGATGGTATATGGATGTGTGTAATGTTGTGTGGTAGTGTGTAGTGTTGAGTGGTGGTGGTGTGTAGTGTTGAGTGGTAGTGTCTGGTAATGTGCAGTGTTGTGTGGTGGTATGTGGTTGTGTATAGTGTGTGTGGTGGTGTGTAGTGTTATGTGGTGGTGTGTAGTGTTGTATGGTGGTGTGTAGTGTTGTGTGGTGGTGGTGTGTAGTGTTGTGTGGTGGTGTGTAGTGTTGTGTGGTGGTGTGTAGTGTTGTGTGGTGGTGTGTACTGTTGTGTGGAGGTGTGTAGTTTTGTGTGGTGTGTAGTGTTGTGTGGAGGTGTGTAGGGTTGTGTGGTGGTGTGTAGTGTTGTGTGGTGGTGTGTAGTGTTGTGTTGAGGTGTGTGTTGGTGTATAGTGATGTGTGGTGGTGTGTAGTGTGGTTTGGTGGTGTGTAGTGTTCTGTGGAGGTGTGTAGTGTTATGTGGTGGTGTGTAGTGTTGTTTATTGGTGTGTAGTTTAGAGTGGTGGTGTGTAGTATTGTGTGGTGGTGTGTAATATTGTGTGATGGTGTGTAATGTTGTATGATGGTGTGTGGTGGTGTGTAGTGTTGTGTGATGGTATATGGATGTGTGTAATGTTGTGTGGTAGTGTGTAGTGTTGAGTGGTGGTGGTGTGTAGTGTTGAGTGGTAGTGTCTGGTAATGTGCAGTGTTGTGTGGTGGTATGTGGTTGTGTATAGTGTGTGTGGTGGTGTGTAGTGTTATGTGGTGGTGTGTAGTGTTGTGAGGTGGTGTGAAGTGTTATGGTGTGGTGTGTAGTGTTGTGTGGTGGTGTGTAGTGTTGTATGGTCGTGTGTAGTGTTGTGTGGAGGTGTGTAGATTTATGTGATCGTGTGTAGTGTTGTGTAGTGGTGGTGTGTAGTGTTGTGGGGTGCTTTGTGGTGGTGAAATTGAAATTGAAATTGAAATAAGTTTATTGAGGTAAAATACACACAAAGGGATGAGGTAGCTCAAGCTATTCTCACCCCGTTCAGTACAATGTGTTAGTACATACATAGACACACATCACAAACAATAAACCTGTTACCAAACATTCTGAGAGATAAACATGTACATTTCCTCCTTCACAAGTGGTATGGTATCAGACGTACACACAAATACTTTTATGACCTAGTTATACTGTATAGACAATTTGCAAGAGACATGCAGATAATTCAACAAAATATTATAGTCTTGGTGCAAAATTCTTATATCTCTCAAGAATATCATCAACCTTTCCTTTGTGACACATCCAGGCTATTTGCTCAGGAACAGTCCTTATCTCAGTGTTTCTATATACATTAATCAACGGACAATCAAGAACATAATGGGCAAGGGTGTGAGACCTTAACATACCACATAGTTTACACTTCGTGTCATTATCATGAACACCTATCCCATATTCCCAGTAATATTTGTACCCAAGCCTGAGCCGCATGTACACAGAGTCACTCCAAGCATTTCTCCTTTTACCATAAGTGAAATGGGTGTTTTGACTCACATACATGTAGTGTTGCATGGTTAGACTTCTCTCATACATTATCCCTCTCCTCTCCACTCCTGCCTGTGCCTGAATATTTCTGATTTTGCTTCTTATTGAGTGGCGGCGTTGTTTACATCCAGAGGCGATCCTGGCGTCGGTTTCCTGAACCTGGGCTGACGTCATGGACTGCTGTGACGTCATGGGCTGCCGTGACGTCATGGGAGGACGAGGGCGACGATTACAGAAACGAAGAGTACAGATGAATGTTGTAATGTAGAAAATACTCCATCCAGTGAGCAGTACACTTCAAAAGGCGCTGGAGTTGACACTCGGCGGCGATAATACACTAGGGAGCACCAACGAAAATCTGGGCGAGTAGGCTGCAGCGTCACTGGACGTTTGAAATTCAAAATGGCTGGGTGAAGCTGGCCTTTCCTCCTCCCTGGATGAAGTAATGTTCTTGTTGGCAATAGCTACCTTACTTGGAGACGTTGACCTAGTGCAATAGTTGTCTGGTAGGACCCTGGACTAGTATGATTATCGATGAAAGCAAGTGATGCTGTGGTAGGTGGCTTGTGCTTGCTATGGCGTCGTGAGAGGCACACGAGGGGAGGTTTTGCCTGAGGGATATCCCTCCCTGCACACCAGTATTGTGTGTTCCTCTTTCCTTTTTGTTTGTATAGTTACTTCCTTTTGTGTAGATCTTGCTTAGGGTCTTGGAGTAACACACACATGTACTTCTTGGTATTATTACTTGAGGTAGGATAAATATCAGCACACAAGGTCCTGTACGTCCTGCCTCTAGCGTTGTCTGAGAGGAACTGATTGTGGTGGTGTGTAGTGTCGTGTGGAGGTGTGTAGTTTAGAGTGGTGGTGTGCAGTATTGTGTGGTGGTGTGTAGTATTGTGTGATGGTGTGTAATGTTGTGTGGTGGTGTGTGGTGGTGGTGTGTAGTTTTGTGTGATGGTATGTGGAGGTGTGTAATGTTGTGTGGTAGTGTGTAGTGTTGAGTGGAGGTTTGTAGTCTTGTGTGGTGGTTTGAGGTGGTTTGTATTGTTGTGTGGTGGTGTGTAGTGTTGTGTGGTGTGTAGTGGGGTGTGTTATTTTGTGGTGGTGTGTAGTATTGTGTGATGGTGTGTAATGTTGTGTGGTGGTGAGTAGTAGGGAGTAAGACGCACAGGGGATATTTTGTTTCTGCCTGAGGGATATCCCTCCCTGCACACCAGTATTGTGTGTTCCTCTTTCCTTTTTGTTTGTATAGTTACTTCCTTTTGTGTAGATCTTGCTTAGGGTCTTGGAGTAACACACACATGTACTTCTTGGTATTATTACTTGAGGTAGGATAAATATCAGCACACAAGGTCCTGTACGTCCTGCCTCTAGCGTTGTCTGAGAGGAACTGATTGTGGTGGTGTGTAGTGTCGTGTGGAGGTGTGTAGTTTAGAGTGGTGGTGTGCAGTATTGTGTGGTGGTGTGTAGTATTGTGTGATGGTGTGTAATGTTGTGTGGTGGTGTGTGGTGGTGGTGTGTAGTTTTGTGTGATGGTATGTGGAGGTGTGTAATGTTGTGTGGTAGTGTGTAGTGTTGAGTGGAGGTTTGTAGTCTTGTGTGGTGGTTTGAGGTGGTTTGTATTGTTGTGTGGTGGTGTGTAGTGTTGTGTGGTGTGTAGTGGGGTGTGTTATTTTGTGGTGGTGTGTAGTATTGTGTGATGGTGTGTAATGTTGTGTGGTGGTGAGTAGTAGGGAGTAAGACGCACAGGGGATATTTTGTTTCTGGGGAAATATCCCGCATATAGCTTCGGGTTTTTCAGGTCAGAAATATCCCGTTTAAGACCCAGGGTTTTCAGGTCAAATATCCCGTTTAAGACCCAGGGTTTTCAGGTCAAAATTCCTCCATATGGCATGGGGTTTTTGAGGCGAATTTGGGCAGTCACAGATTTGGAAGTAAGGAATTCTTATGAGAAAAATAATTTCCAAGATTTTAGAAGTTTGTTAAAAGTTCTTATGGTGAAAATATTGTCATACGAGTTTGCTAAGTTTGCACGGGAGAATTTTTTCAGAGTTCTTACCTATAATAAACCGATATTTAGGCCGTATACATTTAAGTAGGATTCTTACTTAGAAACTAGTATATGGCTATATAACTGAATCATTACCCTGCCATCCCCCTTTCCCTGCATCTCCTGCTCATACATCACACCCCCTCCCTCCCTCCCCCTTACCTCGCAATCTCTCGTGTCACCTGTGTTTACCTTACGCCGCCAGCCAGACATTGCTTTCAGGTCACCTCCATAATCTTATCTTCTCCATAATATCTGGACCGTTCCCTCTCCTTTTCATTAAACTAGTCAGTTTTACACAAATAAATCGTGTTACTAAGCAAGTTCTAGCTCCTGTCCCCGCCTTAGTTTTACTAATACATCTTTTTTAGTATCCAATCATTTTCTTCGAGATTTAAAACACAGCTATTTCAAACGTATTAAAATACAATAATTTAGTTATCGAGCTCCAGCTCCTGTCCCCTGTCGTAGTTCCCTCTCATATCCTCGTTAATACCCAACCAATCCCCCTAAAATTCTAAACAGCCATATTTCGTATGTAGTAAAATAAATCGTGTTTGTAAGCAAGTTCTAGCTCTTGTCCTCCGCCTTAGCTCTCTCTCGTATCTTCGTTAATACCTAATCAAATTCCCTGAAATTTTAACCCTCTATATTTCAGACACAGTAAATAAGATCAAGTCTGTTACCGAGCTCTAGCTCTCATCCCCCATCTTACTTCCCTCCCGTGTCTTCGGTAATATCCTATCAAATTCCCTGAAATTTATACCCTCTGTATTTTCGGCAAAGTAAATAGGATCCAAACAATTATCAAATCTTGCTCTTGTCCCCCACCTTAGTTCATTTGTACAAGATCGTTAGTAACAGACCAATTTCACCTAAATTTAAAGCAGACATACGTCAAACGTAGTAATTCAAATCTAACAGTTAACGAGCTCCAGCTCTCGTCCCCCAGCTTAGTTCATTTGTACAAGTTCTTTAGTAACAGACCAATTTTCCCGAAATTTAAAGCAGACATACTTCAAAGTTAGTAAATCAAACCAAACAGTTAACGAGCTCCAGCTCTCATCCCCACCTTAGTTCTCTGGAATCTTTGTAAATAACCCATCAATTTCCCTGAAATTTTAACCCTCTGTATTTCAGACAGTAAATAAGATCGGGACAGTTACCGAACTCTAGCTCATGTCCTCTGTCCAAGTTCACTCCTGTAAATTCATTACTATCAATCCAAATCCCCCTGAAATTTAAACACTGAACTCAATTTTCAGACCCCCTGCAAATAAATCAAACTGAAATTACCGAGTTCCAACTCATGTTCTTCACTTAGTTCAATGTTCATCAAATTATTTCAGATCAAGCCTCTCTCCAGTCTATCAAAGTAAACATCATTTCCTTTAATACCCTTGGTGTACTCAGCTCTGTAATATTAACACTGTCATATAAAACCTTACCTTCTATACCTTTTGTTTACCCAAGTAAGCAATAATCACACGGTCAAAATCTCACCGTACACTTTCCCTCCCTTACCTTCTCATCCCCAACTTATCCAATCTTCAATAATCCTACTGTATTTTCATATTTTCTCTATATTCACTGTGTTCTTAGTATTCTCATCCATGTTTTCTGTGTTCACTTCATATTCAGCAAGTATTCTTAGCATGCTCAGTTCAAATTTTTTTTCACCTGTTTTTCTCAATTTTTCTGTTTTCTACCATTTTCCCCGTATGTTCACTATGTTTTTGTCATGTTTTTCATGAACATCATATGTTCTCTGTACAACTTTTATACTCAATATTCATGTTCTCAATGTTCTTAGCTTGTTCTTCACATGTTCAGTGTTCATTCTTTGTATTCCCTATGTTCCTTATCATGCCTTCATATTCTCTGTAAGTTCTTATTCCCTGCATGTTTGCTGTGTTCATAAACTTTTCTTACATGTTTTCTGTGTTCCCCATATGTTCACTGTGTTCATTCCCTTACTTAACCTCAATTTTTTATGTTCTTTGTTTCTTTAAACCAATTTGTTTCTTCCATTCACTAACTAGTTCTTTGTCAAATATTATCATCGGTAATACAGTTCCCTCAACAATTTTAGTCACCCAGTTTTATTTACAAAACTATGTCAAAGTAATTCTCGTAGTCAACTTAATAGTTCTACCAACCCTGTTCTTAAACAAATCTACACTTTATTCAGTTCCAAATTTACAAAGACAAATCTTTCTTGTAACTTCTTAACTAAAAATTACTTGTCAATCAACCGAAATAGTCAGGATTAATCTCATTCAACTCCATTCTTAACTAAAACAACCTTTCTCTTAGCTAAAAATTGTCAAAGGAATCTTCCCAACACTGTTCATAACTTTATCCATCGTCATTCAACTAAAAATAATAACTTTCATCATTTCCTAACTAAACTTATTCCATAGTCAACAGAAAATAACCGTGTTCATCATGTTTCATTGTCATTTGTTACCTAAAAATTATCCGCCAATCATCAGAAAAGTCATGTTCATCATATTTTGTCTTTTTGCTTAACTAAAAGTATTCATCAGTCAACTAAAAAAATAGTTACTTCATCATGTTTCCCCTGTCATATCTTAACTGAAATATCACTTCTCTCATCTGAAAATAGTCATGTGTAGCCTCTTTCCAACACTGTTATTAACTAAAGTAACCTTTCACTTCGCTAAAATAGTCAAATGTAACTTTTTCAGCACTTTTGTAACTAAAATTATATGTCGTTAAGTAAAAAATATATTCAAAGACACTCTTCGAAACATCAAGGACTTACTCAAAGACATCAAAGTTGCACACAAAGACATCCTTTGATACATCAAAAACATCCTTTAAGACTTCAAGGGCACTTTTCGAGATATCAAAAGACATTCTCAAACACTCCAAAAATTTACTCGCATCCTCAAAGTTATTCTCAGAGTCATTAAAAAGTTAATCTCAGTCATCAAATGTTATTCTCTAAGTAACCTTTCGTTCATCAGAGATACTTTCTAAGACATCTTCGTTCATTAAAGTTAATCTCAGAGGCATAAAAGTTATTCTCAGAGCTACCAAAATTATTCTCGATGTCATCAAAAAGGTATTTTCACATACTAAAAGTTAATCTCGGTCATCAAAGTTGTTCTGTAAGATATCTTCAAGACATCAAAGTTACTCTTCATTACATCAAAGACGCATTCAAAATACTACTCATGTTCTCAGAAGTCATTCTCAAAGTCATCAAAGTTGTTCTGTAAGATATCTTCGAGACATCAAAGTTACTCTTCAATACATCAAAGACGCATTCAAAATACTACTCATGTTCTCAGAAGTCATTCTCAAAGTCATCAACGATTTTCTCAGAGTCACCAAAGGTATTCCAAGAGACGTTAAAATTAATCTCAGTCATCAAACTTGTTCTCAAAGTCATCAAAGTTATTTTCAGAGACATCTAAAGTTATTCTCAGAGTCATCAAATGTTATTCTCGAAGTCATCAAAGACATTCTCAGAGTCATCAAAGGAAATCTCTAGCTCACTTTCGTTCAACATAGTAATTCTCTAAGTCATCAAAGTTATTCTCTAAGACAAAGTTATTCTCAGAGTCATCAAAAGTTATTCTCAGAGTCACCTTCGTTATTCAAAGAAGCCTTCTGAGACATCCTCGTTCAACAAAACTGTCCTCAGAGCCATCAAGAAGTTAAATACAGTCATCAAAGTTATTCTCTAAGTAACTTTTCGCTCATCAGAGAAGCTTTCTAAGACATCTTTGTTCATCAAAAATGTTCTCTAAGACATCAATGTTGTTCTCTAAGACATCAAAGATGTTCTTTAAATCATAAAAGTTAATCTCTAAGTCACCTTCGTTCATTAGAGAAACTTTCCAAAACATCTTCGTTGATCAAAGTTATTCTCAGAGTCATCAAAGGTGATCTCTAATTCACCTTTGTTCACCAAAAGTTGTTCTCTAAGACACCTTCGTTCATCAAAGAAACTCTCCTTCTTCTATCAAGTTATTCTTTAAGACATCTTCAATCATAAAATTTCTCTTCAAAATGTAACTAGTTCAGCTTTTCATACCAAACCAGCACTTCTGTTAAAATATATTTTCTTAGTCACTTTACCTTAAAACTGTTCTCTGAACGATACTGCTCAAACCTACGTAACCTATCCTCTCCACACAATGTTACTTACCTAACGTAACGTTCCTAAACCTAACATTACCTATCTTAACATAACTTACCTTACCCTACCTAACTTAGCCTTAAATATCCTAACCTTACCTAACTTAGCCTAATTTACCTAAAGTATCATACCCAACCTATCCTAACTTACCTAACCTAACCTAACTTACCTTACTTAACCTAACTTAACCTGCTTAACCTAACTTACCTTACCTAACTTACTTAACCTAACCTAACTTAACTTAACCTACTTAACCTAGCTTACCTTACCTTACCTAACTTAACCTGCTTAACCTAACTTACCTTACCTTACCTATCTTAACCTGCTTATTAACCTAACTTACATAAGTTATCTTACCTATCCTAACCTAACTTACTTAACTTAACCTTACATTCCCAAACTGATGTATCCTAACTTATCTAGTCCAACCAGACATGACCTAACCCACATAATTATTCCTGCTTGTCTTTTTGTGTTTCGTTAATCTTTGTCTCATATTCATTTGTTCGTTTCAATAGTTAACTTCTCAAATGGTCACTTATGCATTTCAAGTGCTATTTGTTAAAAATTGGATATTTAACCATTTCAAAGGATTTTTTGTTATATATGGGCATTTACTCATTTCAAGGGTAATTTCTCAAATGCACATTTTTGCATTTCAAGTGCTATTTTGTTAAAGATTGGGTGTTTAACCATTTCAAAGGATTTTTGTTATATATGGGAATTTACTCGTTTCAAGGGTTAATTTCTCTATATTTTTCTATAACAAAAATCCTTTGAAATGGTTAAACACCCAATCTTTAACAAAATAGCACTTGAAATGCATAAGTGACCATTTGAGAAGTTAACTATTGAAACGAACAAATGAATATGAGACAATGATTAACGAAACACAAAAAGACAAGCAGGAATAATTATGTAAGTTAGGTCATGTCTGGTTGGACTAGATAAGTTAGGATACATCAGTTTGGGAATGTAAGGTTAAGTTAAGTAAGTTAGGTTAGGTTAGGATAGGTAAGATAAGTTATGTAAGTTAGGTTAATAAGCAGGTTAAGTTAGGTAAGGTAAGGTAAGTTAGGTTAAGCAGGTTAAGTTAGGTAGGGTAAGGTAAGTTAGGTTAAGCAGGTTAAGTTAGGTAAGTTAGGTTAGGTAAGTTAGGTAAGGTAAGTTAGGTAAGGTAAGTTAGGTTAAGCAGGTTAAGTTAGGTAAGTTAGGTTAGGTTAGGTAAGTTAGGATAGGTTAGGTAAATTAGGCTAAGTTAGGTAAGGTTTGGATATTTTAGGCTAAGTTAGGATAGGTAAGTTAGGTAGGGTAAGGTAAGTTATGTTAGGATAGGTAAAGTTAGGTTTAGGAATGTTACGTTAGGTAAGTAACATTGGGTGGAGAGGATAGGTTACTTAGGTTTGAGCAGTATAGTTCAGAGAACAGTTTTAAGGTAAAGTGACTAAGAAAATATATTTTAACAGAAGTGCAGGTTTGGTATGAAAAGCTGAACTAGTTACATTTTGGAGAGAAATTTTATGATTGAAGATGTCTTAAAGAATAACTTGATAGAAGAAGGAGAGTTTCTTTGATGAACGAAGGTGTCTTAGAGAACAACTTTTGGTGAACGAAGGTGAGTTAGAGATCACCTTTGATGACTCTGAGAATAACTTTGATCAACGAAGATGTTTTGGAAAGTTTCTTTAATGAACGAAGGTGACTTAGAGATTAACTTTTATGATTTAGAGAACATCTTTGATGTCTTGAGAACAACATTGATGTCTTAGAGAACAACATTGACGAACAAAGATGTCTTAGAAAGCTTCTCTGATGAGCGGAAAGTTACTTAGAGAATAACTTTGATGACTGTATTTAACTTCTTGATGGCTCTGAGGACAGTTTCGTTGAACGAGGATGTCTCAGAAGGCTTCTTTGAATAACGAAGGTGACTCTGAGAATAACTTTTGATGACTCTGAGAATAACTTTGTCTTAGAGAATAACTTTGATGACTTAGAGAATTACTATGTTGAACGAAAGTGAGTTAGAGATTACCTTTGATGACTCTGAGAATATCTTTGATGACTTCGAGAATAACATTTGATGACTCTGAGAATAACTTTTATGTCTTACATAATAACTTTAGATGTATCTGAAAATAACTTTGATGACTTTGAGAACAAGTTTGATGACTGAGATTAATTTTAACGTCTCTTGGAATACGTTTGGTGACTCTGAGAAAATCGTTGATGACTTTGAGAATGACTTCTGAGATCATGAGTAGTATTTTGAATGCATCTTTGATGTATTGAAGAGTAACTTTGATGTCTCGAAGATATCTTACAGAACAACTTTGATGACTTTGAGAATGACTTCTGAAAACCTGAGTAGTATTTTGAATGCATCTTTAATGTAATGAAGAGTAAATTTGATGTGTTGAAGATATCTTACAGAACAACTTTGATGACCGAGATTAACTTTGAGTACGTGAAAATACCTTTTTGATGACATCGAGAATAATTTTGGTAGCTCTGAGAATAACTTTTATGCCTCTGAGATTAACTTTAATGAACGAAGATGTCTTAGAAAGTATCTCTGATGAACGAAAGGTTACTTAGAGAATAACATTTGATGACTGAGATTAACTTTTTAATGACTCTGAGAATAACTTTGAGGATGCGAGTAAATTTTTGGAGTGTTTGAGAATGTCTTTTGATATCTCGAAGAGTGCCCTTGAAGTCTTAAAGGATGTTTTTGATGTCTCAAAGGATGTCTTTGAGTGCAACTTTGATGTCTTTGAGTAAGTCCTTGATGTTTCGAAGAGTGTCTTTGAATATATTTTTTACTTAACGACATATAATTTTAGTTACGAAAGTGCTGAAAAAGTTACATTTGACTATTTTAGCGAAGTGAAAGGTTACTTTAGTTAAGAACAGTGTTGGAAAGAGGCTACACATGACTATTTTCAGATGAGAGAAGTGATATTTCAGTTAAGAAATGACAGGGGAAACATGATGAAGTAACTATTTTTTTAGTTGACTGATGAATACTTTTAGTTAAGCAAAAAGACAAAATATGATGAACATGACTTTTCTGATGATTGGCGGATAATTTTTAGGTAACAAATGACAATGAAACATGATGAACACGGTTATTTTCTGTTGACTATGGAATAAGTTTAGTTAGGAAATGATGAAAGTTATTATTTTTAGTTGAATGACGATGGATAAAGTTAGTTATGAACAGTGTTGGAAAGATTCCTTTGACAATTTTTAGCTATGAGAAAGGTTGGTTTAGTTAAGAACGGTGTTGAATGAGATTAATCCTGACTATTTTTGGTTGATTGACAAGTAATTTTTAGTTAAGAAGTTACAAGAAAGTTTGTCTTTGTAAATTTGGAACTGAATAAAGTGTAGATTTGTTTAAGAACGGGGTTGGTAGAACTATTAAGTTGACTACGAGAATTACATTGACATAGTTTTACAAATAAAACTGGGTGACTAAAATTGTTGAGGGAACTGTATTGCCGATGATAATATTTGACAAAGAACTAGGTAGTGAATGGAAGAAACAAATTGGTTTAAAGAAACAAAGAACATAAAAAATTGAGGTTTAGTAAGGGAATGAACACAGTGAACATTCGGTGAACACAGAAAACATGTAAGAAAAGTTGATGAATACAGCGAACATGCAGGGAATAAGAACTTACAGAGAATATGAAGACATGATAAGGAACATAGGGAATACAAAGAATGAACACTGAACATGTGAAGAACAAGCTAAGAACATTGAGAACATGAATATTGAGTATAAAAGTTGTACAGAGAACATATGATGTTCATGAAAAACATGACAAAAACATAGTGAACATACGGGGAAAATGGTAGAAAACAGAAAAATTGAGAAAAACAGGTGAAAAAAAATTTGAACTGAGCATGCTAAGAATACTTGCTGAATATGAAGTGAACACAGAAAACATGGATGAGAATACGAAGAACACAGTGAATATAGAGAAAATATGAAAATACAGTAGGATTATTGAAGATTGGATAAGTTGGGGATGAGAAGGTAAGGGAGGGAAAGTGTACGGTGAGATTTTGACCGTGTGATTATTGCTTACTTGGGTAAACAAAAGGTATAGAAGGTAAGGTGTTATATGACAGTGTTAATATTACAGAGCTGAGTACACCAAGGGTATTAAAGGAAATGATGTTTACTTTGATAGACTGGAGAGAGGCTTGATCTGAAATAATTTGATGAACATTGAACTAAGTGAAGAACATGAGTTGGAACTCGGTAATTTCAGTTTGATTTATTTGCAGGGGGTCTGAAAATTTAGTTCAGTGTTTAAATTTCAGGGGGATTTGGATTGATAGTAATGAATTTACAGGAGTGAACTTGGACAGAGGACATGAGCTAGAGTTCGGTAACTGTCCCGATCTTATTTACTGTCTGAAATACAGAGGGTTAAAATTTCAGGGAAATTGATGGGTTATTTACAAAGATTCCAGAGAGAACTAAGGTGGGGATGAGAGCTGGAGCTCGTTAACTGTTTTTATCTTATTTACGGTGTCTGAAATACAGAGGGTAAAAATTTCAGGGGAATTCATAGGATATTAACAAAGTCTTGAGGGGGAAGTAGGGTGGGGGATTAGAGTTGGAGCTCAGTAACTGACTTGATCTTATTTACTATGACTGAAATATGACTGTTTAAAATTTCAGGGGATTGGACTGCTAGTAGCGAAAATGTGGTCTCTGTCAAATTTGGGTCTTCAATTGGACTCTGATTAATTTCGATCATAAACTGGATTCTGAATATTTGGCACAAAGTGGACTCTGGCAAATTTTTGGTATAAACTGGACTCTGATGAAAATTGGGTAGAAAATGGACTCTGTCAAATTTTGTAAATTACAGGACTCTGAATATTTTTGTCCACAAACTGGACTCTGATAAATTTCTGTCATTAATTGGACTCTGATTATTTTTGGGTATAAAATGGACTGACAAATTTTCACAGATTACACGAGTCTGACGAATTTGGCTAGAAAACTGGACTCTGAGGAATTTCTGTTGATAATTGGACTCTGATCATTTTTGGGTAAAAACTGGACTCTGACAAATTTTTGTTGATAATTGGACTCTGTTAATTTTCAGGGAAAAACTTGACTCTGATTATTTCAGGCTTTAGTCTCGGAGGCAGCTTCAGTATTAAAGGAAACATTGAGACGTCTCGGTTGATTTGTGTAAAAAACTGACTCGTTTAATGAAAAGGAGCAAACATACAATGTCAGAAAATAGCTGTAAGGACTTACGAAGAAAGAAAAATATGAAAGGAGAGAGGTGTACTGTAGCAGCTAGAGAGAAAGAGAGAGTGGAGGGATGGTCCAGATATTACGGAGAAGATAAGATTATGGAGGTGACCTGAAGGCAACGTCTGGCTGGCGGTGTAAGGTAAACACAGGTGATGCGGGAGATTGTGAGGTAAGGGGGAAGGGAGGGGGTGTGAGGGAAGGGGGAGGGGGATGGCAGGGTAATGCTTCAGTTATATAGCCATATACTAGTTTCTAAGTAAGAATCCTACTTAAATGTATACGGCCTAAATATCGGTTTATTATAGATAACAACTTTGAAAAAGCTACTATGATATTATTTTCATCATAAGAACTTTTAACAAACTTCTAAAATCTCGGAAATTATTTTTCTCATAAGAATTCCTTACTTCCAAATCTGTGACTGCCCAAATTTACCTGAAAAACCCTAGCTCATATGGAGGATATATGACCTGAAAACCCTGGGTCTTAAACGGGATATTTCTGACCTGAAGACCCTGGGTCTTAAACGGGATATTTCTGACCTGAAAACCCTGGGTCTTAAACGGGATATTTGACATGAAAACCCTGGGTCTTAAACGGGATATTTGACCTGAAAACCCTGGGTCTTAAACGGGATATTTGACCTGAAAACCCTGGGTCGTAAACGGGATATTTGACCTGAAAACCCTGGGTCTTAAACGGGATATTTGACCTGAAAACCCTGGATCTTAAACGGGATATTTGACCTGAAAACCCTGGGTCGTAAACGGGATATTTGACCTGAAAACCCTGGGTCGTAAACGGGATATTTGACCTGAAAACCCTGGGTCTTAAACGGGATATTTCTGACCTGAAAAAACCGAAGCCATATGCGGGATATTTGACCTGAAAACCCGAAGCCATATGCGGGATATTTCCCCCAGAAACAAAATATCCCCTGTGCGTCTTACTCCCTACTACTGTGGTGTGTGGTGGTGTGTAGTGTTGTGGGTGTTGTGTGTAGTGATGTGAGGTGGTTTTTAGTGTTATGTGGTAGTGTGTAGTGTTGTGTGGATGGTGTGCAGTGTTGTGTGGAGGTGTTATGTGATGGTGTGTAGTATTGTGTAGTGGTGTGTAGTATTGTGTGGTGGTGTGTAGAGTTCTGTAGTGGTGTATAGTGTTGTGTGGAGGTGTGTAGTGTTGTGTGGAGTGTGTAGTGTTATGTGGTGGTGTGTAGAGTTGTGTGGTGTGTAGCGTTGTGTAGTGGTGCGTAGTATTGTGTGGTGGTGTGTAGTATGGTGTGTAATGTTGTGTGGTGGTGTGTAGTGTTGTCGGTGTTGTGTGTAGTCATGTGTGGTGGTTTTTAGTGTTATGTGGTAGTGTGTAGTGTTGTGTGGTGGTGGGCAGTGTTGTGCGGTGGTATGTGGTGGTGTGTAGTGGGTGTGCTGGTGTGTAGTGTTGTGTGGAGGTGTGTAGAGTCATGTAGTGGTGTATAGTGTTGTGTGGTGGTGTGAAGTTTTGTGTGGAGGTGTGTAGTGTTATGTAGTGTTGTGTAGTGTTGTGTGGTGGTAGTGTGTAGTTTTGTGTGGAGGTTTGTAGTGTTGTGTGGTGGTGTGCATTATTGTTTGGTGGTGTGTAGTGTGGTGTGGTGGTGAATAGTGTTGTGTGGTGGTGTGTAGTATTGAGTGGAGGTGTGAAGTGTTATGTTTTGGTGTGTAGTGATGTGTGGTGTGAAGCGTTGTGTAGTGATGTGTAGTGTAGTGTGGTGGTGTGTTGTGTTGTGTAGAGGTGTGTTATGTTATGTGGTGGTGTGTAGTGTTGTGTGGTGCTGTGTAATTTCATATGGAGATGTGTAGTGTTATGTGGTGGTGTGTAGTGTTATTTGGTGGTGTGTAGTCTTGAGTAGTAGTGTGTAGTGTTGTGTGGAGGTTTGTAGTGTTGTGTGGTGGTGTGTAGTGTTGTGTAGAGGTGTGTAGTGTTATCTAGTGGTGTTTAGTGTTGTGTGGTGTGAAGCGTTGTACTCACCTAGTTGTACTCACCTAGTTGTGTTTGCGGGGGATGAGCTCTGGCTCTTTGGTCCCGCCTCTCAACCGTCAATCAACAGGTGTACAGATTCCTGAGCCTATTGGGCTCTATCATATCTACACTTGAAACTGTGTATGGAGTCAGCCTCCACCACATCACTTCCTAATACATTCCATTTGTCAACCACTAGACACTAAAAAAGTTCTTTCTAATATCTCTGTGGCTCATTTCGGCACTCAGTTTCCACCTGTGTCCCCTTGTGCGTGTTCCCCTTGTGTTAAATAGACTGTCTTTATCTACCCTATCAATTCCCTTCAGAATCTTGAATGTGGTGATCATGTATCCACTAACTCTTCTGTCTTCCAGCGAAGTGAGGTTTAATTCCCGTAGTCTCTCCTCGTAGCTCATACCTCTCAGCTCGGGTACTAGTCTGGTGGCAAACCTTTGAACCTTTTCCAGTTTAGTCTTATCCTTGACTAGATATGGACTCCATGCTGGGGCTGCATACTCCAGGATTGGCCTGACATATGTGGTATAGAAAGTTCTGAATGATTCTTTACTCAAGTTTCTGAATGCCGTTCGTATGTTGGCCAGCCTGGCATATGCCGCTGATGTTATCCGCTTGATATGTGCTGCAGGAGACAGGTCTGGTGTGATATCAACCCCCAAGTCTTTTTCCTTCTCTGACTCCTGAAGAATTTCCTCTCCCTGATGATACCTTGTATTTGGCCTCCTGCTCCCTACACCTATCTTCATTACATTACATTTGGTTGGGTTAACCTCTAACAACCATTTGTTCAACCATTCCTTCAGCTTGTCTAGGTCTTCTTGAAGCCTCAAACAGTCCTCTTCTGTTTTAATCCTTCTCTTAATTTTAGCATCGTCCGCAAACATTGAGAGAAATGAATCGATACCCTCCGGGAGATCATTTACATATATCAGAAACAAGATAGGACCGAGTACAAAGCCCTGTGGGACTCCACTGGTGACTTCACGCCAATCGGAGGTCTCACCCCTCACCGTAACTCTCTGCTTCCTATTGCTTAGATACTCCCTTATCCACTGGAGCACCTTACCAGATACACCTGCCTGTCTCTCCAGCTTATGTACCAGCCTCTTATGCCGTAGTGTGTCAAAGGCTTTCCGACAATCCAAGAAAATGCAGTCTGCCCAGCCCTCTATTTCTTGCTTAATCTTTGTCACCTGATCGTAGAATTCTATCAAGCCTGTAAGGCAAGATTTACCCTCCCTGAACCCATGTTGGCGATTTGTCACGAAGTCCCTTCTCTCCAGATGTGTTACCAGGTTTTTTCTCACCATCTTCTCCATCACCTTGCATGGTATACAAGTCAAGGACACTGGCTTGTAGTTCAGTGCGTCTTGCCTGTCGCCCTTTTTGTATAGTGGGACCACATTCGCCGTCTTCTATATTTCTGGTAGGTCTCCCGTCTCCAGTGACTTACTATACACTATGGAGAGTGGCAAGCAAAGTGCCTCTGCACACTCTTTCAATATCCATGGTGAGATCCCATCTGGACTAACAGCCTTTCTAACATCCAGATCCAGCAGGTGTCTCTTGACCTCCTCTCTCGTAATTTCGAACTCTTCCAAGGCCGCCTGGTTTACCTCCCTTTCTCCTAGCACAGTGACCTTACCTTGTTCTATTGTGAAGACCTCCTGGAACCTCTTGTTGAGTTCTTCACACACCTCTCTGTCATTCTCTGTATACCTGTCCTCGCCTGTTCGAAGATTCAATACCTGTTCTTTCACTGTTGTTTTCCTTCTGATGCGACTGTGGAGTAGCTTTGGTTCGGTCTTGGCTTTCTTTGCTATATCATTTTCAAAACTTTTCTCTGCTTCTCTTCTCACACCTGACGTACTCATTCCTGGTTCTCTGGTGTCGCTCTCTGCTTTCTGGTGTTCTGTTATTCAGGAAGTTCCTCCACGCCCTTTTGTTCAGTTTCTTCGCTTCCATACATGCCCTATTATACCATGGATTCTTCTGTTGCTTCTCGGATTTTTCCCTTTGGGCCGGGATGAACCTGTTTACTGCCTCCTGACACTTTTGGGTAACATAGTCCATCATACCCTGTACAGACTTATCTCTGAGGTCTGTGTCCCAAGGTATTTCACTTAGGAAACTTCTCATCTGTTCATAATTCCCCTTTCGGTATGCCAGCCTTTTGATTCCTAGTTCTTTTTTGGGGGAGATAAGTCCTAGCTCTACCAGGTACTCAAAGTTCAATACACTGTGGTCACTCATTCCTAAGGGCGCTTCCATCTTAACTTCCCTTATATCCCACTCATTTAGGGTAAATATCAAATCAAGCATTGCTGGTTCATCTTCTCCTCTCATTTTTGTTGGTTGTTTGATGTGCTGGCTTAGAAAGTTTCTTGTTGCCACGTCCAGCAGCTTAGCTCTCCATGTTTCTGGTCCTCCATGCGGTTCTCTGTTCTTCCAATCTATCTTTCCATGGTTGAAGTCTTCCATAATTAGTAGTCCAGATCCATTCCTGCTAGCAACAGAAGCTGCTCTTTCTATTATGTTAATGGTGGCCATGTTGTTTCTATCATATTCCTGTCTAGGTCTTCTGTCATTTGGTGGTGGATTATATATGACTACGACTATAATTTTTTTGCCTCCATTTGTTATGGTACCTGCAGTGTAGTCACTGAAACCCTCACATCCCTGAACAGCCATCTCTTCAAAATCCCAGCCTTTTCTTACCAGCAGAGCTACACCACCCCCACCTCTTCCTTCCCTCTCTTTCCTCATAACATAATTGTCCTGTGGGAACACTGCGTTTGTTATCGTTTTCGAGAGCTATGTTTCTGTGAGGGCTATTATGTCTGGGTTTTCCTCTAGTACACGTTCTCCAAGCTCATTTGCTTTACTTGTAATTCCATCTATGTTAGTGTACATCGCTTTGAGGCTCACTTTCTTCTGTCACTTCTCGAATCGCCTCCTTGGTGAGTGTTCTGCTGGTGGGGGAGGCTGTTCCATGGGTGTGAGGACCTGTGAGGTGGATGACAGGGTCTCAGAGGATACTGGGTTGTGTGGTGGTGTGTAGTGTAGTGTGGTGGTGTGTAGTGTTGTGTGGTAGTGTGTATTGTTGTGAGGAGGTGTGTGGTGGTGTGCAGTGTTGCGTGGTGGTGTGTCGTGTTGTGTGGAGGTGTGAAGTGTTGTGTGTGGTGGTGTGTAGTGTTGTGTAGTTGTGGTGTGTAGTGTTGTGTGGTAGTGTGTAGTGTTGTGGGGGGCTTTGTGGTGGTGTGTAGTGTTGGGGGGTGCTTTGTGGTGGTGTGTAGTGCCGTGTGGAGGTGTGTAGTGTTATGTGGTGGTGTGTAGTGTTGTTTAGTGGTGTGTTATTTTGAGTGGTGGTGTGTAGTATTGTGTGGTGGTGTGTAGTTTTGGTGATGGTGTGTAATGTTGTGTGGCAGTGTGTGGTGGTGTGTAGTGTTGTGTGATGGTATGTGGAGGTGTGTCATGTTGTGTGGTAGTGTGTAGTGTTGTGTGGTGGTTTGTAGTGGTGTGTAGTGTTGTGTGGAGGTGTGTAGTGTTATGTTGTGGTGTGTAGTGGTGTTTAGTGGTGTGTGTAGTTTTTAGTGGTAGTGTGTAGTGTTCTGTGGAGGTTTAGAGTGTTGTGTGGTGGTTTGTGATGGGTGATGGTGTGTAGTGTTGTGTGGTAGTTTGTAGTGTTGTGTGTTGGTGTGTAGTGTTGTGTGGTAGTTTGTAGTGTTGTGTGTTGGTGTGTAGTGTTGTGTGGTGGTGTGTAGTTTTATGTGGAGGTGTGTAGTGTTATGTGGTGATGTGTAGTGTTGTGTGGTGGTCTGTAGTGGTGTTTAGTGGTTTGTAGTTTTTAATGGTGGTGTGTTATGTTCTGTGGAGGTTTATAGTGTTGTGTGGTGGTGTGTAGCGTTGTGTGATGGTGTGTAGTGTTTTGTGGAGGTGTGTAGTGTGGTGTGGTGGTATGTATTATTGTGTTCTGGTTTGTAGTGTAGTGTGGCGGTGTGTAGTGTTATGTGGTGGTGTGCAGTGTTGTGTGGATGTGTGTAGTGTTGTGTGTCGTGTTGTGTGGATGTGTGTAGTGTTGTGTGGTGGTGTGTAGTGTTGTGTAGTTGTGGTGTGTAGTGTTGCGCGGTAGTGTGTAGTGTTGTGGGGTGCTTTGTGGTGGTGTGTAGTGTGGTGTGGTGGTATGTATTATTGTGTAGTGGTGTGTAGCGTTGTGTGGTGGTGTTTGGTTTGTGTGTAGTGTTATGTGGTGGTGTGTAGAGTTGTGTGGTGGTGTGTAGTGTTGTGTGGAGGTGTGTAGTGTTCTGTGATGGTCTGTAGTGTTGTGTTTTGGTGTGTAGTGTTGTGTGATGGTATGTGAAGATGTGTAATGTTGTGTGGTAGTGAGTAGTGTTGAGTGGAGGTGTGTAGTGTTGCGTGGTGTGTAGTGTTGTGTGGTGGTGTGTAGTGCTGTGTGGTGGTGTGTGATGGGGTGTAATGTTGTGTGGTGGTGTGGCGGGTTGTGTGGTGGTGTGTAGTGTGGTGTTGTTGTGTGTAGTGGTGTGTGGTGGGGTGTAGTGTTGTGTGGTAGTGTGTAGTGTTGTGTGGTGGTGTGTAATGTTGTGTTGATGTGTGCGGTGGTGTGTAGTGTTGTGTGGTAGAGTGTAGTGTTGCGTGGTGGTGTGTAGTAATCTGTGGAGGTGTGTAGTATTGTGTGGTGGTGTGTAGTATTGTGTTATTGGGTGTAGTGTTGTGTGGTGGTGTGTGGTGGTGTGTAGTGTTGTGTGGTGTTGTGTAGTGTTGTGTGGTGGTGTGCAGTGTTGTGTGGTGATGTGTAGTGTTGTGTGGTGGTGTGTAGTGTTGTGTGGTGGTGTGTAGTGTTGTGTGGTGATGTGTAGTGTTATTTGGAGGTGTGTAGTGTTGTGTGGTGGTGTGTAGTGTTGTATGGAGGTGTGTAGTGTTGTGTGGTGATGTGTAGTGTTGTGTGGTGATGTGTAGTGTTGTGTGGTGGTGTGTAGTGTTGTGTGGTGGTGTGTAGTGTTATTTGGAGGTGTGTAGTGTTGTGTGGTGGTGTGTAGTGTTGTATGGAGGTGTGTAGTGTTGTGTGGTGATGTGTAGTGTTGTGAGGTGGTGTGTAGTGTTGTGTGGTGGTGTGTAGTGTTGTGTGGTGGTGTGTAGTGTTGTATGGAGGTGTGTAGTGTTGTGTGGTGATGTGTAGTGTTGTTTGGTGGTATGTGGAGGTGGGTAATGTTGTGTGGTAGTATGTGGAGGTGTGTAGTGTTGTGTGGAGGTGTGTAGGGTTGTGTGGTGGTGTGTGGTGGTGTGTTGTTTGGTGTGGTGGTGGGTAGTGTTGTGTGGTGGTGTGTGGTGGTGTGTAGTGTTGTGTAGTGGTGTGTAGTGTTGTGTGGTGGTGGGTAGTGTTGTGTGGTTGTGTATGGTGGTGTGTAGTGTTATGTGGTGGTGTGTAGTGTTGTGTGTAGGTGTTAAGTGTTGTGTGATGGTGTGTAGTGTTGTGCTTTGGTGTGTAGTGTTGTGTAATGGTATGTGGAGGTGTGTAATGTTGTGTGGTAGTGTGTAGTGTTGTGTGGTGGTATGTGGAGGTGGGTAATGTTGTGTGGTGGTGTGTAGCTTTGTGTGGAGGTGTGTAGTGTTGTGTGGAGTGTACTGATGTGTGGAGGTGTGTATAGTTGTGTGGTGGTGTGTAGTATTGTGTTGGTGTGAGTAGTGTTGTGTGGTGGTGTGTGGTGGGGTGTAGTTTTGTGTGGTGGTGTGTTGTGTTGTGTGGTGGTGTGTAGTGTTGAGTGGTGGTGGTGTGTAGTGTTGTGTGGTGGTGTGTAGTGTTGAGTTGTGGTGTAAAGTGTTGCGTGGTGATGTGTAGTGTTCTGTGGAGGTGTGTAGTATTGTGTGTTGGTGCGTAGTATTGTGTTATGGTGTGTAGTGTTTTGTGGTGGTATATGGTGGTGTTTAGTGTTGTGTGATGGTTTCTAGTGTTGTGTGGTGGTGTGTAGTGTTGTGCGGAGGTGTGTAGTGTTATATAGTGTTGTGTGGTGGTAGTGTGTAGTGTTGTGTGGATGTTTGTATTGCTTTGTGGAGGTTTGTGCTGGTGTGCATTTTTGTTTGGTGGTGTGTAGTGTTGTGTGGTTGTGAGTAGTGTTGTGTAGTGGTGTGTACTGTTGCGTGGTAGTGTGCAGTGTTGTGTGGTGGTTTGTAGTGGTGTGTAGTGTCGCGTGGAGGTGTGTAGTGTTATGTGGTGATGTGTAGTGGTGTTTCGTGGTGAGTGTAGTTTTTAGTGTTGGTGTGTAGTGTTCTGTGGAGGTTTGGAGTGTTGTGTGGTGGTTTGTAGTGGTGTGTAGTGTCGTGTGGAGGTGTGTAGTGTTATGTGGTGGTGTGTAGTGTCGTGTGGAGATGTGTAGTGTTATGTGGTGGTGTGTAGTGTCGTGTGGAGGTGTGTAGTGTTATGTGGTGGTGTGTAGTGGTATTTAGTGGTGTGTGTGTAGCTTTTAGTGGTGGTGTGTAGTGTTCTGTTGAGGTTTGGAGTGCTGTGTGGTGGTTTGTAGTGTTGTGTGTTGGTGTGTAGTGTTGTGTGGTGGACTGAAGTGTTATTTGGAGGTGTGTAGTGTTATGTGGTGGTGTATAGTGTTGTATGGTGTGTAGCATTGTGTGGTGGTGTGTAGTATTGTGTGGTGGTGTGTAGTGGTGTTTAGTGGTTTGTAGTTTTTAGTGGTGGTGTGTAGTGTTCTGTGGAGGTTTAGAGTATTGTGTGGTGGTGTGTCTTGTTGTGTGTTGGTGTGTAGTGTTGTGTGGTGGTGTTTAGTGAAGTGTGGTGGTGTGTAGTGTTGTGTGGTAGTGTGTAGTGTTATGTGGTGGTTTGTAGTGTTGTGTGGTGGTGTGTAGTGTTCTGTGTAGGTGTGTAATGTTGTGTGGTGAGAAGCGTTTTGTAGTGGTGTGTAGTGTATTGTGGTGGTGTGTAGTGTTGTGTGGTCGTGTGTAGTGCTGTGTGGTGGTGTGTAGTGTTCTGTGGAGGTGTAGTGTTGTGTGGTGGTGTGTAGTGTTGTATTGTGTGAAGCGTTATGTAGTGGTGTGTAGTGTAGTGTGGTGGTGTGTAGTGTTCTGTGGAGGTGTGTAGTGTTGTGTGGTCGTGTGTAGTATTGTGTATTGGTGTGTAGTGTTGTATGGTGGTGTGTGGTGGTGTGTAGTGTTGTGAGGTGATGTGTAGTGTTGTGGTGTGGTTTGGAGTGTTGTGTATTGGTGTGAAGTGTTGTGTGGTTGTGTGTAGTGTTGTGTGGTGGTCTGTAGTGTAGTGTGGTGGTGTGTAGTGTTATGTGGTAGTGTGTAGTGTTGTGTAGTGGTGTGTAGTGTAGTGTGGAGGTGAGTAGTGTTGTTTGGTAGTGTGTAGTATTGTGTAGTTATGTGTAGTGTTGTATGGTGGTGTGTTGTGGTGTGTAGTGTTGTGTGCAGGTGTTTAGTGTTATGTAGTGGTGTGTAGTGTTGTGTGGTGTGTAGCATTGTGTTATAGTGTATACTGTTGTGTGGTGGTGTGTAGTGGTGTTTAGTGGTGTCTAGTTTTTAGTGGTGGTATGTGGTGGTGTTTAGTGTAGTGTGGTGGTGTTTACTGTAGTGTGGTGGTGTGTAGTGTTGTGTGGTGGTGTGTAGTGTTGTGTGGTGGTGTTTAGTGTAGTGTGGTGGTGTGTAGTGTTGTGTGGTGGTGTTTACTGTAGTGTGGTGGTGTGTAGTGTTGTGTGGTGGTGTGTAGTGTTGTGTGGTGGTGTGAAGTGTTGTGTGGTGGTGTGTAATGTTATGTGGTGGTGTGTAGTGTTGTGTGGCTGTGTGTAGTGTTGTGTGGTGGTGTGTGGTGTTGTGTGGTGGTGTGTAGTGTTGTGTGGTGGTGTGTAGTGTTATGTGGTGGTCTGTAGAATAGTGTGGTGGTGTGTAGTGTTATGTTGTGGTGTGTAGTGTTGTGTAGCTGTGTGTAGTGTTTTGTGTTGGAGTGTAGTGTTGCGTGGTGGTGTGTAGTAATCTGTGGAGGTGTGTAGTGTTGTGTAGTGGTGTGTAGCATTGTGTTTTGGTGTGTAGTGTTGTGTGGCGGTGTGTGGTGGTGTTTAGTGTTGTGTGGAGGTGTGAAGTGTTGTGTGGTGGTATGTAGTGTTGTGTGGTGGTGTGTAGTGTTGTTTGGTGGTATGTGGAGGTGGGTAATGTTGTGTGGTAGTATGTGGAGGTGGGTAATGGGTTGTGGTGGTGTGTAGCTTTGTTTGGAGGTGTGTAGTGTTGTTTGGTGTGTAGTGTTGTGTGGAGGTGTGTAGGGTTGTGTGGTGGTGTGTAATTTTGTGTTGTG
Source organism: Procambarus clarkii (assembly GCF_040958095.1). Taxonomy (NCBI): domain Eukaryota; kingdom Metazoa; phylum Arthropoda; class Malacostraca; order Decapoda; family Cambaridae; genus Procambarus; species Procambarus clarkii. The sequence continues at coordinate 27,630,052 of NC_091178.1, read as the reverse complement.
GTGTGTAGTGTTGTGTGGTGATGTTTGGTGGGGTGTAGTTTTGAGTGGTGGTGTGTTGTGTGGTGTGGTGGTGGTGTGTAGTGTTGTGTGGTGGTGTTTGGTGGGGTATAGTTTTGTGTGGTGGTGTGTTGTGTGGTGGTGTGTAGTGTTGTGTGGTGGTGGGGTAGTGTTGTGTGGTGGTGTATAGTGGTGTGTAGTGTTGTGTGGTGGTGTGTAGTGTTGTGTGGTGGTGTTTAGTGTTGTGTGTAGGTGTAAAGTGTTGTGTGATGGTGTCTAGTGTTATGTTTTGGTGTGTAGTGTTGTGTAATGGTATGTGCAGGTGTGTAATGTTGTGTGGTAGTGTGTAGTGTTGTGTGGTGGTGTGTGGAGGTGGGTAATGTTGTGTGGTTGTGTGTAGCTTTGTGTGGAGGTGTGTAGTGTTGTGTGGTGGTGTGTGGTGGGGTGTAGTTTTGTGTGGTGGTGTGTAGTGTTGTGTTGAGGTGAGTGGTGGTGTGTAGTGATCTGTGGTGGTGTGTAGTTTTGAGTTGTGATGTAGAGTGTTGCGTGGTGAAGTGTAGTGTTCTGTGGAGGTATGTAGTATTGTGTGGTGGTGCGTAGTATTGTGTTATGGAGTGTAGTGTTTTGTGGTGGTGTATGGTGGTGTGTAGTGTTGTGTGGTGGTGTCTAGTGTTGTTTGGTGGTAAGCAGTGGTGTATAGTGGTGTATAGTGGTGTGTACTGTTGCTTGGAAGTTTGTGGTGTTGTGTGGTGGTTTGTAGTGGTGTTTAGTGGTGTGTAGGTTTTAGTGGTGGTATGTGGTGGTGTGTAGTGTTGTGTGGTGGTGTTTAGTGTAGTATTGTGTGGTGGTGTTTAGTGTAGTGTGCAGGTGTGTAGTGTTTTGTGGTGAAGTGTACTGTTGTGTGCTGGTGTGTAGTGTCGTGTGGAGGTGTGTAGTGTTATGTGGTAGTGTGTTGTGTTGTGTGGTGGTGTGTAATGTAGCGTGGAGGTGAGTAGTGTTGTTTGGTGGTGTGTAGTATTGTGTGGTTATGTGTTATGTTGTATGGTGGTGTGTGGTGGTGTGTAGTGTTGTGCGGTGGTGTGTAGTGTTGCGTAGTAGTGTGTAGTGTTGTGAGGTTGTTTGTAGTGGTGTGTAGTGTCGTGTGGTGGTGTGTAGTGTTGTGTGGTGTGTAGCATTGTGTGGTGGTATGTAGTGTTTGGTGGAGGTGTGTAGTGTTATGCGGTGGTGTGTAGTTTTGTGTGGTGTATAGAATTGTGTTATAGTGTGTAGTGTTGTGTGGTGGTGTGTAGTGGTGTTTAGTGGTGTGTAGTTTTTAGTGGTGGTGTGTAGTTTTGTGTGGTGTATAGAATTGTGTTATAGTGTGTAGTGTTGTGTGGTGGTGTGTAGTGGTGTTTAGTGGTGTGTAGTTTTTAGTGGTGGTGTTTACTGTAGTGTAGTGCTGTGTGGTGTGTGTAGTGTTGTGTGGTGGTGTTTAGTGTAGTGTGGTGGTGTGTAGTGTTGTGTGGTGGTGTTTACTGTAGTGTGGTGGTGTGTAGTGTTGTGTGGTGGTGTGTAGTGTTGTGTGGTGGTGTGGAGTGTTGTGTGGTGGTGTGTAATGTTATGTGGTGGTGTGTAGTGTTGTGTGGCTGTGTGTAGTGTTGTGTGGTGGTGTGTAGTGTTGTGTGGTGGTGTGTAGTGTTTTGTGGTGAAGTGTACTGTTGTGTGGTGGTTTGTAGTGTTGTGTGATGGGCTGTAGTGTTGTGTTTTGGTGTGTAGTGTTGTGTGATGGTATGTGGAAGTGTGTAATGTTGTGTGGTAGCGAGTAGTGTTGAGGGGAGGTGTGTAGTGCTGTGTGGTGTGTAGTGTTGTATTGTTGTGTGAAGTGTTGTTTGATGGTGTGTGGTTCGAGTAGTGTTGTGTGGTGGTGTGTTGCGTTGTGTGGTGGTGTGTAGTGTTGTGTGGTGGTGTGTAGTGTTGTGTGGAGGTGTGTAATGTTGTGTGATGATCTGTAGTGTTGTGTTTTGTTGTGTATTGTTGTGTGATGGTATGTGGAGGTGTGTAATGTTGTGTGGTAGTGAGTAGTGTTGAGTGGAGGTGTGTGTAGTGTTATGTGGTGCGTTGTGTTGTGTGGTGTTGTGTAGTGTTGTGTTGTGGTGGTGTGTAGTGTGTGGTGGTGTGTGATGGGGTGTAGTGTTGTGTGGTGATGTGTCGGGTTGTGTGGTGGTGTGTAGTGTTGTGTGGTTGTGTGTAGTGTTGTGTGGTGGTGTGTAGTGTTGTGTTATTGTGTGTAGTGTTGTGTGGTGGTGTGTTGTGTTGAGTGGTGGTGTGCAGTGTTGTGTGGTTGTGTGTAGTGTTATGTGGTGGTGTGTAATGTTGTGCTGAGGTTTGTGGAGGTGTGTAGTGTTCTATGGAGGTGTGTAGTGTTGTGTGGTGGTGTGTAGTGTAGTGTGGTGGTGAGTAGTGTTGTGTGGTCATTTGTAGTGTTGTGTGGTGGTGTGTAGTGTTCTGTGGAGGTGTGTAGTGTTGTGTGGTGGTGTGTAGTATTGTGTATTCGTGTGTATTGTTGTATGCTGGTGTGTGGAGATGTGTAGTGTTGTGTGGTGGTGTGTAGTGTTGTGTGGAGGTGTGTAGTGTTGTGTGGTGGTGTGTAGTATTGTGTGGTGTGTGTAGTGTTCTGTGGAGGTGTGTAGTGTTGTGTGGTGGTGTGTAGTGGTGTGTGGTGGTGTCTAGTATTGTGTGGTGGTGTGTAGTGCTGTGTGGTGTGTGTAGTGTTGTGTGGTGGTGTGTAGTGTTGTGTGGTGTTGTGTAGTGTTGTGTGGTGGTGTGTAGTATTGTGTACGGGTTTGTCGTGTAGTGTGGTGGTGAAAGTGTTATGTGATGGTGTGTATTGTGGTGTGGTGGTGTGTAGTATTGTGTGGTGGTGTGTAGTGTTGTGTTATGGTGTGTAGTGTTGTGTGATGGTATGTGGAGGTGTGTATTGTTGTGTGGTGGTGTGTAGTGTTGTGTGGAGGTATGTAGTGTTGTGTGTTGATGTGTAATGTTGTGTAGAGGTGTGTGGTGGTGTGTAGTGTTGTGTGGTGGTGTGTAGTGTTGTGTGTGGGTGTGTAGTGTAGTGTGGTGGTGTGTAGTGCTGTGTGGTGGTGTGTAGTGTTGTGCGGTGGTGTGAAGTGTTGTGTGGAGGTGTGTAGTGTTGTGTGGGGATATGTATTGTTGTGTGGTGGTGTGTAGTGTTGTGTGGTGGTGTGTGGTGGTGTGTTGTAATGAGTGGTGGTGTGTAGTGTTGTGTGGTGGTGCGTATTGTTGTGTGGAGATGTGTAGTGTTGTGTGGAGATGTGTAGTGTTGTGTGGTGGTGTGTAGTGTTGTGTGGAGATGTGTAGTGTTGTGTGGTGGTGTGAAGTGTTGTGTTTTGGTGTGTAGTGTTGTGTGGTGGTTTATAGTGTTATGTGGTGGTGTGTGGTGGTGTGTGGTGGTCGATAGGGTTGTGGGGTGGTGTGTTGTGTTATGTGGATGTGTGTAGTGTTGTTTGGTGGTTTGTGGTGTTTTGTGGTGGTGTGTGGTGTTGAGTGGTGGTGTGTAATGTTGTGTGGTGGTCTGTAGTGTTGTATGGTTATGTGTAGTGTTGTGTGGTGTGGTAGTTTATGGCGATGTGTTGTGTCCGTTTGTACTATTGTGTGGTGGTGTGCAGTGTTGTGTGGTGGTGTGTTGTGTTGTGTGGTGGTGTGCAGTGTTTTGTGGTGGTGTGTAGTGTTGTGTGGTGGTGTGTAGTGTTGTTTGGTGGTGTGTAGTGTTGTGTAATGGTGTGTAGTGTTGTTTGGTGGTGTGTAGTGTTGTGTAATGGTGTGTAGTGTTGTGTGATGATGATGAACGGTGGTGAATGAATGATGAAAAAGATGAACAGAGTTAGAATTACCTATACATAAAGTGTTGTAAATAATGCCATCTCCTGCCTGCTGGTGCACCATTGCCGCTCAAGTTGACGAAGACAATTACACTTTCCAACTGATTTATTGATTTTTATTTCAGTGTTAATTTGAGATATTTTCCTGTCAAACAGTGCCACTGCTTCTCTTATCGTTTAATGGGACCAAAATTCGTAGAATTTTGTCAACGTCTTTCAAGCATATATATAATTATTTTAATTCCTTTGTGTTGATGTGTGGCCATTAGCCCCCTGCGGCCTTCGGAATGTTGCTAATCTGTGTTGATCTTTCTTCAAGACATGCAACAGTGAAATATTCCCTAAAGCAAACTTCATTTGGTAATATTTTGTTGGGTTTTCATTGTTCCTAAAGAGTAATGTTTATCGTTATTACGATTTTTATTTAATTAGATAATTATTATTATTATTATTATTATTATTATTATTATTATTATTATTATTATTATTATTATTATTATTATTATTATTATTAAAGGAATGAGAATGAAAGATCCATTGTTATGTTTAGGTGCATAAAGAATCTAATTTTCAACTGAAGCTTAGAGCCTTCATCGGGGAACTGTATACAATATTCTACAATACAATCCAGAATATTGTATACAGCACCTTGAGAATGGATGCAGATTACATCCGAAATTTTTTTTATAATTTACTTAACCATATATTGAGTCTTTCATTCACCTTTATTTAATAATAATAAAAATAATAATAATAATAATAACAATTATAGTAATTATAATAACAATGATAATAATAATAATTTTTGACCAAGTCATGACATACTCGAGGATTGCGTGCATCTGGGAACACCCAACGCAATGCATAGGTTCGAGTCCTCATCACGGCCCCCGAGGACGTTTTCATTGATATATCACTCTAATGTGATTTATCTGTGCAATAATAAACTAAATAAGAGAAGTAATACCCACAAACGTTAGTCTTTAGCACTAATTAAAACCCCAGCAATATTACAAATTGTAGTTGGCCTCAATATATCACTGTTGCAGACCTTAAAGAACTATCAACACTTATATAAGATGAAAAATACAAACTTCACAGGGCCGAAGGGGACTATATAGTCATACAGAAATAAAAAAATAAATATATATTTATATATATACTAGCAGTACCCGGCCACGCGTTGCTGGGGCACAGCAACGCGCGTGCGTTGCTGGGGCACAGCAACGCGCGTGCGTTACTGAGTCACAGCAACCTTGCCTGGCCCTGTTACCTAGCAGTAAAATAGGTACCTGGGTGTTAGTCAGCTGTCACGGGCTGCTTCCTAGGGGTGGAGGCCTGGTCGAGGACCGGGCCGCGGGGACACTAAAAAGCCCTGAAATCATCTCAAGATAACCTCAAGAAGTCCCCCAGTCCTCCCCACCATTCTTTCCTCACCCGTCTCCTCAGCCTCCCAACCACTCCCCACTACACCGTCCCCTTGTCCTTCCCACCATGCCCCACTCCCCTGTCCCTTTGTCCTACCCACCATTCCCCACTCCACCATCCCCTCTTCCTTCCCATCATCCCCACTCCCCTGTCCCAATGTCCTCCCCACCATTCCCCACTCCACCATCCCCTCTTCCTTCCCACCGTGCCCCACTTACCTGTCCCTATGTCCTCCCCACCATTCCCCACTCCACCATCCCCTCTTCCTTCCCACCATGCCCCACTCCCCTGTCCCTATGTCCTCCCCACCATTCTCCATTCCCCATCCCCTCGTCCACACCATCCCAAACTCCCTTGTCCCCTCGTTCTTCCCCACCATTACCTCCTCCCTTGTCCCATCGTCCTCCCCACCATCTCTCACTTCCGTCCCCTCGTCATCCCCACCATTCCCCACTCCCTCGTCCGATGCCTTCCCAAATGGCATGTTGTTCCCATCAGAAAATTGGGAACATCAAGTGATCTGATGTTCACATCACTGAAATATAAGAAAACCAGTTAAAAAATTAGATGAAAAATATGAAAAAAACAAAAAATAACTATACTCACGAAATGAACGGTATAGTAAACAACACAGCTCAATTCCAACGCAATTCATACAAAATAATTAAATCAAAATAAAAATAAATCATAATCTATGAAAATTCAATTTATCAATGCAATCAGAAACATTGAAATTGGATTGTAGCATATATAGTATAGCATGTGTGTTTCTCTTATATGCAACAGATGGCGCTGTTTGTCAAGAAAAGCATAGTTTTACCTGTCACAGGTGTGGCATCTATACTTATACTTACGAAATGAATGGTATCGTAAACAACACAGCTCAATTCCAACACAATGTCACACAAAATAAAACAATAAAAAATAAAATAAATCGAAATCTGTGAAAATAAAAATTTTCAATGCAATCAGAAACATTGACATGGAATTCGTGACATATTTAGTATAGCGTGCATGTTGCTATTATGTGCAACAGATGGCGCTATTTTACAAAAACGCATGTTTTTACCTGTCACAAGGGTGGCATCTATATAGTAGATATATATAAAAAAAAGACGCGCCTGTTTGTATGCAACATTGTGTCAAAATTTCAAAGCAATCGGTGAAGAACTTTCGGAGATTTCAGCGTGTGTCGCTCTTACGTTCAACATATTGGGGTGTTTTTCAAGAAAAGGATGTTTTTTCCTTTCACAAGGATGTATATAGTAGATATATAAAAAGACGCGCCTATTCGTATGCAACGGTGTGTCAAAATTTCAATGCAATCGGTAAAGAGGTTTCGAAGATATCCCTCACATGAAAGACACTAAAAGCATGTTTGTTTTACTGTCACAGACGTAACATCTATATAGTATGCATATAAAAACCTGGCCGGATGTGAATGAAACATTGTGGGAAAATTTCAAAGCAATCGATGAAGAACTTTCGAAGATTAGCGATTTTGAACAAACGAACTTTTATATATATATATATATATATATATATATATATATATATATATATATATATATATATATATATATATATATATATATATATATATATATATATATATATATATATATATATATATGTATATATATATATATATATATATATATATATATATATATATATATATATATATATATATATATACATATATATATATATATATATATATATATATATATATATATATATATATATATATATATATATATATATTTTTTTTTATTTTTTTATTTTTTTTTTTTTTTTAAAGTTTGTGAGGGTACCACCTCTGGTGCCAATGTGGGGACCCATAGCCTCGGAGAAGAAATTAAAAAGTATTCAGAGGAGACCTTGTGGTTTCTCACTGAACACTAATATTATCTTCTACCACCCCCATTCTTTTGTATGTACACATATATATTTACTTTATTTGAACTTTGTTACAAAAAAGGAGTTACATATGGGTTACAAAGATGGTTATCATAGGTTGTCGAGTTCCTCGGGCTCCTCAGATGGCGGGCAGGAACCCTGGATGCAGTGCGCATTTCCCCTCTGTATCGCCACACTGAGGCGCTGTAAAAGAAAGCTTGCAGCTCTTGGGTCCCTTGTTGTTTCAATGAGCCTAGAACCCAGTTCCTTCAAAAAACTGGTAGCACTTTTACCCCAGGCGCCGAGTGTCTCAGAAGCAATGGGGACAAAATTGTAGTGGTGATCCAGTTCTCTATACTTACGGGATTTGGCCGCTTCCCTGTGGGTGGCAGCGCCACCTGGTTGTGCAACACTGAGATTAATGTAGGTGTTAGCCAGGGTTGATACGCACGTGTAGTCCCATACCAACTGCTTGCCATTCTTCCAGGGGTTCACTGTGATACCATCCGGGCGACCAATAAGAGCATCAGAGTTACGGAGCGTTAGGTAACGGGGCTCTCTTTATATATATATATATATATATATATATATATATATATATATATATATATATATATATATATATATATATATATATATATATATATATATATATATATATATATCTACATTTGAGTGAGGTGGGAAGGGTGATGTGGCATTACATTTGAGTAAGGTGGGAAGGATGATGTGGCATTAGAGGATATTAATAGGGTATTAAAAGTATCAACACAAGACAGAACACGAAACAATGGATATTGAATAGAAGTGTTTGTAGAAAGCCTATTGGTCCATATATCTTGATGCTTCTATATTGGAGCGGAGTCTTGAGGTGGGTAGAACTATATTCACAACTATATTCTACCCACCTCAAGACTCCGCTCCAATATAGAAGCATCAAGAAATATGGACCAATAGGCTTTCTACAAACACTTCTATTCAATATCCATTGTTTCGTGTTCTGTCTTGTGTTGATACTTTTAATACCCTATTAATATCCTCTAATGCCACATCATCCTTCCCACCTTACTCAAATGTAATGCCACATCACCCTTCCCACCTCACTCAAATGTAGATATATATATATATATATATATATATATATATATATATATATATATATATATATACATATATATATATATATATGCGGAAAATCCACAGAGAAATATGAAATGAGGTGAACGTTTCGGCTTTGTTAAAGCCAATGTCAACACCAGACTGACTAAGGAGAAGGGAGAAGGGGGAGGATATATAGGCCGACACCTGACCAACCCATCCCTAGGGTTGGCCAGGTGTAATTAACCAAAAACAGGTATAGCTTAGCTTAGAATGGTCAAAGAGGATTAAGCGGTCAGAGAATAAGGATGAAAGATTAAAGAAAAGCCTCATGAACACACAATATATGAATATACAATTATAATGAGACATTGTAAGCCTCTCTATCAGAGTTGTTTCTTAAACTGTTGTGCAATATTATAACTTAAAAATGGATCAAGTTTGTACATTCCAGTACTAACATTAAGAAGATTTGGACACTGACTGATTAGAGCAGACTCAATCAAATTCCGTTCCACGAAATCACCACAATTGGTAATGCTTTTTGCCCCATTCCAGTTAATATTGTGATCGCATAAACTCGTATGTAGATACAATGCATTAGACGTTTGGGCAGTTCTAATACTATAAGCATGTTGTGACAACCGCAATTGTAAGGACTTTCCTGTTTGTCCAAGGTACACAGAATCACAATCATTGCAGGGAATCGAATACACACAACCTGCTGTATCAGGGGAGTTTTTTATTAAATTGGATTTGATCGTACTATTAGTGAACACCAAATTTATATTAAGTTTCTTAAAAATCAGAGACAATTTTTCAAGTCCACTCGCATAAGGTACCACCAATGAGTTAATAATTTTTGGTTTCGCCTTAGGGACGTGATTATAAAACGTACGCTTGGCTTGTACAAACGAGAAAATCCAAAAACCTCTTAGGATATTGTAAACTCTTCCCAATTTCATATATTTTAGCAATCTCTTCATCAAAAAACTCAGGGCTGCAAATCCTCAAAGCTCGTAGAAACATTCCTGAAAATACTGCCTGTTTAACTTTACTATGATGATTCGAATAAAAATGAACATACGACACCACGTTGGTAGGTTTCCTATACACATTAAATTTGAACTTTCTAGTGACTCTATGAATCATAATGTCCAAAAACGGAAGAGTACCATTCTCCTCAGTCTCACAAGTGAATTTTATTGAAGGTACCAAAGAATTGAGTTCATTAAGAAAAACTATCTGGTCTTTGTTGCACGGCCATAAGCACAAAATATCATCAACATACCTAAACCAAACTACATTAGCCGGGATAATCCTGGATAAGATTTTTGTTTCAAAAAGCAATCTTCTTAATGTTAGTACTGGAATGTACAAACTTGATCCATTTTTAAGTTATAATATTGCACAACAGTTTAAGAAACAACTCTGATAGAGAGGCTTACAATGTCTAATTATAATTGTATATTCATATATTGTGTGTTCATGAGGCTTTTCTTTAATCTTTCATCCTTATTCTCTGACCGCTTTATCCTCTTTGACCATTCTAAGCTAAGCTATACCTGTTTTTGGTTAATTACACCTGACCAACCCTAGGGATGGGTTGGTCAGGTGTCGGCCTATATATCCTCCCCCTTCTCCCTTCTCCTTAGTCAGTCTGGTGTTGACAAAGGCTTTAACAAAGCCGAAACGTTCACCTCATTTCATATTTCTCTGTGGATTTTCCGCATAAAATGATCAGTGTTTTGTGATCGTCAATTGCATATATATATATATATATATATATATATATATATATATATATATATATATATATATATATATATATATATATATATATATATATATATATATATATATATATATATATATATCCTTTATATATAGGTTCTATATATAATAGGTTCTATATATAAATAGTTCTATATATATATATATTCTATATATATATAGGTTCTATATATAAATATATATATAGGTTTATATATAGGTTCTATATCTATATATAGATATATATTATATATATATATATCCGCCATCCTTTATATATATATATATATATATATATATATATATATATATATATATATATATATATATATATATATATATATATATATATACATATATTGGTGTATACTGGCAGCAGGTTTTCGTTCAAACATGTTTCATTGAATATGACCGCATATTCTGTATTTATTATTTTCTGGTTTAGGGCTTCTATCCCTCTAACTATTTTCTTAGCATCAGGGCTTAATTGAAATAGGAGTTCTCCAAAACTCATTTTCGTACTTTTAAGGTGAAGAAAAGAAGTGATTTACTATAGTGTATTACACTTATTTGTATAATTTGCACGACGTTTCGAACCTCCATGGTTCATTCTCAAGTGAACAGATCTTACAATACTAGTATTGTAAGATCTGTTCACTTGAGAATGAACCATGGAGGTTCGAAACGTCGTGCAAATTATACAAATAAGTGTAATACACTATAGTAAATCACTTCTTTTCTTCACCTTAAAAGTACGAAAATGAGTTTTGGAGAACTCCTATTTCAATTAAGCCCTGATGCTAAGAAAATAGTTAGAGGGATAGAAGCCCTAAACCAGAAAATAATAAATACAGAATATGCGGTCATATTCAATGAAACATATACATATATATATATATATATATATATATATATATATATATATATATATATATATATATATATATATATATATATATATATATATATATATATATATATATATATATATATATATATATATATATATGACAACGTCAGACCACGGAGGAAAAATGAAACAGGAATTTCCTTAAGTACTTTCGTATATTAATACATCTTCAGAAGGAGTGCGTTCTGTAATATTCTGTAAAGATTAAAAAAATTCCTTTACATTCTGTAAAGGAATGTAATAAGTTCTATGTTGGGCAAACATCTAAAGATTTAAAATGTAGAATATCGCAACATAAATACTCTGTAAGACATGGCCAATTGTCTAATGCTTTGTTTGTTCATTTATCAGAAAAAGCTCACCAAATTGATTGGGAGAGTGCTTCTTCAATAACAAATTGTAAAAGCACTTATAACAGAAACATAATTGAATCTGCTATGATACAGATCACAAAAGAAAGTAATTTGAATATTAGCAGTGGTCTATATAACTTAGATCCATTTCTAATAGATCAGCTAAAGCGCGATTTAAAAAAAAACAAAAAAAATAAATAAAAACACTCCTTCTGAAGATATATTAATATACGAAAGTACTTAAGGAAATTCCTGTTTCATTTTTCCTCCGTGGTCTGACATTGTCACATTTTTAATCACGTGTTTATTTTCGTGATATACACACATATATATATATAAATATATATATATATATATATATATATATATATATATATATATATATATATATATATATATATATATATATTTATATATATATATATATATATATATATATATATATATATATATATATATTTATATATATATATATATATATATATATATATATATATATATATATATATATATATATATATATGTCGTACCATACACCATATATGTCGTACCATATAAACACATTTTTAATCACGTGTTTATTTTCGTGATATACACACACACACACACACATATATATATATATATATATATATATATATATATATATATATATATATATATATATATATATATATATATATATATATATATATATATATATATATATATATATATATATATATATATATATATGCGAACAAGCCTGAATGGTCCCCAGGACAATATGCAACTGAAAACTCACACCCCAGAAGTGACTCGAACCCATACTCCCAGAAGCAACGCAACTGGTATGTACAAGACGCCTTAATCCACTTGACCATCACGACCGGACAAAATGAGGTGATAGCCGAGTCACTTCTGGGGTGCAAGTTTTCAGTTGCATATTGTCCTGGGGACCATTCAGGCTTGTTCGCATTTGTGTTCCTCACGTGTGCCCCAAAGAATGAGGTGATTTGGTAAAATGCTATGCCCAAGATTACTATCCGCTATCAGACTAGATATACGATATACTATCTAGTCGCGTCAGACTAGAAATAAAAATGAATTTTGGAGAATTGATTTTTGATTTACCTCCAACAGTGAAACGAAATGTACGAAAGATTGAGAAAATTCGTGTTAGAATTATTAATCTTACTTTTTCGGTCATATTTAATAATATATGTCTACAGGAAAGACTGCTACCAAAATATACTAATATATATATATATATATATATAGAAGGGGTACCACCTCTGGTGCAAGTGTAGGGACCCATAGCCTCGGAGAAGAAAATAAAGAGTACTCAGAGAAGACCTTGTGGATCCTCACTGAACACTTTGATATTTTCTTCTCCAACCACCCCTATTCTTTTGTTAAGTGTGTATATTTATCTAACTTTATTTGAAAATGTCATTACACAAAAAAAGTTACAATATTGATTACATGCAGGGTACAAGGCTGCTTGTCACAAGTTGAAAAGCTCCTCCAGCTCCTCAGATGGCGGGCAGGAACCGTGGATGCAGTGAGCATTTCCTCTCTGGATGGCCACACTAAGGCGCTGAAAAAGAAAACTGGCAGCTCTAGGGTCTCTAGTTGTTTCGATTAGCTTAGACCCCAACTCCTTCAAAAAGCTAGCAGCACTTTTACCCCAGGCACCAAGTGTCTCTGAGGCGATGGGGACAAAATTGTAGTGGTGCTCAAGGTCTCTGTATTTGCGTGACTTGGCCGCTTCCCGGTGATTGGCAGCTCCTCCTGCTTGTGTAGCACTGAAGTCAACATAGGTATTGGCTAAAGTTGAAACGCAAGTGTAGTCCCACACCAACTGTCTACCATTCTTCCAGGGGTTCACCGTGATTCCGTCTGGGCGACCGACAGGCTCATCAGAGTTGCGGGACATTAGGTAACGGGGCTCTCTCTCTGCTGGACAACCGGCTGTGGTAAGGCTTCTCTTAATAATGTCATTAACCTCGCCGTGTCTTGCATGCCATCCTCCCGTCCTTTGGCAAAGAAGGCCATGCCGTCCATATCTGTCGGCCTCTGCCTCGCCGCAAATACACCTGTATTCGGTGTGGATTGGGGCAGCTAGGCGGAGAGCCACGGCAATTCGGAGGGCCTGCGGTGTGAGACGGGTGCCGGTTGCTGACATTGGGGTTGCTAATAGGAAATCACCTGCATGGGGAGCTGCTACAGCTCTAAGTCGGGCAGTGTCATGTGGTGTTGTCGCAGCTTCTAGTAAAGTTGCAGCTTCTTGGTCGGCAATGGGGCGATCCCAGCTGGATTGCTTATGGGCTTCAGAAGGCGGTGGTTGGGGTGCTGGTCCTGCGAGAGAGACACATTTGGTTGTGCAGTCTGTGAAGCTGGGATCATGCACCCCTGCCTGTTGAACTAGGTGCTCAGGTAGGATTTCCTTCACCAAGTTGTCAGACCCCACTGAAGAGGACAGGAACGCTGGTACAGCAATTTGTGTTGCTGTGCGCATGCCAAGGCCCCCGAGTCTGACAGGAAGGGAGGCCTGTTTCCACTGTGAGTGCTGAGGGAAAGATTGAGGGCTTTTTCTAGTGTTGATTTCAGCAAGCTGTCATACTCTTCTAATTTAATATTGTTGAAAGATGGCGAACATCTTAGAAAGTAGGTCAGCCTGGGGAGGGACAAGCATCTGGTGATGAGGTAAAGTGCATCATGAGCATCGATGTCTTCAATCCTCTCGTTCATCCTCTTCAGGTCAGTGATCTTCTTACCGAGGACCCCGTCGATGGCATTCCTTCCAAGAGGAGCACCTAGGAGTGTGCTGTCCTCAGGGTTGGTTGTATGAATGTCAGGCAAAACAACCTTTATTTGCTCTATTATGTGCTGGTTGGTGGAGGTTATTTCGCACTTGGAAGGGTTCAGGGTGAGGCCTAGGCTTGCTCCTTGCTCCTGGATTATTCTTATGTCGTCCAAGAGTGAGGCTGGGGAGCCGGCTAGAGTACCATCATCCAGAAACCAAATGTTGAGCTCACTGGACAGGTTATCGGTGACTTCCTTGATAACTAGGCAGAACAGAAAAGGAGCAAGGGGGTCACCTTGTTGGACACCTTCTTGTGATTCAATTTCATGTTCCCCAAAAAGCAGAGTTAGATTCTTGCTGTAGCATGAGTTTACAAACGGGTAGAGGGAAGGAAAAAGGCGATGAACTGCACTGAGTACTGCATCCCTTCTAACCAGATTGAAAGCATTTTTGAAGTCCAGCTTTATCAGGGCTTTTTCATTCGTAATGTTGGCAATGTAGGCTCTAGCTGCATGAGCCGCTGCCTCACACCCTTGGGGAATGCCAAACCCAAGCTGTTTTGGCTTCAGCATGTCGGCTGCTCCCTGACTAACTGCTCTAGCAGCAGCCTTAGCGACGAGACGCCGGAGTGAATTGCCCACAGCTATCGGTCTGATTCCTCCATCTTTTTTCCTCAGGGCACAGAGGGTAGCGCCAAAAAAGAGAGGCCGTATGGTCTCTGGTATGTTGCCAGCTAGACATGTGTTGGCGAATCTAGTTAGTTCCACCAGGAGGCTCCGTGCAATGTCTCCCAGTGCAGGGTTGAGCATTTGTTTGATGTGGTTGGGTCGTAGTCCTGTGAACCCACCTGCTGATCCTGGTGGGAAGGATAAAGCTGCTTTGTGCACCATGGATTCGAGCACACACAGGGGTTCTGCTCTGGTGACACCGACTAGGGGGACACTGTCGTCACGAGGAGCTCTGGGTGGGTGTTTTTCCCTCAGGGCTTGTGCTGTATTGGCATCCCTGGTGGCAACTGTGTCTTCACTGGTGATGACTCTGATCGCCCCTATTGTGTTGCCTTCTTCTATTTTCTTGCTGACTGTTGCTCTGATTTTGGATGCCTCGGTTCTGCTGTTGATACCTTTCCTGCGGTGGGTGTTTTTGGCACGGGTGGGGAGGGGTGCCTGGTTGTCCTCTCTAGGAAAACTATTTATAGCCATAATGACCGACGAAGCTAGTGATTTGTCTCTCCTTGCAGGGACAGGTAGGCATATGTTTCCAAACAGGAGAAGGTTGTGCCATGCTTGGATAGTTCCGGGGGAGTCATTGACCTTTTTCAAGAGGCTGGGTAGTTTGGCTGCTGCCTGGGGCCGGGCAGCTTTGGGGATGTGCTGCAAGGTTCCAACCGATGTTGCTTTGATGGCTTCTAGTAGGTTCTCAGTCGAAATGAAGCTGTTGGAGGTGTTTTCCCTGACTGCTGGAGTGGGGCCTTGATTGATACTCTCTTTGGGAGGGCGCCACATACCCGGACAATCGGTTCCGTTGTGAGCATGCTTGAGCACATCTCCGTTACGCTTGAGTCTCCACACCTTGTCACACACTTGGCATGTGCCATACCTGTCGTCGATTGATGGCTCCTCTTGGCTGAGAGAAGCCTGGCTGTCAGTCGTGACCTGCGACATCGGCGGGCGCTGGGCGGGCGCTGGGCAGGCGCTGGGCGGGCGCTGGGTGGGCGCTGGGCGGAAGTAGCGTGAGGGGGTGGACACAGGGAGGTAGCGGTCGCGGTTGGGGGTGGGGCAGGGGGAGAGGGTGACTCTTGGGTTGGGTGACGGTACACACTAGCGGGTATGGGGAGTGGGGGGGGGGGGGGTCAGAGGGGTGACACTAACACGTTTGTATAATCTCGTGATATATCACTGCACAATATAAACTGGTTCACTGTGGACTCGATGCACTTAAAACACGATACCAGTTTCCCGAGAGCCGAGGTATCTATTTTTCAGGGATATTTTCATAAACACTTACACACTGGTCACCCCCCCCCCCTCGACTGACCGCACAACAACACCCCATCCCCCCACCCCCCACCCCCACCACCATAACCGAGGGAGCCCCTCAGGGCGCCCTTGTTGGCCCTCACTGCAGTTCAAACGATTCCACACTGCCAATCCACTTGTTTGATTGTTTTTGCTTGCGATAGTTCACCCTGGACACTTCCTGCCACTCTCACACCTTCCCAGGATGTTCACACTGCACACTGTTGAGTCTGGGCCCGGTGGGGTCAGGATGTCACAAGATAATGGCACATGGCCGGCAGAGCCTCCTCCCAGCGTCCGTTCCCTGTCCGCCCCCAGGAGTATCATATATATATATATATATATATATATATATATATATATATATATATATATATATATATATATATATATATATATATATATATATATATATATATATATATATATATATATATATATATATATATATATATATATATATATATATGTCGTACCTAATAGCCAGAACGCACTTCTCGGCCTACTATGCAAAGCCCGATTTGCCTAATAAGCCAAGTTTTCATGAATTAATGTTTTTTCGACAACCTAACCTACCTAACCTAACCTAACCTAACTTTTTCGGCTACCTAACCTAACCTAACCTGTAAAGATAGGTTAGGTTAGGTTAGGTAGGGTTGGTTAGGTTCGGTCATATATCTACGTTAATTTTAACTCCAATAAAAAAAAATTGACCTCATACATAATGAAATGAGTAGCTTTATCATTTCATAAGAAAAAAATTAGAGAAAATATATTAATTCAGGAAAACTTGGCTTATTAAGCAAATCGGGCCTTGCATAGTAGGCTGAGAAGTGCGTTCTGGCTACTAGGTACGACATATATATATATATATATATATATATATATATATATATATATATATATATATATATATATATATAATATGGATGCAGCGCCTGCTGTGGCTGTGAAGGCCAACCCGAGAATGACAGTCTCGACTGCAGCGAGCGCAGATAAACGCCGAAGCGGGTGCGTCTGATAGTGGTCGAGACCTTCTCTGAATGCTATTATCCTCCGCCTGCCTCTTCAGTTCATCTTCGAATTGCTGGAGTCCCTTCTGCACTTTACATTTCCAGGCAGATCTGTCCGCAGCTGCTGCCTCCCAAGTGTTGATGTCGATGTCTATCTGCTTGAGGTCGCGTTTGCAGGCGTCTTTGAAACGCAGCTGAGGTCTTCCGGTGGGTCTCCTTCCTGATGCCAGTTCTCCACTCAAGAGGTCCTTCGGTATGCAGCCATCGACCATGCGTGTGACATGTCCCAGCCATCGCATGCGTCTCTGTTTCAGGAGAGTGAACATTGAAAGGACTCCTGTTCTCTCGAGTACATCGTTGTTGGTGACGTGGTCTTTCTACGTGATGTCAAGGATGCGTCTCAGGTTCCGCATGTGAAAGGTATTAAGCCTTCTCTCCTGGCGAGAGCGCAGGGTCCAGGATTCCGAGCCGTAGAGAAGTCTGCTCACCACACATGCCATGTAGACTTGTGCCTTGGTGTGTACTGTCAGTTTGGCATTTTCCCAAATGCGCTTTGTGAGCCTGGCCAGTGTTGCTGCAGCCTGCCCGATACGCCTGTTGAGCTCAGTGTCCGGGGAAAGGGTGTCTGAGAGTGTGGAGCCTAGGTACACAAACTCGTGAACTGCCTCCAGTACATAGTCTGCTATATTTATACAGGGTAGCTCATTAACATCTTGTCCCATCACCTGTGTCTTCTTCAGGCTGATTGTCAGGTCGAATGCGGAACAGGCTGCGGCAAAGCGGTTGAGTAGCTGCGGCAAGCCTTCTGCTGAGTGTGTGGTGATCGCTGCGTCGCCGGCGAAGAGGAACTCCCTGAGGATTCGCATCTGTACTTTTGTCTTTGCTCGGAGTTTGGATAGATTATAGAGCTTTCCATCAAATCTTGTACGGAGATAGATGCCTTCTGTGGTTGTTCCAAAGGCATGCTTGACGAGGATCGCGAAGAAGGTGCCGAACAGGGTTGGAGTAAGAACACCCCCCTGTTTAACACCACTCTGTTAATGTTGAATGGTTCAGAAGTTGAAGCATCGTACACGACTGTCCCCTTCATGTCCTTGTGGAACAATTGTATCATGCTGAGTAGGATGGGTGGACAGCCAATTTTGGCCAAGATCTTGAAGAGTCCGTCCCTACACACGAGGTCGAAGGCCTTTGTAAGGTCAATGAAGGCGATGTACAAGGCTTTTCTCTGCTCCCTGCACTTTTCTTGAAGCTGTCTCAGGGAGAACACCATGTCAGTAGTCGACCTCTCTGCTCGGAAACCACACTGTGACTCGGGGTACACTCTTTCTGCAAGAATCTGAAGCCTGACCAAAACGACCCTAGCAAAGAGTTTGCCAACGACGCTGAGGAGGGAGATGCCGGGATAGTTGTTTACATCGCTTCTGTCACCTTTATTTTTGTAGAGAGTGATGATGTTTGCATCTCTCTTGTCTTGTGGCACCGAGTCCTCCCTCCAGCACTGGCACAGAAGTTCATGAAGCTCAGATTTAAGTGTTCCACGAGCACACTTGAGAACTTCAGGCAGAATCCTGTCGTCTCCTGGGGCCTTCCCTGAGGAAAGTGAATCCACTGCTTTCTCAACTTCTTACACAGTCGGTTCAAGATCAAGTTCTTCCATGATGGGCAGGCATTCAATTGCATCCAAAGCCTCTACGCTGACCAAGTTCTCTCTGGAGTAGAGTTCGGAGTAATGTTCCACCCAGCGATTCATCTGTTGATCACGGTCTTTAATGATTTCTCCAGTGGCTGACTTTAGAGGAGCCGTCCGGTTTTGTATAGGGCCTGTTGCCTGTTTGATCCCTTCATACATGCCTCTTATGTTGCCGACAGTGGCCGCAGTCTGGATGCTGGAACAAAGTCGAAGCCAGTAATCGTTATCACAACGCCTCGCAGTTTGTTGAACTCTACTGCGGGCAATACGAAGGGCCTGTAGGTTCTTTTCTGAGGGCAGGTTCTTGTAGGATGAGAGAGCTTGTCTCTTTTCCTCTACGAGGGGTAACAGTTCCTCTGCACTGGCCTCGAACCAATCTCCTGACTTGTTCTGCCTCTTACCAAAGGTGGACATAGCAGTGTTGAAAATAGTACCCCTGAGATGTGACCACCTCTCACTTGCGCTATCGCAGGGTGGTAAAGGAAGGGCATTTACCAGCGCGCAGTGAATTCCTCCACCTTGTGAAGGTCACAGGTCTTGTTTACGTTAATGCGTGGTTTTCCCTCCTTCTTTGCTCTGTGGATTTTCCGGGGCTGGAATTTACTCTGCAAACGACGAGAGAGTGGTCGGTGTCGGAATCTGCGCTCTGGAAGCTGCGGGTCAGTTTGACATTTCTCAGATTGTTACGCCCCGTAAGCACCAGGTCGAGTTGGTGCCAATGCTTAGACCTGGGATGTCTCCAGGAAACCTTATGCTGGGGCCTGGTGTCGAAAAAGGAATTGGTGATGCAGAGATCATGACGGCAGCAGAACTCCAGGAGGCGCTGCCCACTCTCATTCATCTTCCCAAATCCAAACTGGCCCAGGCAGGAAGGCCAAGAGCTGTGATCTGAACCAACTATTGCATTAAAATCTCCCAGGAGGAAGACTGGCTCTTGTTGAGGTATGTCTCTGAGAGCTAGGCCGAGGTCATCATAGAACTTGTCCTTCGCTTCGGTAGAGGAGGTCAGTGTTGGTGCATAGGCATTGATGAGGCTGACCATTCCTGCTGCTGTATGAAGCTGAAGTTTGATGATCCTTGCAGACCCCTCCATAGGCGGTACTATGGACCCTAACAACCTGTTCCTGATGGCAAAGCTCACGCCATGCTCCCTTACCTCTTCTGGTGGTTTGCCCTGCCAGAAGAAGGTAAAGTCCTTCTCCCGTATGCTGCCGGTTGCGGGCAGACGTGTCTCCTGCAGGGCAACTATGTCCATCTGGAGCCTGCGCAGTTCATTGTTGATCACAGCTGTCTTGCGGGCGTCGTTCACTTCCAGTAGATCTTCCGAGAGACCCGGTGTCATGGTCCTTACATTCCATGTGCCCAGTTTGACAGCTGGGTGGCTCTGTGTTTGTTTTATTTTGCCTGGTGCATGGGTTGACGATCCGCTTACTGGATTGTGGCCTAAGCCCCACGCACCCAGTGGAGCAGGCGGACCGTGGCGGGACAGCACCTTATTGGCTGGGGGCTGCCCAGCTTGATGCGGCCGGTAGCTGTCCTATGAAATCGGATGATTTCTCCCACCGACGGAAGCAACCCCTGGCGCCTTACTCTACGCCAATTGAGTGGTAGGCTTATCACCAGTAACTGTCACTTCCCGCGTTGAGCCATCGCCAAGGCGATGATAGAGTGTCCTCTCCAGGGCACAGGCCTTGGCAGTAATTATGGAGGATCAGCTGTTGCCCATGCAGCAGATCCACCCTCCACGCCACCGATGTGATCCAAGGGAAGGGCGGGCGCCGATACGCTTGGTACCAGTGTCGTCGCAAGAGTTGCCAGAATGTAGCTGTAATCAGCTGCAAACTGCCTTAAGGACTCCGACTCCGGATTTTTCCTCAGGGTTGACTCCCGAAGTCTTTCCCATGAGTGGGTCTAGCCGCAAGACAGCAGAGATTTGAATTCAGGGTTTTCCCTTCCCCTAGATAAGCTGCCTTTTCAGGCTAACAAGTCCCATCTGCCCAAAGCAACTGATTTTAAGGCGCCAGAGACCCGCCTTCGCCCCTTCTCCTGTTGGTAGCAGCAGTTCCGCCAGGCCTAGAGGCTAAGTCACACGTGCAGGCCAGGAACTGGACATGGTTGTCAGAGGCTATTTGAGACGCACGCCATCAGGGACACTTTACAGGCTATGGGAGCTAATCTCTACAACCCTTCCCCCCGGCTATAACAACCCTTGGAACACTTATATATATATATATATATATATATATATATATATATATATATATATATATATCTAAGTGTTATATATATATATATATATATATATATATATATATATAACACTTATATATATATATATATATATATTTCTCTTATATATATATATATATATATATATATATATATATATATATATATATATATACATATATATATATATATATATATATATATATATAAATATATATATATATAAATATATATATATATATATATATATATATATATATATATAAATATATATATATATATAAATATATATATATATATATATATATATATATATATATATATATATATAGATATATATATATATATATATATATATATATATATATATATATATATATATATATATAGATATATATATATATATATATATATATATATATATATATATATATATATATATATATATATATATATATATATATATATATATATATATATATATATATATATATATATATATATTATTAAATATGACCGAAAAAGTAAGATTAATAATTCTAACACGAATTTTCTCGATCTTTCGTACATTTCTTTTCACTGTTGGTGGTAATTCAAAAATCAATTCTCCAAAATTCATTTTTATTTCTAGTCTGACGCGACACTTTAGCGCGTTTCGTAAAACATATTACATTTTCAAAGACTTTAGTTTACACATACACAACTGAATAGAACTTACACATCTCCGATTTGTTTATATCTACATTTGAGTGAGGTGGATGGGGTGAGGTGGCATTAATAGGGTATTAATTTCATCAACACAAGACAGAACATGAAACAATGGGTATTGAATGGAAGTGATTGTAGAAAGCCTATTGGTCCATATTTCTTGATGCTTCTATATTGGAGCGGAGTCTTGAGGTGGGTAGAATATAGTTGTGCATTAATTGGCTGTTGATTGCTGGTGTTGACTTTTTAATGTGTAGTGCCTCGCAAACGTCAAGCTGTCTGCTATCGCTGTATCTATCGATGATTTCTGTGTTGTTTACTAGGATTTCTCTGGCGATGGTTTGGTTGTGGGAAGAGATTATATGTTCCTTAATGGAGCCCTGTTGCTTATGCATCGTTAAACGCCTAGAAAGAGATGTTGTTGTCTTGCCTATATACTGGGTTTTTTGAAGCTTACAGTCCCCAAGAGGGCATTTGAAGGCATAGACGACATTGGTCTCTTTTAAAGCGTTCTGCTTTGTGTCTGGAGAGTTTCTCATGAGTAGGCTGGCCGTTTTTCTGGTTTTATAGTAAATCGTCAGTTGTATCCTCTGATTTTTGTCTATAGGGATAACGTTTCTATTAACAATATCTTTCAGGACCCTTTCCTCTGTTTTATGAGCTGTGGAAAAGAAGTTCCTGTAAAATAGTCTAATAGGGGGTATAGGTGTTGTGTTAGTTGTCTCTTCAGAGGTTGCATGGCGTTTCACTTTCCTTCTTATGATGTCTTCGACGAAACCATTGGAGAAGCCGTTGTTGACTAGGACCTGCCTTACCCTACAGAGTTCTTCGTCGACTTGCTTCCATTCTGAGCTGTGGCTGAGAGCACGGTCGACATATGCGTTAACAACACTCCTCTTGTACCTGTCTGGGCAGTCGCTGTTGGCATTTAGGCACATTCCTATGTTCGTTTCCTTAGTGTAGACTGCAGTGTGGAAACCTCCACTCTTTTCCATGACTGTTACATCTAGAAAGGGCAGCTTCCCATCCTTTTCCATCTCGTAAGTGAAACGCAGCACGGAACTCTGCTCAAACGCCTCCTTCAGCTCCTGCAGATGTCTGACATCAGGTACCTGTGTAAAAAAGTCGTCAACATACCTGCAGTATATGGCCGGTTTCAAGTTCATGTCGACTAAGACTTTTTGCTTGATGGTACCCATGTAGAAGTTTGCAAACAGGACACCTAGGGGAGAACCCATTGCGACCCCATCTACTTGCTTATACATGTGCCCATCCGGGCTCAAGAAGGGTGCCTCTTTAGTACAAGCTTGGAGTAGTTTCCTTAGGATATTTTCTGGTATGTCAAGAGGAGTAAAGGCTGGATCACGATACACTCTGTCGGCTATCATCCGACAGAAAATATCCTAAGGAAACTACTCCAAGCTTGTACTAAAGAGGCACCCTTCTTGAGCCCGGATGGGCACATGTATAAGCAAGTAGATGGGGTCGCCATGGGTTCTCCCCTAGGTGTCCTGTTTGCAAACTTCTACATGGGTACCATCGAGCAAAAAGTCTTAGTCGACATGAACTTGAAACCGGCCATATACTGCAGGTATGTTGACGACATTTTTACACAGGTACCTGATGTCAGACATCTGCAGGAGCTGAAGGAGGCGTTTGAGCAGAGTTCCGTGCTGCGTTTCACTTACGAGATGGAAAAGGATGGGAAGTTGCCCTTTCTAGATGTAACAGTCATGGAAAAGAGCGGAGGTTTCCACACTGCAGTCTACACTAAGGAAACGAACATAGGAATGTGCCTAAATGCCAACAGTGACTGCCCAGACAGGTACAAAAGGAGTGTTGTTAACGCATATGTCGACCGTGCTCTCAGCCACAGCTCAGAATGGAAGCAAGTCGACGAAGAACTCTGTAGGGTAAGGCAGGTCCTAGTCAACAACGGCTTCTCCAATGGTTTCGTCGAAGACATCATAAGAAGAAAAGTGAAACGCCATGCAACCTCTGAAGAGACAACTAACACAACACCTATTCCACCTATTAGACTATTTTACAGGAACTTCTTTTCCACAGCTCATAAAACAGACGAAAGGGTCCTGAAAGATATTGTTAATAGAAACGTTATCCCTACAGACAAAAATCAGAGGATACAACTGACGATTTACTATAAAACCAGAAAAACGGCCAGCCTACTCATGAGAAACTCTCCAGACACAAAACAGAACGCTTTAAAAGAGACCAATGTCGTCTATGCCTTCAAATGCCCTCTTGGGGACTGTAAGCTCCAAAAAACCCAGTATATAGGCAAGACAACAACATCTCTTTCTAGGCGTTTAACGATGCATAAGCAACAGGGCTCCATTAAGGAACATATAATCTCTTCCCACAACCAAACCATCGCCAGAGAAATCCTAGTAAACAACACAGAAATTATCGATAGATACAGCGATAGCAGACGGCTTGACGTTTGCGAGGCACTACACATTAAAAAGTCAACACCAGCAATCAACAGCCAATTAATGCACAACTATATTCTACCCACCTCAAGACTCCGCTCCAATATAGAAGCATCAAGAAATATGGACCAATAGGCTTTCTACAATCACTTCAATTCAATACCCATTGTTTCATGTTCTGTCTTGTGTTGATGAAATTAATACCCTATTAATACCACCTCACCCCATCCACCTCACTCAAATGTAGATATAATCAAATCGGAGATGTGTAAGTTCTATTCAGTTGTGTATGTGTAAACTAAAGTCTTTGAAAATGTAATAAGTTTTACGAAACGCGCTCTAGTGTCGCGTCAGACTAGAAATAAAAATGAATTTTGGAGAATTACTTTTTGAATTAGCACCAACAGTGATAAGAAATGTACGAAAGATCGAGAAAATTCGTGTTAGAATTATTAATCTTACTTTTTCGGTCATATTTAATAATATATGTCTACAGGAAAGACTGCTACCAAAATATACTAATATATATATATATATATATATATATATTTATATATATATATATATATATATATATATATATATATATTTATTTATTTATGCGAACAAGCGTGAATGGTCCCCAGGCATGTATGCTACTGAAAACTCCACACCCCAGAAGTGACTCGAACCCATACTGCCAGTAGCACTATGCAACTGGTGTACAGGAAACCTTACATCAAAAGGATCACAAAAGGAATTTCATCAAAAGGATATCATCAGCGACATATGCTAAGTTGGCCAACATGAGAACTGCCTTTAGAAACTTGTGTAAGGAATCGTTCAGGATTCTTATACCAATTATGTCAGACCAATCCTGGAAAATACAGCTCCAGCCAGGAGTCCATACCTAGTTAAACACAAGAAAAAGTTAGAAAGGATTCAACGGTATGGCATCAGGCTCGTCCAGAAACTGAGAGGTATGAGCTAGGAAGAAATGCTAAAGGAGCTGAACCTCACGTCCCTGGAAAACAAAAGAGAAAGCGACGACGTGATAACCACCTTCAAAATTCTCAGGGAGAATTGACAGGGTGAAAAATTGACAAATAAAAAAACCTGCTTCACCTGAATTATGAAATGTTGAATCTGATTAATATTTTACCTAATACGTTTCTTGTAAATTCTACGAACATCTGAGTCTTTTAACAGGAACTACTGTACGTTATCCGAGCGCATATAGCATAATACTCTTAAGGCTTCCTCGTAAGCATTAATCCAGGTTTATTAAACAAATTTCGTAATCCTTCTTCATTCAGGAGAAATGTGTAATTTGTTTATTACTATAGGTGTTAATACTGGGATATAATACAAATGGCAGCAGTCTGGTTCATGGTGAAGTCATGAGATAACAAACTAAATCCTGATTCCATGTGCTACTACATTTAAGTTCTATTATTCTGTTAAGCTAATATCTAGCAGAACGTTTCTCAACCTAAATTTTGTGATATATGCACGCAGATCTCCATATTTCTTTACGAGGCATTTTTGGGAGAGTGGCCTCTGGCAGCTGTTCCTATGGCACATGAGTGATGTTTGGGGGAAAAAAGAATAAGGGGAAAGTATGGGAGAGAGTGATGATGAGAGGAAGAGGAATAAGCAAGTGTAGGGAGGAGATGCAGATCGGAGATAGGAAATGGAAAGAGCAAAGGAGCGCCTGCAGTAAAAGACGGACAAATGAGGAAAGACTAAAGAGGAGAAGGAAAAAAAAGGAGAAAAATTGAGAAGAAAAATGATAGAAAGGAGATAAAACGGGTTGGAGAAACGGTACTGCCACCAGCCTGTCAGGGGAACCCAGGCCTGCTTAAGGTACTCTTTAAATTCTTAAGAATGAACAGGAAACACCGTTCACGTTCACTAATATGAAGTGTCTCTAGAAATGACAGCCTTCTGAGATGTAGGGTCCACTGCCTTACAGCCCATCTCCACGACTTTAATATAATTAGAAGGCCTCGTAATCACTACTCTGTTCAATACCTCGTTAGTGGGACATCAGTAAAATGAATTATTAAACTCACGGATCTTTTATTTAATTTAATGAATTAAACACTTGACTTCTCAAACTCAAAAATGGATAAATCACTTTAATAAAACGTTATCACCACTTTTAGATTTTAAACTCAAAACTTAAGATTTTTTTCTTAGCTAAAAATTTGCACTTCTGTGTCTTACTCATTTAACACTTAATTAACCCAAGTTCAACTCATATAGGTGTAAAGTAATAAATTTAAGTGAAGAGATCAGGAGGCTGAACACAAGGTACCATCAGGAAGGAGAAATCATTCAATTGTCAAATAGAGAGAAAGATCTGGGGGTTGATATCACACCAAACCTGTTAACAGAAGCAAACATCAAAACGATATCATCAGCGGCGTATGGTAGATTGTAAGAAATCATTTAAAATCTTGTATACCACATATGTCAGACCAATCCTGAAGTATGCAGCTCTTGCCTGGGATCCATACCTAGTTAAACACAAGATAAAGTTAGAAAAGATTCCGTGATATGCCACCAGTCAGAGCTGAGAGGTATGAGTTACGATGAAAGGCTACAGGAATTAAACCTGACGTCCCTGGAAAACAGAAAAGTTGAGGGAGACTTGATCACCACCTTCAGAATTTTCAGAG
This sequence comes from Procambarus clarkii, assembly GCF_040958095.1. NCBI lineage: Eukaryota > Metazoa > Arthropoda > Malacostraca > Decapoda > Cambaridae > Procambarus > Procambarus clarkii. The sequence continues at coordinate 27,603,151 of NC_091178.1, read as the reverse complement.
AAATGCACGGGTGGACAAAGACAAACTATTTAGCATGGGCGGAACATAAGCAAAAGTGCACAGGTGGAAATTTAGTTATCAAATGAGCCACAGAGACATTAGATTTTTTTCAGTGTCAGGGTAGTTACAAAATTGAATGCACAAGGAAATTATGTGGTGAAGGCTGACTCCATACACAGTTTCATATATAAATATGATAGAGCCCAATAGACTCAGGAACCTGTACACCAGTTTATTGACAGCTGAAAGGCGGAACCAAAGAGCCCAAGCTCAACCCATGCAAGCACAACTAGGTGAGAACGCTCACTATTACAGTGAGATCTGGCTGTTGCTCCGTTGATGCATGACTGAGACCTCGCTGCTGTTCCCATGTCAGAGGCTTTAAATCTAAAATTCATATTATTTTAGAATTTTCTGAAATCAAATTAAATTTTTTAAATGCTAGAAAATAAAGGAGCTATTGCTACCCTCCTTACAGATAATATATTTTGGTGTTAATAATTTTGGTTTTATCATCTCTTTTAGAATATGGTGCAAAAATTCAAGGAATTAACTCCAATTAGGAAATCCTTGTCATTAATATTATTATATTATATTTGCTTACCAAGTTATGCATCCGTTGGGGCCCAAATAATTGATGTAAAAGTAATCGGATTGTAAAAAAAACAGTTGCTGTGAGGCGGCCTGTCGGGGACCGGGCCGCGGGGACGGTGAGCCCCGCACTCGTCGCAAGGTATCCCATGTAAGAGATCTCCCGCTGATCAGCCCGTCCCCTCCGGTTAGTGACAATGCCATAGAAATGATTTATTAAATTGCCACAACCCGACCTAACTGAGAACACAAACATGGCCGTTGGCGCTCCTGGGACGCTGGTAGCGTCCCATGTTGAGTGGACAGCGTGCGGGACTCGTAATACTGTGTCCCGGGTTCGATTCCCGGCGCCGGCAGAGAGAAACGGGCAGAGTTTCTTTCACCCTGATGTCCCTGGTACCTAGCAGTAAATAGGTGCCTGGGAGTTAGACAGCTGTTACGGGCTGCTTGTTGGGTGTGTGTGTGTATATAAAAATAGCTAGTAGTTAGTAACAGTTGATTGATTGACATTTGAGAGGCGAGCCGAAAGAGCAGAGGTCATCCCCCGCAAGCACAACTAGGAGAGTACGGGACAGCTTGTCAATTGTACCATCCGCTCTGATATATAGTTCATTATAATTTGGTCGTTTAGGATAAATACTTCAAAATGCGTTCAAGTTCAAATACATCAAGTTTTTGTTCAAGTAATTGTTCAAGTAATTCTATTCATGTAATAGATATCAGTAGCACTGGATTATATTTTTTCGATAAAATGCTACATGTGTCCTTTTCCCTACCTTGTCTTAATTAAGTCCATGGCTTTCCTATAATTGGTAAGCAATTCCTTCGACACGTTTACCAATACCATTAGCACTGAGACATCTCAGCCTTTAGCACTGAGACATCTATTGGGTTGGTCCCCATTACCATCCATGTTGTTGTCCATTCTGAAGGCAATATTCCCCATCCCAGGTCATGGTAAGTACTCTCGCGTCCTCCTCTTCTAGCTAATGGACAATGGAGGTATCATGAAAGTCAGCAATAAGGCATTAAGATAAGAGACCACCACAGAACACCCCGCAGAACTCTACATAGAGTACATCAGGGATGTACGCAGCGTATCATAGAGCGCGGCTCAGAGCTATCAACACTGCTGCACCACGCAGCGCGTCACACAGATTCTCAACCTCTTGCTCAGGGCCACTAAGCGTCAAGGGCATGAAGACGCAAGAAGTATTGTACGTCTAGGGGTCTATGTAAGCGACACAGAGCTATAGAACCAATACCAAATGTAAGGACGTAATTGCCAATCTGCCCAAACGCCTCAGTAATATGACCAAGGAGCAGGTGTTAGAACACCTGCTCCTACAAACTTTTTATGAGTCCTACAAACTTTTTATGATTCCAACAAACTTTTTATGAGTCCAACATATTCACCGTTAGCACGAGATCTGTTATATCACAATTTATGGCATAAAGTTGTAATTTCAAGATGATCGAGGAGCAAAACAAAGGACGAGCTTTGCAAGAGCACGATCTTCCCTCATCAGAGGAGCCTGAATCTGCTTAGATTTGAAGACGTTAATCTAATCACTTTTAAAGCATCAAGTTCGTATTGATTCTCTGGTGGCACGTCTCCAAGTTTTAAGTCTGCTCAGTATACCTGAAACTCGAGGAGGTAGACGGGGAAAATGTTGTATTATTTAATGTTTTGTCGATAATGT
>NC_091178.1:27485533-27600357 GCF_040958095.1 Procambarus clarkii | reverse complement strand
TTCTCTCTCTCTCATTCTCTCTCTCCCCCCCCCTCTCTCTCTCTCTCTCTCTCTCTCTCTCTCTCTCTCTCTCTCTCTCTCTCTCTCTCTCTCTCTCTCTCTCTCTCTCTCTCTCTCATTCTCTCTCTCTCCCCCCCCTCTCTCTCTCTCTCTCTCTCTCTCTCTCTCTCTCTCTCTCTCTCTCTCTCTCTCTCTCTCTCTCTCTCTCTCTCGCTCTCGCTCTCGCTCTCTCTCGCTCTCGCTCTCGCTCTCGCTCTCTCTCTCGCTCTCTCTCTCTCTCTCTCTCTCTCTCTCTCTCTCTCTCTCTCTCTCGCTCTCGCTCGCTCTCGCTCTCGCTCTCTCTCTCTCTCTCTCTCTCTCTCTCTCTCTCTCTCTCTCTCTCTCTCTCTCTCTCTCTCTCTCTCTCTCTCTCTCTCTCTCTCTCTCTCTCTCTCTCTCTCTCTCTCTCTCTCTCTCTCTCGCTCTCTCTCTCTCTCTCTCTCTCTCTCTCTCTCTCTCTCTCTCTCTCTCTCTCTCTCTCTCTCTCTCTCTCTCTCTCTCTCTCTCTCTCTCTCTCTCTCTCACTCTCACTCTCACTCTGTCTCTCTCTCTCTCTCTCTCTCTCTCTCTCTCTCTCTCTCTCTCTCTCTCTCTCTCTCTCTCTCTCTCGCTCTCGCTCTCGCTCTCGCTCTCGCTCTCGCTCTCTCTCGCTCTCGCTCTCGCTCTCGCTCTCGCTCTCGCTCTCGCTCTCGCTCTCGCTCTCTCTCTCGCTCTCTCTCTCTCTCTCTCTCTCTCTCTCTCTCTCTCTCTCTCTCTCTCTCTCTCTCTCTCTCTCTCTCTCTCTCTCTCTCTCTCTCTCTCTCTCTCTCTCTCTCGCTCTCTCTCTCTCTCTCTCTCTCTCTCTCTCTCTCTCTCTCTCTCTCTCTCTCTCTCTCTCTCTCTCTCTCGCTCTCTCTCTCTCTCTCTCTCTCTCTCTCTCTCTCTCTCTCTCTCTCTCTCTCTCTCTCTCTCTCTCTCTCTCTCTCTCTCTCTCTCTCTCGCTCTCTCTCTCTCTCTCTCTCTCTCTCTCTCTCTCTCTCTCTCTCTCTCTCTCTCTCTCTCTCTCTCTCTCTCTCTCTCTCTCTCTCTCTCTCTCTCTCTCTCTCTCTCTCTCTCTCTCTCTCTCTCTCTCTCTCTCTCTCTCTTTCAGTCTGGCTTCCGCTTCTCTCGCGTAAGACGTGACTCCCTCACCTTTCTCATTGTCTGTATCTTCACATTTCTCATTTTCTCCACTGTCTCTCTCATTGTGTCTTCCTGTCACCCAACAGTCGCCCCGGTGTGCCAGGAGGACCAGCGTCAGGAGTACGTGGCCCCGAGTGGAGACTCCGTCACTATCGCCTGCAGCGTCGTGGCCTACCCGGCCTCGGTCACCTTCTCCTGGGCCATCAAGAGGACTCCAGGTGGGTTGTGGTGGATGGTGTGGTGGATGGTGTGGTGGATGGTGTGGTGGATGGTGTGGTGGATGGTGTGGTGGATGGTGTGGTGGATAGTGTTGTGGATGGTGTGATGGATGGTGTGGTTGATGGTGTGATGGATGGTGTGGTGGATAATGTGGTGGATGGTGTGGTGGATGGTGTGGTGGATGGTGTGATGGATGGTGTGGTGGATGGTGTGGTGGATGGTGTGGTGGATAGTGTGATGGATGGTGTGGTAGATGGTGTGGTGGATGGTGTGGTGGATGGTGTGATAGATGGTGTGGTAGATGGTGTGGTGGATGGTGTGGTGGATGGTGTGGTGGATGGAGTGGTGGATGGTGTGGGGGATGGGGCGGTGGATGGGGTGGTTCAGAGTGTACATATGTGTGTGAGGTGTGGAAGTGTGTGAATATCTGTTGGTGTATTTGTTAGTCGTATGGTCAGTGGTAGGACTTCTCAGTGTGGTCAGTGGTAGGACTTCTCAGTATGGTCAGTGGTAGGACTTCTCAGTGTGGTCAGTGGTAGGACTTCTCAGTGTGGTCAGTGGTAGGACTTCTCAGTGTGGTCAGTGGTAGGACTTCTCAGTGTGGTCAGTGGTAGGACTTCTCAGTATGGTCAGTGGTAGGACTTCTCAGTGTGGCTGTGGAACAATTACGTCACCACTCAACGTTGCCACAGAACAGGACGTATTGCACTCCTAAACCATCCCACAGTGTTGACCGTCGCCAAGTGTAAATGTAGGGCAGCGGGTGTAAATGTAGGGTAACGGGTGTAAGTGTAGGGCAGCGGGTGTAAGTGTAGGGTAACGGGTGTAAGTGTAGGGCAGCGGGTGTAAGTGTAGGGTAACGGGTGTAAGTGTAGGGCAACGGGTGTAAGTGTAGGGTAACGGGTGTAAGTGTAGGGCAGCGGGTGTAAGTGTACGGTAACGGGTATAAGTGTAGGTCAGCGGGTGTAAGTGTACTACTTACATATGAATCTACTTATTATTTTAATATACAAACCGCCAGATGCAACAGTTTAGGAATTCACTGAACTGATCTACAAAATAGAGAATATCCTTGATAACCTAGCAAACCCAGTACCAGATATTATCTTCCTTGGAGACTTATACCTACCCAGTTTAAAATGGAGAATATTAAACAATAACATTATAGCAGGAAATCAACCTGGAAATAGCCAACCACAGGTCAGAGAACTACTGAGATTCTGTGACAAATTCTCGCTCAGTCAACAGATTACAGAACCAACTAGGAACGAAAACACGCTGGACCCAGGGTTGCCAGATCCAAATTGCTGAAAATAGTGAGCTGAGGGTCTAAAAGTAGAGTAGCCCAGTTTTTTGTTTAGTGACTGATACAGGTTACAAAGTAATATATTTTAATATATAGAGTACACTACACGATTTTGAAAGTTTCAGCATTACTTGGAATACGAGAAAGAAGTTTTTTGCTTGCTTTCACTTAAATATTATGGCATCTTTCTTGAATATTTTGAAACTTTTCCTGGGTTATAAAATTGTTTTGTCTGTTAGTTGCCTGAAGTGTTGAAAATTAGTAACCAAAGTCCACTTTCTCCAGAGGCAGACATATGTAATTGTAGTCCAAATTAACATGAAGCTTTGCATGATGAGGATGCACGATTCTTCTGAGTATTCCAAGAGTGAAGTTTTCTAAGACAGCGTGATGGCTACACTGATCTGCTTCATCTTTTTGATAAAGTCAAGTCATACTTTCAAAAAGATTTAGGATTGGTCTGAGAAATGTGAGATATAGCTAATTGAGGGATCAGAGTACATTGAAAAAGTTGCCTTATAACATATTTATCACAAGAGCAAGTAGCGATTTGGTAATGAGTTATTAAAGAATCCCACTGATCTAACAGTCACTTTACACTACCGCTCCCTGCCAACCATCGTCTTCCTGACAAGGGAAGCTGTAACTTCCCTTGTAACTGGAAGCTGTAACTGACAACTGTAAGGGATGTTTACAATCATTTATCAATCTGTACATTTCTAGATAAGCGGGTGTAAGTGTAGGGCAGCGGGTGTAAGTGTAGGGCAGCGGGTGTAAGTGTAGGGCAGCGGGTGTAAGTGTAGGGCAGCGGGTGTAAGTGTAGGGCAGCGGGTGTAAGTGTAGGGCAGCGGGTGTAAGTGTACGGCAGCGGGTGTAAGTGTAGGGCAGCGGGTGTAAGTGTAGGGCAGCGGGTGTAAGTGTACGGCAGCGGGTATAGCTATTTCATCAAATCACTTCATTTTAGTGGGGCCACGTGAGCAACAGAAATGCGAACAAGCCTGAATGTTCGCATTTCTGTTGATCACGTGGGCCCACTGAAATATAGTGATTTGATGAAATAGTTATGCCCAAGAATACCATCAAAGTGCCCCTTGGGGGGGGGGGTCAAATAGCTTTAGCTATCACCTCCTTATGTGTGGTCACTTATGTTCGAGTGGATTAAGGCACCGTGACAACAGTTGCAATGTTGCAAAGTGCTCATGTAGGTCCATGTTCGAGTAACATCTGGGGTGTGGAGTTTTCATATATATATATATATATATATATATATATATATATATATATATATATATATATATATATATATATATATATATATATATATATATATATATATATATATATATATATATATATATATATATATATATATATATATATATATATATATATATATATATATATATATATATATATATATTTATTTTGGAAGCAGTCTTTCCTGTAGACATTTATTACTAAAGATGACCGAAAAAGTAAGATTAATAATTCTAACACGAATTTTCTCTGTTTCTTATATTTCTTTTCACTGTTGATTGTAACTGAAAAATCTATTCTCCAAAATTCATTTTTATTTCTAGTCTGACGCGACACTTGAATGCGTTTCGTAAAACTTATTACATTTTCAAAGACTTTAGTTTACACACACACAACTATAACTGAACAGAGTTCAAACAGCTTCGATTTTATACCTGCATTTGGGTGAGGTGATATGTTACAACAGTTTTGGATCAGGTGAAAACAAACTTCCAACACAAGACAGAACACGAAATAATGGGTATAATATTTTGTCCCTTGCACCTTCAGCCTGAAGTCTTTAAAGGAATTTTTTGACTTACTGCGGGGCACACGGGTCACAGGGATAAGAGCCTCGTTGGACGTAGAATCACTGTTTACCTACGTACCTGTGGATGAAGCAATCGGGATGATAGTGGACGGAGTGTATCGTGATCCGGTCTGTACTCCTCTTGACATACCAGAAAACATTCTAAGGAAACTACTCCAAGCTTGTTCTAAAGAGGCACCCTTCTTGAGCCCGGATGGGAACATGTATAAGTAAGTAGATGGGGACGCCATGGTTCTCCCCTAGGTGTCCTGTTTGCGAACTTCTACATGGGTACCATCGAACAAAAGGTCTTAGTCGACATGAACTTGAAACCGGCCATATACTGCAGGTATGTTGACGACATTTTTACACAGGTACCTGATGTCAGGCATCTGCAGGAGCTGAAGGAGGCATTTGAGCGGAATTCTGTGTTGCGTTTCACTTACGAGATGGAGAAGGATGGGAAGCTGCCCTTTCTAGATGTAACAGTCTTGGAAAGGAGCGGAGGTTTCCACACTGCAGTCTACACTAAGGAAACAAACATAGGAATGTGCCTCAATGCCAACAGTGACTGCCCAGACAGGTACAAGAGGAGTGTTGTTAACGCTTATGTCGACCGTGCTCTCAGCCACAGCTCAGGATGGAAGCAAGTCGATGAAGAACTCTGTAGGGTAAGGCAGGTCCAAGTCAACAACGGCTTCTCCAATGGTTTCGTGGAAGACATCATAAGAAGGAAGGTGAAACGCCATGCAACCTCTGAAGAGACAACTAACACAACATCTGTACCCCCCTATTAGACTATTTTACAGGAACTTCTTTTCCACAGCTCATAAAACGGAGGAAAGGGTCCTGAAAGATATTGTTAATAGAAACGTTATCCCTACAGACAAAAATCAGAAGATACAATTGACGATCTACTATAAAACTAAGAAAACGGCCAACCTACTCATGAGAAACTCCCCAGACACAAAGCAGAACGCTTTAAAAGAGACCAATGTCGTCTATGCCTTCAAATGCCCACTTGGGGACTGTAAGCCTCAAAGAATTCAGTATATAGGCAAGACAACAACATCTCTTTCCAGGCGATTAACGATGCATAAGCAACAAGGCTCCATTAACGAATATATAATCTCTTCCCACAACCAGACCATCACCAGAGAAGTCTTAACAAAAAACACGGAAATCATCGATAGACACAGCGATAGCAGGCGGCTTGATATCTGCGAGGCACTACACATTAAGAAGTCGACACCAGCAATCAACAGCCACTTTATGCACAACAATATTCTAATCACTTCAAGACTCCACACCAATATAAAAGCATCAATAAATATGGGCCAATAGGCCCTCTGCAGTTACTTCCATTCTTCCCTTTAACTTACAAAATATTATACCCATTGTTTCGTGTTCTGTCTTGTGTTGAAAGTTTGTTTTCACCTCATCCAAAACTGTTGTAACATATCACCTCACCTAAATGCAGGTATAAAATCGAAGCTGTTTGAACTCTGTTCAGTTATAGTTGTGTGTGTAAACTAAAGTCTTTGAAAATGTAATAAGTTTTACGAAACGCGTTCAAGTGTCGCGTCAGATAAGAAATAAAAATGAATTTTGAAGAATTGATTTTTCAGTTACCATCAACAGTGAAAAGAAATATAACAAACATAGAGAAAATTCGTGTTAGAATTAATAATCTTACTTTTTCGGTCATATATATATATATATATATATATATATATATATATATATATATATAAATATATATATATATATATATATATATATATATATATATATATATATATATATATATATATATGTTCCTCACGTGTGCCCCCAAAGAATGAGGTTATTTGATAAAATACGATGCCCAAGATTACCAACAGAGTGCCGGCGGGGGGTGGAGAATTAGCCTCAGCTACTATCCTCTTTTGTCCGGTCGTGTTGGTTAAGTGGTTAAGGGATCCTGTACCATCAGATGCATTGCTTCTGGCAGTATGGGTTTGAGTCACTTCTGGGGTGTAAGTTTTCAGCTATATATATATATATATATATATATATATATATATATATATATATATATATATATATATATATATATATATATATATATATATATATATATATACACGCTGTTGACAGGTCACGCCTCCTCCTTGTCAACACAGTCACTCTTCCCCGTCAACACTGTCACTCCTCCCCGTCAACAGTCACTCCTCCCCGTCAACAGTTACTCCTCTCTGTCAACACAGACACTCCTCCCTGTCAACACAGACACTCCTCCCTGTCAACACATTCACTCCACCCCGTCAATAGTCACTCCTCCCCGTCAACACAGTCACTCCTCCCCGTCAACAGTTACTCCTCTCTGTCAACACAGACACTCCTCCCTGTCAACACATTCACTCCACTCCGTCAATAGTCACTCCTCCCCGTCAACACAGTCACTCCTCCACGTCAACACTGTCACTCCTCCCTGTCAACACTGTCACGCCTCCCCGTCAACAGTCACTCCTCCCCGTCAACACAGTCACTCTTCTGTCAACACTGTCACTTCTCCCTGTCAACACAGTAACCCCTCCCCGTCAACACTGGCACTCTTCCCTATCAACACAGTCACTCTTCCCAGTGAACACTGTCACTCCTTCCCGTCAACACTGTCTCTCCTCCCCATCAACACAGTCACTCCTCCCCGTCAACACAGTCACTCCTCCCCGTCAACACATTCACTCTTCCTCGTCAACACAGTCACTCCTCCCCACCAACAGTCACTCCTCCCCGTCAACACAGTCACTCTTCCCCGTCAACAGTGTCACTCCTCCCTGTCAACACTGTCACTCCCTTAAGTCAACACTGTTTCTCCTTTCCGTCAACATTGTCTCTCCTGCCCGGCAACACAGTCACTCCTCCCCGTCAGCACTGTCACTCCTGCCCGTCAACACAGTCACTCCTCCCCGACAACAGTCACTTCTCTTCGTCAACACAGTCACTCCTCCCCGACAACAGTCACTCCTCCCTCTGAACACAATTACTCCTATCCGTCAACACTGTCACTCCTCCCCGTCGACACAGTCACTCCTCCCCGTCAACACAATCACTCTTCCCAGTGAACACTGTCACTCCTCCCTGTCAACACAGTCACTCCTTCCCATCAACAGTCACTCCTCCCCGTAAACACAGTCACTCTTCCCCGTCAACACAGTCACTCCTCCCCATCAACAGTCACTCCTCCCCGTCTACACAGTCACTCCTCCCCGTCAACACTGTCACTCCTCCCTGTCAACACAGTCACTCCTTCCCTGTCAGCACTGTCACTCCTGCCCGTCAACACAGTCACTCCTCCCCGTCAACAGTTACTCCTCTCTGTCAACACAGACACTCCTCCCTGTCAACACATTCACTCCACTCCGTCAATAGTCACTCCTCCCCGTCAACACAGTCACTCCTCCACGTCAACACTGTCACTCCTCCCTGTCAACACTGTCACGCCTCCCCGTCAACAGTCACTCCTCCCCGTCAACACAGTCACTCTTCTGTCAACACTGTCACTTCTCCCTGTCAACACAGTAACCCCTCCCCGTCAACACTGGCACTCTTCCCTATCAACACAGTCACTCTTCCCAGTGAACACTGTCACTCCTTCCCGTCAACACTGTCTCTCCTCCCCATCAACACAGTCACTCCTCCCCGTCAACACAGTCACTCCTCCCCGTCAACACATTCACTCTTCCTCGTCAACACAGTCACTCCTCCCCACCAACAGTCACTCCTCCCCGTCAACACAGTCACTCTTCCCCGTCAACAGTGTCACTCCTCCCTGTCAACACTGTCACTCCCTTAAGTCAACACTGTTTCTCCTTTCCGTCAACATTGTCTCTCCTGCCCGGCAACACAGTCACTCCTCCCCGTCAGCACTGTCACTCCTGCCCGTCAACACAGTCACTCCTCCCCGACAACAGTCACTTCTCTTCGTCAACACAGTCACTCCTCCCCGACAACAGTCACTCCTCCCTCTGAACACAATTACTCCTATCCGTCAACACTATCACTCCTCCCCGTCGACACAGTCACTCCTCCCCGTCAACACAATCACTCTTCCCAGTGAACACTGTCACTCCTCCCTGTCAACACAGTCACTCCTTCCCATCAACAGTCACTCCTCCCCGTAAACACAGTCACTCTTCCCCGTCAACACAGTCACTCCTCCCCATCAACAGTCACTCCTCCCCGTCTACACAGTCACTCCTCCCCGTCAACACTGTCACTCCTCCCTGTCAACACAGTCACTCCTTCCCTGTCAGCACTGTCACTCCTGCCCGTCAACACAGTCACTCCTCCCCGTCAACAGTTACTCCTCTCTGTCAACACAGACACTCCTCCCTGTCAACACATTCACTCCACTCCGTCAATAGTCACTCCTCCCCGTCAACACAGTCACTCCTCCACGTCAACACTGTCACTCCTCCCTGTCAACACTGTCACGCCTCCCCGTCAACAGTCACTCCTCCCCGTCAACACAGTCACTCTTCTGTCAACACTGTCACTTCTCCCTGTCAACACAGTAACCCCTCCCCGTCAACACTGGCACTCTTCCCTATCAACACAGTCACTCTTCCCAGTGAACACTGTCACTCCTTCCCGTCAACACTGTCTCTCCTCCCCATCAACACAGTCACTCCTCCCCGTCAACACAGTCACTCCTCCCCGTCAACACATTCACTCTTCCCCGTCAACACTGTCACTCCTCCCCAACAACATTCACTCCTCCCCGTCAACACAGTCACTCTTCCCCGTCAACAGTGTCACTCCTCCCTGTTAAACACTGTCACTCCCTTAAGTCAACACTGTTTCTCCTTTCCGTCAACATTGTCTCTCCTGCCCGGCAACACAGTCACTCCTCCCCGCCAGCACTGTCACTCCTGCCCGTCAACACAGTCACTCCTCCCCGACAACAGTCACTTCTCCTCGTCAACACAGTCACTCCTCCCCATCAACAGTCACTCCTCCCTCTGAACACAATTACTCCTATCCGTCAACACTGTCACTCCTCCCCGTCGACACAGTCACTCCTCCCCGTGAACACAGTCACTCTTCCCAGTGAACACTGTCACTCCTCCCTGTCAACACAGTCACTCCTTCCCATCAACAGTCACTCCTCCCCGTCAACACAGTCACTCTTCCCCGTCAACACAGTCACTCCTCCCCATTAACAGTCACTCCTCCCCATTAACAGTCACTCCTCCCCGTCAACACAGTCACTCCTCCCCGTCAACACTGTCACTTCTCCCCGTCATCATTGTCACTCCTCCCTGTCAACACAGTCACTCCTCATCCATCAACACTGTCAATCCTCCCTGTCAGCACTGTCACTCCTCCCTGTCAACACTGTCACTCTTTTCCGTCAACACTGTCACTCCTTTCCGTCAACACTGTCACTCCTTTCCGTCAACACTGTCAACACTGTCACTCCTGCCCGTCAACACATTCACTCCTACCCGTCAGCACTGTCACTCCTGCCCGTCAACACAGTCACTCCTTCCCGTCAACAGTTACTCCTCTCTGTCAACACAGACACTCCTCCCTGTCAACACATTCACTCCACCCCGTCAATAGTCACTCCTCCCCATCAACACAGTCACTCCTCCCCGTCAACACTGTCACTCCTCCCTGTCAACACAGTCACGCCTCCCCGTCAACAGTCACTCCTCCCCGTCAACACAGTCACTCTTCTGTCAACACTGTCACTTCTCCCTGTCAACACAGTAACTCCTCCCCGTCAACACTGGCACTCTTCCCTATCAACACAGTCACTCTTCACAGTGAACACTGTCACTCCTTCCCGTCAACACTGTCTCTCCTCCCCATCAACACAGTCACTCCTCCCCGTCAACACAGTCACTCCTCCCCGTCAACACAGTCACTCTTCCCCGTCAACACAGTCACTCCTCTCCATCAACAGTCACTCCTCCCCGTCAACACAGTCACTATTCCCCGTCAACACTGTCACTCCTCCCTGTCAACATTATCACTCCTCTCCGTCAACACTGTCACTCTTTTCCGTCAACACTGTCACTCCTGCCACTCAACACAGTCACTCCTCCCCGTCAGCACTGTCACTCCTAACCGTCAACACAGTCACTCCTCCCCGTCAACAGTCACTCCTCCCCGTCAACACAGTCACTCCTCCCTGTCAACACTGTCACTCCTCCCCATCATCACTGTCACTCCTCCCCGTCAGCACAGTCACTCCTCCCCCATCAACACTGTCAATCCTCCCTGTCAGCACTGTCATTCCTCCCGTCAACACAGTCACTCCTCCCCGTCAACACTGTCACTCCTCTCCGTCAACACTGTCACTCCTCTCCGTCAACACTGTCACTCCTCCAGGTCAATACTGTCACTCCTCCCTGTCAACACAGTCACTCTTCCCCGTCAACACTGTCACTCCTCTCCGTCAACACTGTCACTCCTCCAGGTCAATACTGTCACTCCTCCCTGTCAACACAGTCACTCTTCCCCGTCAACACTGTCACTCCTCCCCGTCATCACTGTCACTCCTCCCCCGTCAACACAGTCACTCTTCCCCCGTCAACGCTGTCACTCCTCCCAATTAACACTGTCACTCCTACCTGTCAGCACTGTCACTCCTCCCCGTCAACACTGTCACTCCTCCCGGTCAATACTGTCACTCCTCCCTGTCAACACAGTCACTCTTCCCCGTCAACACTGTCACTCCTCCCTGTCATCACTGTCACACCTCCCAGTCAACACAGTCACTCCTCCCCGTCAACACAGTCACTCCTCCCCGTCAACACTGTCACTCCTCCCCGTCAACACAGTCACTCCTCCCCATCAATACTGTCACTCCTCCCAGTCAACACAGTCACTCCTCCCCGTCAACACAATCACTCCTCCCCGTCAACACTGTCACTCCTCCCCGTCAACACAGTTACTCCTCCCCATCAACACTGTCACTCCTCCCAGTCAACACTGTCACTCCTCCCCATCAACACTGTTACTCCTCCCTGTCATCACTGTCACTCCTCCCCATCAACAGAGTCACTCCTGCCCCGTCAACACTGTCACTCCTCCCAATTAACCCTGTCACTCCTCCCTGTCAGCACTGTCACTCCTCCCCGTCAACAAAGTCACTCCTCCCTGTCAACACTGTCACACCTCCCAGTCAACACAGTCACTCCTCCCCGTCAACACTGTCACTCCTCCCTGTCTCTCCTCCTATTTCCTTACAGCTATTTTCAGAGTTTCAAATAATCATAGAAGTTTATTTATATGTTTATGACCGAATTTGTAAAAGGACCATTTTCAGAGAATATTGTCTTAGATGTTTTGTTAAGGAAAACAGACAACTTATCCATAACATTTAGTTTTATATCCATTTACGGCTATTTCACCTGTAAAGACCAAAATTGAACAGAGCCCAGTTTTTAGCTCATATTTCATCAGAGTCCAATTATCAACAGAAATTCGCCAGAGTCTACTTTGAGATCAAAATTAGTCAGAGACAGTTTTTAGCTCATATTTCATCAGAGACCAATTATCAACAGAAATTTGCCAGAGTCTACTTTGAGATCAAAATTAGTCAGAGACAGTTTTAGCTCATATTTCATCAGAGACCATTTTATGCCTAAAAATGAACAGAGTCCACTTTGTGAGCAAAATTAGTCAGAGACAGTTTTTAGCTCATATTTCATCAGAGTCCAATTATCAACAGAAATTCGCCAGAGTCTACTTTGAGAGCAAAATTCGTCAGAGACAGTTTTAAGCTCATATTTCATCAGAGTCCAATTATCAACAGAAATTCGCCAGAGTCTACTTTGAGAGCAAATTTCATCAGTGTCCTGTAATCTGTGAAAATTTGACAGAGTCCATTTTATACCCAATTTTCGTCAGAGTCCAGTTTATGCTCAAATTCGCCAGAGTCTACTTTGTGCCAAAATATTCAGAGTCCAGTTCATGATCTAAATTAATCAGAGTCCAATTAAAGACCCAAATTTGACAGAGACCACATTTTCGCTACTAGCAGTCCAATCCCCCTGAAATTTTAAACAGTCATATTTCAGACGTAGTAAATAAGATCAAGTCAGTTACTGAGCTCCAGCTCTTGTCCCCCACCCTCTTCCACCCTCAAGTCTTTGTAAATAAACCATCAATTTCCCCGAAATTTTTTACCCTCTGTATTTCAGACATAGTAAATATGAAGTAACAAATATAAAACTCTAGCTCTTGTCCTCTGTCCAAGTTCACTCATGTAAATTCATTACTCTCAGTCCAAATCACCCAACTACATTTTCAGACATAGTAAATAAAACCCAGTTCAGTTATCAAGTTTCAACTCTTGTGCCCCAGCTTAGTTCATTTGTGCAAGTTCTTTATTTTCCAACTAAATCACCTGAGATTTAAGATCACCTTATTTCTAACGTAGTAAAATTAATCTGGACATTAGCCTTAGATCATCAGACATAAATATATTCGATCAAGTCCGTCTCCAGCTTAACTCTTATCCGAGTACACACATAACCCCAACCTGTGTAATTATCTTTCACCCCCTCCCACCTTCCTCCATCTCATCTCACCTTACCCTTTCCCTCCCTTACCTTCTCATCCCCAACTTATCCAAACCTTCAATAATCGTACTGTATTTGCATATTTTCTCTATATTCACTGTGTTCTTCGTATTCTCATCCGTGTTCACTCCATGTTCTTCAAATGTTCACAGTCTCATTCAGTTCATATTTTCACAAGTATCTCCATTTTTCTGTAATCTTTCTCTTAGTCTCATTATGTTCTCTACAAATTCTAGTCATATTTTCTATGTTTTCATGTTCATCACATGTTCTCTTTACAACTTTTATACTCAATATTCATGCTAACTTCCATATTTTGTGTTCTTTGTCAATAATCATGTTCCTCTACAAGTTCATGTTCCTCACAAGATAACTTCGTTTTTCACCTTCACTTACATGTTTTCTACATTCTTTGTCATATTCTCCATGTTCTTCACAAGTCCATTGTTCATTCTTTGTATTCCCTATTCTCCTTATCATGTTTTCATGTTCTCTGTAAGTTCATATTCCCAGCATGTTCACTGTATTCATCAACTTTTCTTACATGTGTTCTTTGCCATGTTCCCCATATGTTCTCTGGGTTTTTCCCCTTACATGTTATTTAACGTTCCTTAACTAAAAAAATCTTTCGCCAATCAACTAAAAACATAGTCACTTTCGTCATTTCTCAACTAAACTTATTATCCAGTCAACTAAAAATAGTCAGAAATAGCCTCGTTCAACACTGTTCTTAACTAAAACAACCTTTCTCTTAGCTGAAAATTGTCAAAGGAAACTTTTTTCAGCACTTTCTTAACAGCCGCTATGTTTCATCAAGAAAAAAATTGTCAAAGGAAACTTTCCAAAACTGTTCATAACTAGCTTTTATCCATCGTCAATCAACTAAATAATAACTTTCATCATTTCTTAACTAAACTTATTCCCCAGTCATCAGAAAATAGCCGTGTTCTTCATGTTTCATTGTCATTTCATAACTAAAATTATCCATCAATCAACAGAAAAAGCCATGTTCATCATGTTTTGTCTTTTTGCTTAACTAAAATTATGTTTTGTCAAGTAAGAAAAAATAACCAAAGATATCTTTCATCGCTGTTCTTAACTGACATTATACTTTGGGGGAGCACAAAAATAGTCTCCCTCGTCATGTTTTGTCTTTTTCCTTAACTAAAGTATTCATCAGTCAACTAAAAATAGTTGCTTCATCATGTTTCCTTGTCATTTCTTAACTGAAATATCACTTCTCTCATTTAAAATAGTCACGTGTAGCCTCTTTCCAACACTGTTCTTAACTAAAGTAACCTTTCACTTCGCTAAAATAGTCATATTCATCATTGTTCCTAACTAAATTATATGTCGTTAAGTAAGAAATATAGTCAAAGACACTCTTCGAGACATCAAGGACTTACTCAAAGACATCAAAGTTACACTCTAAGACATCCTTTGAGACATCAAAGACATCCTTTAAGACTTCAATGGGACTCTTCGAGATATCAAAAGACACTCTCAAACACTCTAAAATTTACTTGCATCCTCAAAGTTATTCTCAGAGGCATAAAAGTCATTCTCAGAGCTATCAAATTATTCTCGATGTCATCAAAAAGTATTTTCTCGTTCATCAAAGTTAATCTCAGAGTTAACAAAGGTAATCTCTAACTCACTCTCGTACATCAAAGTTGTTTCAAAGACATCAAAGTTAATCTCAGAGTTATCCAAAGATATTCTCATGTCCACAAAAGTTATTCTGAGCTATCAAAGTTAATCTCAAACATCTCCGTTCATAAAAGTTATTCTCTAAGAGCTATCAAAAGTTATTCTCAGTCATCAAAGTTATTCCAAGAGACGTCAAAGTTAATCCAAGACATCATCTTTCATCAAAGATATTCTCTCTAAGCCATCAATGTTCTTCTCTAAGACATAAAAGTTATTCTCTATGTCATCAAAAGTTATTCTCTGAGCTAACAAAATACTACTCATGTTCTCAAAGACATTCTCCAATTCATCAATGTTGTTTCAAAGACATCAAAGTTAATCTCAGAGTTATCCAAAGACATTCTCAAAGTCATCTAAAGTTATTCTCTAAGACATCAAAGTTATTCTAAGAGTTATCAAAAGTTATTCTCAGTCATGTTATGTTATTCTCTAACTCACTTCCATTCATCAAAGACATTCTCTAAGCCCTCAAAGTTATTCTCTAAGACAACAAAGTCATTCCCAGAGTCATCAAAAAGCTATTCTTCTAAACATAAAATTTGCTCTGTAAGATATCTTCGTTCATCAAACTTATTCTCAGAGATATCTAAAGTTATTCTCAGAACAATCAAAAGTTATTCTAAGACAACAAAAGTTATTCTCAGAGCTACCCAAAGCTATTCTCAGAGTCACCTTCGTTCGTCAGAGAAACTTTCAAAACATCTTTTGTTCATCAAACTTGTTTTCAAAGTCATCAAAAGTTAATCTAAGACATCTTCGTTGACCAAAGTTATTCTCAGAGTCATCAAAGTGATCTCTAATTCACCTTTGTTCTCCCAAAGTTGTTCTCTAAGACACCTTCGTTCATCAAAGAAACTCTCCTTCTTCCATCATGTTATTCTTTAAGACATCTTCAGTCATAAAATTTCTCTCCAAAATGTAACTAGTTCAGCTTTTCATACCAAACCTGCATTTCTGTTAAAACATATTTTCTTAGTTGCTTTACCCTAAAACTGTTCTCTGAACTACACTGTTCAAACCTACGTAACCTATCCTCTCCACCCAATGTTACTTAGTTAACGTAACGTTCCTAAACCTAACTTTACCTATCCTAACATAACTTACCTTACCTTACCTATCTTACCTGACTTTACCTATCTTACCTAACTTAACCTGCATAACCTAACTTTACCTATGTTACCTTACCTTACCTATCTTACCTAACCTAACCTAACTTTACCTATGTTACCTTACCTTACCTACCTTTCCTAACTTAACCTGCTTAACCTATCTTACCTAACTTTACCTATGTTACCTTACCTTACCTACCTTTCCTAACTTAACCTGCTTAACCTATCTTACCTATCTTACCTAACTTTACCTATGTTACCTTACCTTACCTACCTTTCCTAACTTAACCTGCTTAACCTATCTTACCTATCTTACCTAACTTTACCTATCTTACCTAACTTAACTTTCATAACCTAACTTTACCTATCCTAACATAACTTACCTTACCTTCCCTATCTTACCTAACTTTACCTATCCTAACATAACTTACCTTACCTATCATACCTAACTTAACCTAACTTTACCTATCCTAACTTAACTTACCTAACTTATTCTGCTTAACCTAACTTACCTACATTACCTAACTTATCCTAACTTATTTAACTTATCTTACCTATCCTAACCTAACTTGCTTTACCTAACTTAATCTTACATTCCCAAACTGATGTATCCTAACTTATCTAGTCAAACCAGACATGATCTAACTTACATAAGTATTCCTTATTGTCTTTTGTGTTTCGTCAATCATTGTCTCATATTCATTTACTCATTTCTTTAGTTAATTTCTCAAATGGTCACTTATGGATTTCAAGTGCTATTTGTTAGAGATTGGATATTTAAGCATTTCAAAGAATTATAATTTCTCAAATGGTCACTTATGCATTTCAAGTGCTATTTGTTAGAGATTGGATATTTAAGCATTTCAAAGAATTTTTGTTATATATGGGCATTTACTCATTTCAAGGGATAATTTCTCAAATGGACGTTTTTGCATTTCAAGTGTTATTTGTTTAAGATTGGGTGTTTAACCATTTCAAAGAATTTTTGTTATATATGGGCATTTACTCATTTCAAGGGATAATTTCTCAAATGGACGTTTTTGCATTTCAAGTGTTATTTGTTTAAGATTGGGTGTTTAACCATTTCAAAGGTTTTTGTTATATATGGGAACTTACTCGTTTCAAGGGCCAATTTCTCAAATGGCCATTTTTGTAGATCAAGGGTTATTTGTTAAAGTTCATCAAGTTGCTCATAAGTTGTATTTATTATGTTTGTTATCATTTATTTCTTATTCCCCAACCCCTTAACCTAACCTCTTGTAATCTTAGTGTATTTGGTAGGTTCTATCATATGTTCTTATTCCCCAACCCTTTAACCTAACCTTTCAGATGTAGTTTGTTGAATATATTATCCTTTTCCTAACCTTTCAGATGTAGTTTTGTTTCTCCTTTTTGTATATTTTTACCCAAACCCACCATCCCACTTAACCTTCTTTCCTTCTTTTACTTTGTTTTCACATATAAGTTCATTCTTTATCTTAGTAATAATAAAATTACAATAGTAAAGAATCAGATCTACTAAGACTTGAAATTGAGAAACAAGAGCTCAAGGGAGTGAAAGCATGAAAGAAGAGCAAGGAGTAAGAGAGAGGGGGCGGAAGAAAATGGGACCAAAGAGGAGAGAATGAGAGAGAGAGTGTGGGCATGGGGGAACTAAGACTTGAATTTGAGAAAAAAGAAAACTAAGTGAATGAGAGTGAGGGTGTGAGAATGGGAGCATTAAGACTTGAATTTGAGAAAAAAGAAAACTAAGTGAATGAGAGTGAGGGTGTGAGAATGGGAGCATTAAGACTTGAATTTGAGAAACAAGAGAGCATTTGAGCAAATGAGGGAGAGAGAGGGGGAGGAAGAGAGAAAATAAGGGAGAGAGATAGAAAAGGAGGGTTAGAAGGAGTAGGAGAATCAAAGTAAAAGAAGGAAAGAAGGTTTGGGTAAAAAAATATACAAAGGAGAAACAACACTACATCTGAAAGGTTAGGAAAAGGATAATATATTCAACAAACTACATCTGAAAGGTTAGGTTAAAGGGTTGGGGAATAAGAACATATGATAGAACCTACCAAATACACTAAGATTACAAGAGGTTAGGTTAAGGGGTTGGGGAATAAGAAATAAATGATAACAAACATAATAAATACAACTTATGAGCAACTTGATGAACTTTAACAAATAACCCTTGATCTACAAAAATGGCCATTTGAGAAATTGGCCCTTGAAACGAGTAAGTTCCCATATATAACAAAAACCTTTGAAATGGTTAAACACCCAATCTTAAACAAATAACACTTGAAATGCAAAAACGTCCATTTGAGAAATTATCCCTTGAAATGAGTAAATGCCCATATATAACAAAAATTCTTTGAAATGGTTAAACACCCAATCTTAAACAAATAACACTTGAAATGCAAAAACGTCCATTTGAGAAATTATCCCTTGAAATGAGTAAATGCCCATATATAACAAAAATTCTTTGAAATGCTTAAATATCCAATCTCTAACAAATAGCACTTGAAATGCATAAGTGACCATTTGAGAAATTATAATTCTTTGAAATGCTTAAATATCCAATCTCTAACAAATAGCACTTGAAATCCATAAGTGACCATTTGAGAAATTAACTAAAGAAATGAGTAAATGAATATGAGACAATGATTGACGAAACACAAAAGACAATAAGGAATACTTATGTAAGTTAGATCATGTCTGGTTTGACTAGATAAGTTAGGATACATCAGTTTGGGAATGTAAGATTAAGTTAGGTAAAGCAAGTTAGGTTAGGATAGGTAAGATAAGTTAAATAAGTTAGGATAAGTTAGGTAATGTAGGTAAGTTAGGTTAAGCAGAATAAGTTAGGTAAGTTAGGATAGGTAAAGTTAGGTTAAGTTAGGTATGATAGGTAAGGTAAGTTATGTTAGGATAGGTAAAGTTAGGTAAGATAGGGAAGGTAAGGTAAGTTATGTTAGGATAGGTAAAGTTAGGTTATGAAAGTTAAGTTAGGTAAGATAGGTAAAGTTAGGTAAGATAGGTAAGATAGGTTAAGCAGGTTAAGTTAGGAAAGGTAGGTAAGGTAAGGTAACATAGGTAAAGTTAGGTAAGATAGGTAAGATAGGTAAGATAGGTTAAGCAGGTTAAGTTAGGAAAGGTAGGTAAGGTAAGGTAACATAGGTAAAGTTAGGTAAGATAGGTTAAGCAGGTTAAGTTAGGAAAGGTAGGTAAGGTAAGGTAACATAGGTAAAGTTAGGTTAGGTTAGGTAAGATAGGTAAGGTAAGGTAACATAGGTAAAGTTAGGTTATGCAGGTTAAGTTAGGTAAGATAGGTAAAGTCAGGTAAGATAGGTAAGGTAAGGTAAGTTATGTTAGGATAGGTAAAGTTAGGTTTAGGAACGTTACGTTAACTAAGTAACATTGGGTGGAGAGGATAGGTTACGTAGGTTTGAACAGTGTAGTTCAGAGAACAGTTTTAGGGTAAAGCAACTAAGAAAATATGTTTTAACAGAAATGCAGGTTTGGTATGAAAAGCTGAACTAGTTACATTTTGGAGAGAAATTTTATGACTGAAGATGTCTTAAAGAATAACATGATGGAAGAAGGAGAGTTTCTTTGATGAACGAAGGTGTCTTAGAGAACAACTTTGGGAGAACAAAGGTGAATTAGAGATCACTTTGATGACTCTGAGAATAACTTTGGTCAACGAAGATGTCTTAGATTAACTTTTGATGACTTTGAAAACAAGTTTGATGAACAAAAGATGTTTTGAAAGTTTCTCTGACGAACGAAGGTGACTCTGAGAATAGCTTTGGGTAGCTCTGAGAATAACTTTTGTTGTCTTAGAATAACTTTTGATTGTTCTGAGAATAACTTTAGATATCTCTGAGAATAAGTTTGATGAACGAAGATATCTTACAGAGCAAATTTTATGTTTAGAAGAATAACTTTTTGATGACTCTGGGAATGACTTTGTTGTCTTAGAGAATAACTTTGAGGGCTTAGAGAATGTCTTTGATGAATGGAAGTGAGTTAGAGAATAACATAACATGACTGAGAATAACTTTTGATAACTCTTAGAATAACTTTGATGTCTTAGAGAATAACTTTAGATGACTTTGAGAATGTCTTTGGATAACTCTGAGATTAACTTTGATGTCTTTGAAACAACATTGATGAATTGGAGAATGTCTTTGAGAACATGAGTAGTATTTTGTTAGCTCAGAGAATAACTTTTGATGACATAGAGAATAACTTTTATGTCTTAGAGAAGAACATTGATGGCTTAGAGAGAATATCTTTGATGAAAGATGATGTCTTGGATTAACTTTGACGTCTCTTGGAATAACTTTGATGACTGAGAATAACTTTTTATAGCTCTTAGAGAATAACTTTTATGAACGGAGATGTTTGAGATTAACTTTGATAGCTCAGAATAACTTTTGTGGACATGAGAATATCTTTGGGTAACTCTGAGATTAACTTTGATGTCTTTGAAACAACTTTGATGTGCGAGAGTGAGTTAGAGATTACCTTTGTTAACTCTGAGATTAACTTTGATGAACGAGAAAATACTTTTTGATGACATCGAGAATAATTTGATAGCTCTGAGAATGACTTTTATGCCTCTGAGAATAACTTTGAGGATGCAAGTAAATTTTTGAGTGTTTGAGAGTGTCTTTTGATATCTCGAAGAGTCCCATTGAAGTCTTAAAGGATGTCTTTGATGTCTCAAAGGATGTCTTAGAGTGTAACTTTGATGTCTTTGAGTAAGTCCTTGATGTCTCGAAGAGTGTCTTTGACTATATTTCTTACTTAACGACATATAATTTAGTTAGGAACAATGATGAATATGACTATTTTAGCGAAGTGAAAGGTTACTTTAGTTAAGAACAGTGTTGGAAAGAGGCTACACGTGACTATTTTAAATGAGAGAAGTGATATTTCAGTTAAGAAATGACAAGGAAACATGATGAAGCAACTATTTTTAGTTGACTGATGAATACTTTAGTTAAGGAAAAAGACAAAACATGACGAGGGAGACTATTTTTGTGCTCCCCCAAAGTATAATGTCAGTTAAGAACAGCGATGAAAGATATCTTTGGTTATTTTTTCTTACTTGACAAAACATAATTTTAGTTAAGCAAAAAGACGAAACATGATGAACATGGCTTTTTCTGTTGATTGATGGATAATTTTAGTTATGAAATGACAATGAAACATGAAGAACACGGCTATTTTCTGATGACTGGGGAATAAGTTTAGTTAAGAAATGATGAAAGTTATTATTTAGTTGATTGACGATGGATAAAAGCTAGTTATGAACAGTTTTGGAAAGTTTCCTTTGACAATTTTTTTCTTGATGAAACATAGCGGCTGTTAAGAAAGTGCTGAAAGAAGTTTCCTTTGACAATTTTCAGCTAAGAGAAAGGTTGTTTTAGTTAAGAACAGTGTTGAACGAGGCTATTTCTGACTATTTTTAGTTGACTGGATAATAAGTTTAGTTGAGAAATGACGAAAGTGACTATGTTTTTAGTTGATTGGCGAAAGATTTTTTTAGTTAAGGAACGTTAAATAACATGTAAGGGGAAAAACCCAGAGAACATATGGGGAACATGGCAAAGAACACATGTAAGAAAAGTTGATGAATACAGTGAACATGCTGGGAATATGAACTTACAGAGAACATGAAAACATGATAAGGAGAATAGGGAATACAAAGAATGAACAATGGACTTGTGAAGAACATGGAGAATATGACAAAGAATGTAGAAAACATGTAAGTGAAGGTGAAAAACGAAGTGATCTTGTGAGGAACATGAACTTGTAGAGGAACATGATTATTGACAAAGAACACAAAATATGGAAGTTAGCATGAATATTGAGTATAAAAGTTGTAAAGAGAACATGTGATGAACATGAAAACATAGAAAATATGACTAGAATTTGTAGAGAACATAATGAGACTAAGAGAAAGATTACAGAAAAATGGAGATACTTGTGAAAATATGAACTGAATGAGACTGTGAACATTTGAAGAACATGGAGTGAACACGGATGAGAATACGAAGAATACAGTGAATATAGAGAAAATATGCAAATACAGTACGATTATTGAAGGTTTGGATAAGTTGGGGATGAGAAGGTAAGGGAGGGAAAGGGTAAGGTGAGATGAGATGGAGGAAGGTGGGAGGGGGTGAAAGATAATTACACAGGTTGGGGTTATGTGTGTACTCGGATAAGAGTTAAGCTGGAGACGGACTTGATCGAATATATTTATGTCTGATGATCTAAGGCTAATGTCCAGATTAATTTTACTACGTTAGAAATAAGGTGATCTTAAATCTCAGGTGATTTAGTTGGAAAATAAAGAACTTGCACAAATGAACTAAGCTGGGGCACAAGAGTTGAAACTTGATAACTGAACTGGGTTTTATTTACTATGTCTGAAAATGTAGTTGGGTGATTTGGACTGAGAGTAATGAACTTACATGAGTGAACTTGGACAGAGGACAAGAGCTAGAGTTTTATATTTGTTACTTCATATTTACTATGTCTGAAATACAGAGGGTAAAAAATTTCGGGGAAATTGATGGTTTATTTACAAAGACTTGAGGGTGGAAGAGGGTGGGGGACAAGAGCTGGAGCTCAGTAACTGACTTGATCTTATTTACTACGTCTGAAATATGACTGTTTAAAATTTCAGGGGGATTGGACTGCTAGTAGCGAAAATGTGGTCTCTGTCAAATTTGGGTCTTTAATTGGACTCTGATTAATTTAGATCATGAACTGGACTCTGAATATTTTGGCACAAAGTAGACTCTGGCGAATTTGAGCATAAACTGGACTCTGACGAAAATTGGGTATAAAATGGACTCTGTCAAATTTTCACAGATTACAGGACACTGATGAAATTTGCTCTCAAAGTAGACTCTGGCGAATTTCTGTTGATAATTGGACTCTGATGAAATATGAGCTAAAAACTGGGCTCTGTTCAATTTTGGTCTTTACAGGTGAAATAGCCGTAAATGGATATAAAACTAAATGTTATGGATAAGTTGTCTGTTTTCCTTAACAAAACATCTAAGACAATATTCTCTGAAAATGGTCCTTTTACAAATTCGGTCATAAACATATAAATAAACTTCTATGATTATTTGAAACTCTGAAAATAGCTGTAAGGAAATAGGAGGAGAGAGAGAGAGAGGGACGGTCCAGATATTATTATGGAGAAGATAAGATACGATTACCGAGGTGACCTGAAGGCCGTGTCTGGCTGACGTCTAAAGTAAACACAGGTGAGGCGACAGATTGCGAGGTAAGGGGGGAGGGAGGGGGGTGTGGTTCAATTACAGGTACACATAAACACACATAGCTTCACGTGTCTGTCGGTTTTGACAATTTTTGACAATAGTACACATGGATATGCACACAAAACAGTCCGTACTCGTATGACATTATTTTTAATTATAAGAACTTTAACAACTTCTAAAAATCTGTGACTGACAAAATTTACCTGAAAACCCTGGCTCATAAACACGAATTTGAATTTCTCCCATAAGGCCTTAACAAACTTCTAAGTCTCGGAAATTATTTTCATCATAAGAAACCCTTACTTCTAAAATCTGTGACTGACAAAATTTACCTGAAAACCCTGGCTCCCAGACACGAATTTCCCAGAAAAACAAAAAAAGTTACCTGTGGACTGTACAGTCCACAGGGGTCCTCTCGCCAAAAAAAAAAAAAGGTACCTGTGGACTGTACAGTCCACAGGGGTCCTCTCCCCCCCCCCAAAAAAAAGGTACCTGTGGACTGTACAGTCCACAGGGGTCCTCTCCCCCCCAAAAAAAGGTACCTGTGGACTGTACAGTCCACAGGGGTCCTCTGCCCCAAAAAAAAAGGTACCTGTGGCACGTCATCCCTACTACTGTCACTCCTGCCCGTCAACACTGTCACTCCTCCCCGTCAACACAGTCACTCCTCCCCGTCAACACTGTCACTCCTCTCCGTCAACACTGTCACTCCTCCCGGTCAATACTGTCACTCCTCCCTGTCAACACAGTCACTCTTCCCCGTCAACACTGTCACTCCTCCCCGTCAACACAGTCATTCCTCCCCGTCAACACAGTCACTCCTCCCCGTCAACACTGTCACTCCTCCCAGTCAACACTGTCACTCCTCCCCGTCAACACTGTCACTCCTCTCCGTCAACACTGTCACTCCTCCCGGTCAATACTGTCACTCCTCCCTGTCAACACAGTCACTCTTCCCCGTCAACACTGTCACTCCTCCCCGTCAACACAGTCATTCCTCCCCGTCAACACTGTCACTCCTCCCAGTCAACACTGTCACTCCTCCCCGTCAACACTGTCACTCCTCTCCGTCAACACTGTCACTCCTCCCGGTCAATACTCACTCCTCCCTGTCAACACTGTCACTCTTTTCCGTCAACACTGTCACTCCTTTCCGTCAACACTGTCACTCCTTTCCGTCAACACTGTCAACACTGTCACTCCTGCCCGTCAACACAGTCACTCCTCCCCGTCAGCACTGTCACTCCTGCCCGTCAACACAGTCACGCCTCCCCGTCAACACTGTCACTCCTCCCTGTCAACACAGTCACTCCTCCCCGTCAACAGTCACTTCTCCCCGTCAACACAGTCACTCTTCTGTCAACATTGTCACTCCTTTACGTCAACACTGTCACTCCTCCCTGTCAACACTGTCACTCTTTTCCGTCAACACTGTCACTCCTTTCCGTCAACACTGTCACTCCTTTCCGTCAACACTGTCACTCCTGCCCGTCAACACAGTCACTCCTCCCCGTCAACACTGTCACTCCTCCCGGTCAATACTGTCACTCCTCCCAGTCAACACAGTCTCTCTTCCCCGTCAACACTGTCACTCCTCCCTGTCAACACTGTCACTCTTTTCCGTCAACACTGTCACTCCTTTCCGTCAACACTGTCACTCCTTTCCGTCAACACTGTCAACACAGACACTCCTCCCTGTCAACACAGTCACTCCACCCCGTCAAAAGTCACTCCTCCCAATCAACACAGTCACTCCTCCCCGTCAACACTGTCACTCCTCCCCGTCAACAGTCACTTCTCCCCGTCAACACAGTCACTCTTCTGTCAACACTGTCACTTCTCCCTGTCAACACAGTCACTCTTCCCAGTGAACACTGTCACTCTTTCCCGACAACACTGTCTCTCCTCCCCATCAACACAGTCACTCCTCCCCGTCAACACAGTCACTCCTCCCCGTCAACACAGTCACTCTTCCCCGTCAACACAGTCACTCCTCCCCACCAACAGTCACTCCTCCCTGTCAACACAGTCACTCTTTCCCGTCAACAGTGTCACTTCTCCCTGTCAACACTGTTACTCCCTTAAGTCAACACTGTTTCTCCTTTCCGTCAACATTGTCTCTCCTGCCCGTCAACACAGTCACTCCTCCCCGTCAGCACTGTCACTCCTCCCAGTCAACACTGTCACTCCTCCCCGTCAACACTGTCACTCCTCCCCGTCAACACTGTCACTCCTCTCCGTCAACACTGTCACTCCTCCCGGTCAATACTGTCACTCCTCCCTGTCAACACAGTCACTCTTCCCTGTCAACACTGTCACTCCTCCCTGTCATCACTGTCACTCCTTCCCGTCAACACAGTCACTCCTCCCTGTCAACACTGTCACTCCTCCCAATTAACACTGTCACTCCTCCCTGTCAGCACTGTCACTCCTCCCCGTCAACACGGTCACTCCTCCCTGTCAATGCTGTCACACCTCCCAGTCAACACAGTCACTCCTCCCCGTCAACACTGTCACTCCTCCCTGTCAACACAGTCACTCTTCCCCGTCAACACAGTCACTTCTCTCTGTCAACACAGTCACTCCTCCCCGTCAACACTGTCACTCCTCCCCATCAACACAGTCACTCCTCCCTGTCAACAGTCACTCCTCCCTGTCAACACAGTCACTCTTCCCCGTCAACACTGTCACTCCTCCCCGTCAACAGTCACTCCTCCCCGTCAACAGTCACTCCTCCCCATCAACAGTCACTCCTCCCCGTCAACACTGTCACTCCTCCCCAGCAACACAGTCACTGCTCCCCGTCAACACTATCACTCCTCCCTGTCAACACAGTCACTCTTCCCTGTCAACACTGTCACTCCTCCCCGTCAACAGTCACTCCTCCCCGTCAACAGTCACTCCTCCCCGTCAACAGTCACTCCTCCCCGTCAACACTGTCACTCCTCCCCAGCAACACAGTCACTGCTCCCCGTCAACACTATCACTCCTCCCTGTCAACACAGTCACTCTTCCCCGTCAACACTGTCACTCCTCTCCGTCAACAGTCACTCCTCCCCGTCAACAGTCACTCCTCCCCATCAACAGTCACTCCTCCCCGTCAACACAGTCACTCCTCCCCGTCAACACAGTCACTCTTCCTTGTCAATACTGTCACTCCTCCCTGTCAACACTCTCACTCTTTTCCGTCAACACTGTCACTCCTTTCCGTCAACACTGTCACTCCTTTCCGTCAACACTGTCACTCCTGCCCGTCAACACAGTCACTCCTCCCCGTCAGCACTGTCACTCCTCCCCGTCAACAGTTACTCCTCTCTGTCAACACAGACACTCCTCCCTGTCAACACATTCACTCCACCCCGTCAATAGTCACTCCTCCCCGTCAGTAGTAGGGATGACAACCCACAGGTAACTTTTTTTTCTGGGGGAAAAAGTTACCTGTGGGAGTCAAGGTTTTCAGGTTTTCAGGTGAAACATGAAAATAATGTCATACGTGTTTGTTAAAATTCTTATGATGAAAATAATTTCCGAGACTTTAGAAGTTTTTAAAGTTCTTATCATGAAATAATGTCATACGACTTTTGTTAAAAGTCCTCATGGGATTCTTACTTAGAAACTAGTATATCTGAATCATTTCACAGCCGTCCCCCTTCATCTCCCGCCCCCCCTTACCTCACAATCTCTCGCGTCACCTGTATTTACGTTACTCCGGCCAGCCAGACGCCGCATGCAGGTCACCTCGGTAATCTTATCTTATCTTCTCCATAATATCTGGACCGTCCCTCTCTCTCTCTCTCTCTCTCTTCCTATTTCTTTACAGTTATTTTCAGAGTTTCAAATAATCATAGAAGTTTATTTATATGTATATGACCGAATTTGTAAAAAGACCATTTTCAGAGAATATTGTCTTAGATGTTTTGTTAAGGAAAACAGACAACTTTGCCATAACATTTAGTTTTATATCCATTTACGGCTATTTCACCTGTAAAGACCAAAATTTGTCAGAGACAGTTTTAAGCTCAAATTTCGTCAGAGACCATTTTATACCTAAAAATGAACAGAGTCCACTTTGTGAGCAAAATTAGTCAGAGACAGAAAACCATTTGAGAAATTAGCCCTTGAAACGACTAAATTCCCATATATAACAAAAATCCTTTGAAATGGTTAAACACCCCAATCTTAAACAAATAACACTTGAAATGCAAAAATGTCCATTTGAGAAATTAACCCTTGAAATGAGTAAATGAATATGAGACAATGATTGACGAAACACAAAAGACAAGCAGGAATAATTATGTAAGTTAGATCACGTCTGGTTGGACTAGATAAGTTAGGATACATCAGTTTGGGAATGTAAGATTAAGTTAGGTAATGCAAGTTAGGTTACGTTAGGATAGGTAAGATAAGTTACGTAAGTTAAGTTAGGTTAAGTTATGTAAGTTAGGTTAAGCAGGTTAAGTTAGGTAAGTTAATGTAAGTTAGGTTAAGCAGGATAAGTTAGGTTAAATTATGTAAGTTAGGTAAGGTAAGGTAAGTTAGGTAAGTTAGGTAAGATAAGTAAGGTAATGTAAGTTAGGAAATGCAGGATAAGTTAGGTTAAGTTAGGTAAGTTAGGTAAGATAGGTAAGGTAAGGTAAGTTAGGTTAAGCAGGTTAGGTTATACAGGTTAAGTTAGATAAGTTAGGTAAGGTAAGGTAAGTTAGGTTAAGCAGGTTAGGTTATACAGGTTAAGTTAGGTAAGTTAGGTTAAGCAGGATAAGTTAGGTTAGGTTAGGTAAGTTAGGTAAGATAGGTAAAGTTAGCTAAGATAGGTAAGGTAAGATAAGTTATGTTAGGATAGGTAAAGTTAGGTTATGCAGGTTAAGTTAGGTAAGTTAGGTTAAGCAGGTTAGGTTATACAGGTTAAGTTAGGTAAGTTAGGTTAAGCAGGATAAGTTAGGTTAGGTAAGTTAGGTAAGATAGGTAAAGTTAGGTAAGATAGGTAAGGTAAGGTAAGTTATGTTAGGATAGGTAAAGTTAGGTTATGCAGGTTAAGTTAGGTAAGATAGGTAAGTTAGGTTAAGCAGGATAAGTTAGGTTAGGTTAGGTAAGTTAGGTTAAGTAGGATAAGTTAGGTAAGGTAAAGGTAAGTTATGTTAGGATAGGTAAAGTTAAGTTATGTAGGTTAAGTTAGGTACGATAGGTAAAGGTAAGGTAAGTCAAGTTAGGATAGGTAAAGTTAGGTTTAGGAACGTTACGTTAACTAAGTAACATTGGGTGGAGAGGATAGGTTACGTAGGATTTGAGCAGTGTAGTTCAGAGAACAGTTTTAGGGTAAAGTGACTAAGAAAATATTTTAACAGAAATGCAGGTTTGGTATGAAAAGCTGAACTAGTTACATTTTGGAGAGAAATTTTATGACTGAAGATGTCTTAAAGAGTAACATGATGGAAGGAGAGTTTCTTTGATGAACGAAGGTGTCTTAGAGAACAACTTTTTGGTGAACGAAGGTGAATTAGAGATCTCTTTGATGATTCTGAGAATAACTTTGATCAACGAAGATGGATTGGAAAGTTTCTCTAATAAACGAAGGTGACTTAGAGATTAACTTTTATGATTTAGAGAACAACATTGATGTCTTAGAGAACAACTTTGATGTCTTAGAGAACAACTTTGATGAACAAAGATGTCTTAGAGAACAACTTTGATGACTCTGAGAATAACATTTATGTCTTACATAATAACTTTAGAGGTCTCTGAGAATAACTTTTATAACATAGAAATGAACTTTAATGAACAAAAGTGAGTTAGAGAATACCTTTTGATGACTCCGAGAATAACTTTGATGAACAAAGATGTTTTGGAAAGTTTCTCTGAAGAACGAAGGTGACTTAGAGACTAACTTTTATGATTTAGAGAACATCTTTGATGTCTTAGAGAACAACATTGATGTCTTAGAGAACAACTTTGATGACTCTGAGAATAACTTTTATGTCTTAGAGAACAACTTTTATGTCTTAGATAACAACTTTGATGAGCAAGATTAACTTAAGATGTCTCTGAGAATAACTTTTATAACATAGAAATTAACTTTAATGAACGAAAGTGAGTTAGAGATTACCTTCGATGACTCTGAGAATATCTTTGATGACTTCGAGAATAACATTTGATGTCTCTTGGAATAACTTTGATGACTTTGAGAATGACTTCTGAGAACCTGAGTAGTATTTTGAATGCGTCTTTGATGTAATGAAGAGTAACTTTGATGTCTTGAAGATATCTTACAGAACAACTTTGATGACTTTGAGAATGTCTTTGAGAACATGAGTAGTATTTTGTTAGCTCAGAGAATAACTTTTTGATGACATAGAGAATAACTTTTTATGTCTTAGAGAAGAACATTGATGGCTTAGAGAGAATATCTTTGATTAAAGATGATGTCTTAGATTAACTTTGACGGCTCTTGGAATAACTTTGAGAACAAGTTTGATAGCTCTGAGAATTAATATGTTGAACGAAAGTGAGTTAGAGATTACCTTTGATGACTCTGAGAATATCTTTGATGACTTCGAGAATAACATTTGATGACTCTGAGAATAACTTTTATGTCTTACACAATAACTTTAGATGTCTCTGAAAATAACTTTGACGAAAGAAGATGTCTTAGATTAACTTTGATGTCTCTTGGAATAACTTTGATGACTTTGAGAACAAGTTTGATGAACAAAGATGTTTTGGAAAGTTTCTCTGACGAACGAAGGTGACTCTGAGAATACCTTTGATGACTCTAAGATTATCTTTGATGACTTTGAGAACAAGTTTGATGACTGAGATTAATTTTACGTCTCTTGGAATACCTTTGGTGACTCTGAGAAAATCGTTGATGACTTTGAGAATGACTTCTGAGAACATGAGTAGTATTTTGAATGCGTCTTTGATGTAATGAAGAGTAACTTTGATGTCCTGAAGATATCTTGCAGATCAACTTTGATGACCGAGATTAACTTTAATGAACGAAGATGTCTTAGAAAGTTTCTCTGATGAACGAAAGGTTACTTAGAGAATAACATTTTGATGACTGAGATTAACTTTTCGATGACTCTGAGAATAACTTTGAGGATGCGAGTAAATTTTTAAGTGTTTGAGAGTGTCTTTTGATATCTCGAAGAGTGCCCTTGAAGTCTTAAAGGATGTTTTTGATGTCTCAAAGGATGTTTTTGAGTGCAACTTTGATGTCTTTGAGTAAGTCCTTGATGTCTCGAAGAGTGTCTTTGAATATATTTCTTACTTAACGACATATAATTTTAGTTAGGAACAATGATGAATAGGACTATTTTAGCGAAGTGAAAGGTTACTTTAGTTAAGAACAGTGTTGGAAAGAGGCTACACATGACTATTTCAGATGAGAGAAGTGATATTTCAGTTAAGAAATGACAGGGAAACATGATGAAGTAACTATTTTTAGTTGACTGATGAATACTTTTAGTTAAGGAAAAAGACAAAACATGACGAGGGAGACTATTTTTGTGCTCCCCAAAGTATAATGTCAGTTAAGAACAGCGATGAAAGATATCTTTGGTTATTTTTTCTTACTTGACATAACATAATTTTAGTTAGGAACAATGATGATGAATATGACTTTTTCTGTTGATTGATGGATAATTTTAGTTATGAAATGACAATGAAATATGAAGAACATGACTTTTCTGATGATTGGCGGATAATTTTTTAGATAAGAAATGACAATGAAACATGATGAACACGGTTATTTTCTGTTCACTATGGAATAAGTTTAGTTAGGAAATGATGCAAGTTATTATTTTTAGTTGAATGACGATGGATAAAGTTAGTTATGAACAGTGTTGGAAAGATTCCTCTGACAATTTTTAGCTAAGAGAAAGGTTGTTTTAGTTAAGAACGGAGTTGAATGAGATTAATCCTGACTCTTTTTGGTTGATTGACAAGTAATTTTTAGTTAAGAAGTTACAAGAAAGGTTTGTCTTTGTAAATTTGGAACTGAATAAAGTGTAGATATGTTTAAGAACAGGGTTGGTAGAACTATTAAGTTGACTACGAGAACTACCTTGACATAGTTTTGCAAATAAAACTGGGTGACTAAAATTGTTGAGGGAACTGTATTGCCGATGATAATATTTGACAAAGATCTAGTTAGTGAATGGAAGAAACAAATTGGTTTAAAGAAACAATGAACAAAAAATTGAGGTTAAGTAAGGGAATGAACACAGTGAACATACGGTGAACACAGAAAACATGTAAGAAAAAGTTGAAGAATAGAGTGAACATGCAGGGAATATGAACTTATAGAGAATATGAAGACATGATAAGGAACATAGGGAATACAAGAATGAACACTGAACATGTGAAGAACAAGCTAAGAACATTGAGAACATGAATATTGAGTATAAAAGTTATACAGAGAACATATGATGTACATGAAAACATGACAAAGAACATAGTGAACATACGGGGAAAATGGTAGAAAAAATTTGAACTGAGCATGCTGTGAATATTGTAGAACATGGAGTGAACACAGAAACCAAGGAAAAAAATGTGAAGAACACAGCTGAATATAGAGAAAATATGCAAATACAGTATGATGATTATTGAAGGTTTGGATACGTTGGGGATGAAAGATAATTACACAGGTTGGGGTTTTGTGACTACTCTGATAAAGAGTTAGGCTGGAGAGGGACTTGATCGGATATATTTATGTTCGATGATCTAAGACAGAGGAAATGGAGCTTGGCTAAGGTCCAGATTAACTTTACTACGTTAGAAATAAGGTGATCTTAAATCTCAGGGTGATTTAGTTGGAAAATAAAGAACTTGTACAAAATGAACTAAGCTGGGGGACAAGAGTTGAAACTTGATAACTGAACTGGTTTTATTTACTATGTCTGAAAATGTAGTTGGGTGTTTAAATCTCAGGGGGATTTGGACTGATAGTAATGAATTTACAGGAGAGAACTTGGGCAGAGGACAAGAGCTAGAGTTTTATAATTGTTTACATCATATTTACTATGTCTGAAATACAGAGGGTAAAAATTTCAGGGAAATTGATGGGTTATTTACAAAGATACGAGAGAGAACTAAGGTGGGGACGAGAGCTGGAGCTCGTTAACTGTTTTGATCTTATTTACGGTGCCTGAAATACAGAGGGTAAAAATTTCAGGGGAATTGATAGGATATTAACAAAGACTTGAGGGTGGAGTAGGGTGGGGGACGAGAGCTGGAGCTCAGTAACTGACTTGATCTTATTTACTACGACTGAAATATGACTGTTAAAAATTTTAGGGGGATTGGACTGCTAGTAGCGAAAATGTGGTCTCTGTCAAATTTGGGTCTTCAATTGTAATCTGATTAATTTCGATCAAGAACTGGACTCAGATGAATTTTGCTCTCAAAGAAGACTCTGGCGAATTTGAGCATAAACTGGACTCTGACAAAAATTGGGTATAAAATGGACTGTCAAATTTTCACAGATTACAGGACTCTGATGAAATTTGAGCTTAAAACTGTCTCTGACTAATTTTGCTCTCAAAGTAGACTCTGGCGAATTTCTGTTGATAATTGGACTCTGATGAAATATGAGCTAAAAACTGTCTCTGACTAATTTTGCTCACAAAGTGGACTCTGTTCATTTTTAGGTATAAAATGGTCTCTGACGAAATTTGAGCTTAAAACTGTCTCTGACTAATTTTGGTCTTTACAGGTGAAATAGCCGTAAATGGATATAAAACTAAATGTTATGGCTAAGTTGTCTGTTTTCCTTAACAAAACATCTAAGACAATATTCTCTGAAAATGGTCTTTTTACAAATTCGGTCATAAACATATAAATAAACTTCTATGATTATTTGAAACTCTGAAAATAACTGTAAGGAAATAGGAAGAGAGAGAGAGAGAGAGAGGGACGGTCCAGATATTATGGAGAAGATAAGATAAGATTACCGAGGTGACCTGCATGCGGCGTCTTGCTGGCCGGCGTAAGGTAAATACAGGTGACGCGAGAGATTGTGAGGTAAGGGGGGGCGGGAGATGAAGGGGGACGGCTGTGAAATGATTCAGATATACTAGTTTCTAAGTAAGAATCCCATGAGGACTTTTAACAAAAGTCGTATGACATTATTTCATGATAAAAACTTTAAAAACTTCTAAAGTCTCGGAAATTATTTTCATCATTAGAACTTTAACAAAAACGTATGACATTATTTTCATCATAAGAACTTTTAACAAACTTCTAAAATCTCGGAAATTACTCACTCATAAGAAATCCTTAATCCCAAATCTGTGACTCCCCAAATTCACCTGAAACCCCCCAAGCGCTACAGGGGAATTTCTAAATTCACCTGAAAACCTTGACTCCCACAGGTAACTTTTTCCCCCAGAAAAAAAAGTTACCTGTGGGTTGTCATCCCTACTACTCCCGTCAACACAGTCACTCCTCCCCGTCAACACTGTCACTCCTCCCTGTCAACACAGTCACTCCTCCCCGTCAACAGTCACTCCTCCCCGTCACTCTTCTGTCAACACTCTCACTTCTCCCTGTCAACACAGTAACCCCTCCCCGTCAACACTGGCACTCCTCCCTATCAACACAGTCACTCTTCCCAGTGAACACTGTCACTCCTTCCCGTCAACACTGTCTCTCCTCCCCATCAACACAGTCACTCCTCCCCGTCAATACAGTCACTCTTCCCCGCCAACAGTGTCACTCCTCCCTGTCAACACTGTCACTCCCTTAAGTCAACACTGTTTCTCCTTTCCGTCAACATTGTCTCTCCTGCCCGTCAGCACAGTCACTCCTCCCCGTCAGCACTGTCACTCTTGCCCATCAACACAGTCACTCCTCCCCGACAACAGTCACTTGTCCTCGTCAACACAGTCACTCCTCCCTGTCAACAGTCACTCCTCCCTCTGAACACAGTTACTCCTATCCGTCAACACTGTCACTCCTCCCCGTCGACACAGTCACTCCTCCCCGTCAACACAGTCACTCTTCCCAGTGAACACTGTCACTCCTCCCTGTCAACACAGTCACTCCTCCCCATCAAGTCACTCCTCCCCATTAACACAGTCACTCTTCACTGTCAACACAGTCACTCCTCCCCATCAACAGTCACTCCTCCCCGTCAACACAGTCACTCTTCCCCGTCAACATTGTCACTCCTCCCTGTCAACATTGTCACTCCTCTCCGTCAACACTGTCACTCTTTTCCGTCAACACTGTCACTCCTGCCACTCAACACAGTCACTCCTCCCCGTCAGCACTGTCAGTCCTAACCGTCAACACAGTCACTCCTCCCCGTCAACAGTCACTCCTCCCCGTCAACACAGTCACTCCTCCCCGTCAACACTGTCACTCCTCCTCGTCGACACAGCCACTCTTCCCAGTGAACACTGTCACTCCTCCCTGTCAACACTGTCACTCCTCCCCATCAACAGTCACTCCTCCCCGTCAACACAGTCACTCTTCCCCGTCAACATTGTCACTCCTCCCTGTCAACATTGTCACTCCTCTCCGTCAACACTGTCACTCTTTTCCGTCAACAATGTCACTCCTGCAACTCAACACAGTCACTCCTCCCCGTCAGCACTGTCACTCCTAACCGTCAACACAGTCACTCCTCCCCGTCAACACTGTCACTTCTCCCTGTGAACACTTTCACTCCTCTCCGTCAACACTGTCACTCCTCCCAGTCAACACTGTCACTCTTCCCCGTCAACACTCTCACTCCTCCCCGTCAACACTATCACTCCTCCCCATCAAAACAGTCACTCCTCCCTGTCAACAGTCACTCCTCCCGTCAACACAGTCACTCCCCGTCAACACTGTCACTCTTCCCTGTCAAAACAGTAACTCCTACCCGTCAATAGCCACTCCTCCCCGTAAACACAGTCACTCTTCTGTCAACACTGTCACTCCTCCCTGTCAACACAGTCACTCTTCCCTGTCAACAGTGTCACTCCTCCCGGTCGACAGAGTCACTTCTTCCCGTCAACAGTCACTCCAACCCCTCAACACAGTCACTCCTCCCCGTCAACACTGTCACTCCTCCCTGTCAACACAGTCACTCCTCCCCGTCAACAGTCACTCCTCCTCGTCAACACAGTCACTCTTCTGTCAACACTGTCACTCCTCCCTGTCAACACAGTAACCCCTCCCCGTCAACACTGTCACTCCTCCCTATCAACACAGTCACTCTTCCCCGTAAACACAGTCACTCTTCTGTCAACACTGTCACTCCTCCCTGTCAACACAGTCACTCCTCCCCGTCAACAGTCACTCCTCCTCGTCAACACAGTCACTCTTCTGTCAACACTGTCACTCCTCCCTGTCAACACAGTAACCCCTCCCCGTCAACACTGTCACTCCTCCCTATCAACACAGTCACTCTTCCCCGTGAACACTGTCACTCCTTCCCGTCAACACTGTCTCTCCTCCCCATCAACACAGTCACTCCTCCCCGTCAACAGTCACTCCTCAACGTCAACACAGTCACTCTTCCCCGTCAACACTGTCACTCCTCCCCGTCAACAGTCACTCCTACCCGTCAACACAGTCACTCCTCCCCGTCAACACTGTCACTTCTCCCTGTCAACACAGTCACTCATCAGCATAATTAGTCACTCCTCCCCGTCAACACAGTCACTCTTCCCCGTCAACACTGTCACTCATCCACGGCAACACTGCCACTCCTTTCCGTCAGCACTGGCACTCCTGCCCGCCAACACAGTCACTCCTCCCCGTCAACAGTCACTCCTCCCCGTCAACACTGTCACTCCTCGCCGTCAACACTGTCACTCCTCCCTGTCAACATTGTCACTCCTCCCCGTCATCACTGTCACACCTTCCCGTCAACACTGCCATTCCTCCCCGTCAACACTATCATTTCTCCTCGTCAACACAGTCACTCCTCCCCGTCAGCACTGTCACTCCTCCCCGTCAACACAGTCAACCCCTGCCCGTCAGCACAGTCACTCCTCCCCGTCAACACAATCACTCCTCCTTGTTAACACAGTCACTCCTCCTCGTCAACACTGTCACTCCTCCCTGTCAACACAGTCACTCCTCTCTGTCAACACAGTCACTCCTCCCTGTCAACACAGTCACTCCTCCCCATCAACACTGTCACTCCTCCCCATCAACACAGTCACTCCTCCCTGTCAACAGTCACTCCTCTCCGTCAACACAGTCACTCCTCCTCGTCAACACTATCATTCCTCCCTGTCAACACAGTCACTCTTCCCCGTCAACACTGTCACTCCTCCCCGTCAACAGTCACTCCTCCCCGTCAACAGTCACTCCTCCCCGTCAACAGTGTCACTCCTCCCTGTCAACTCAATCACTCCTGCCCATCAACAGTCACTCCTCCCTGTCAACACAGTCACTCTTCCCCGCCAACACTGTCACTCCTCCCTGTCAACACTGTCACTTTTCCGTCAACACTGTCACTCCTTTCCGACAACACTGTCACTCCTTTCCGTCAACACTGTCAACACTGTCACTCCTGCCCGTCAACACAGTCACTCCTCCCCGTCAACACAGAGACTCCTCCCTGTCAACACAGTCACTCCACCCCGTCAACAGTCACTCCTCCCCGTCAACACAGTCACTCCTCCCCGTCAACACTGTCACTCCTCCCTGTCAACACAGTCACTCCTCCCCGTCAACAGTCACTCCTCCCCTTCAACACAGTCACTCTTCTGTCAACACTGTTACTTCTCCCTGTCAACACAGTAACCCCTACCTGTCAACACTGTCACTCCTCTCTATCAACACAGTCACTCTTCCCTGTGAACACTGTCACTCCTTCTCGTCAACACTATCTCTCCTCCCCATCAACACAGTCACTCCTCCCCGTCAACACAGTCACTCCTCCCCGTCAGCACTGTCACTCCTGCCCGTCAACACAGTCACTCCTCCCCGACAACAGTTATTTCTCCTCGTCAACACATTCACTCCTCCCCATCAACAGTCACTCCTCCCTGTGAACACAGTTACTCCTATCCGTCAACACAGTCACTCCTCCCCATCAACAGTTACTCCTCTCCGTCAACACAGACACTCCTCCCTTTCAACACTGTCACTCCTCCCCGTCGACAGAGTCACTCCTCCCTGTCAACACAGTCACTCCTCCACGTCAACACTGTCACTCCTCGCCGTCAACACTGTCACTCCTCCCTGTCAACACTGTCACTCCTCCCCGTCATCACTGTCACACCTTCCCGTCAACACTGCCACTCCTCCCCGTCAACACTATCATTTCTCCCCATCAACACAGTCACTCCTCCCCGTCAGCACTGTCACTCCTCCCGGTCAACACAGTCACTCCTCCCCGTCAGCACAGTCACTCCTCCCCGTCAACACAATCACTCCTCCTTGTTAACGCAGTCACTCCTCCTCGTCAAGACTGTCACTCCTCCCTGTCAACTCCGTCACTCCTCCCTGTCAACAAAGTCACTCCTCCCTGTAAACACAGTCACTCCTCCCCATCAACACTGTCACTCCTCCCCCATCAACACAGTCACTCCTCCCTGTCAACAGTCACTTCTCTCCGTCAACACAGTCACTCCTCCCCGTCAACACTATTACTCCTCCCTGTCAACACAGTCACTCTTCCCCGTCAACACTGTCACTCCTCCCCGTCAACAGTCACTCGTCCCCGTCAACAGTCACTCCTCCTCGTCAACAGTGTCACTCCTCCCTGTCAACTCAATCACTCCTCCCCATCAACAGTCACTCCTCCCCGTCAACACAGTCACTCTTTCCAATCAACACTGTCACTCTTCCCCATCAACACTGTCACTCCTCCCTGTAAACACTGTCACTCATTTCCGTCAACACTGTCACTCCTTTCCTTCAACAATGTCACTCCTTTCTGTCAAGACTGTCAACACTGTCACTCCTACCCGTCAACACAGTCACTCCTCCCCTTCAACAGTTACTCCTCTCCGTCAACACAAAGACTCCTCCCTGTCAACACAGTCACTCCACTCCGTCAACAGTCACTCCTCCCCGTCAACACAGTCACTCCTCCCCGTCAACACTGTCACTCCTCCCTGTCAACACAGTCACTCCTCCCCATCAACAGTCACTCCTCCCAGTCAACACAGTCACTCTTCTCTCAACACGGTCACTTCTCCCTGTCAACACAGTAACCCCCACCTGTCAACACTGTCACTCCTCCCTATCAACACAGTCACTCTTCCCCATGAACACTGTCACTCCTTCTCGTCAACACTGTCTCTCCTCCTCATCAACACAGTCACTCCTCCCTGTCAACACAGTCACTCCTCCCGTCAACACAGTCACTCTTCCCCGTCAACACAGTCACTCCTCCCCACCAACAGTCACTCCTCCCCGTCAACACAGTCATTCTTCCCCGTCAACAGTGTCACTCTTCCCTGTCAACACTGTCACTCCTTTAAGTCAACACAGTCACTCCTTTCCGTCAACATTGTCTCTCCTGCCCGTCAACACAGTCACTCCTCCCCGTCAGCACTGTCACTCCTGCCCGTCAACACAGTCACTCCTCCCTGACAACAGTCACTTCTCGTCAACACAGTCACTCCTCCCCGTCAACAGTCACTCCTCCTTGTGAACACAGTTACTCCTATCCGTCAACACTGTCACTACTCCCCGTCGACACATTTTCTCCTCCCCGTCAACACAGTCACTCCTTCCAGTGAACACTGTCACTCCTCCCTGTCAACACAGTCACTCCTCCCTATCAACAGTCACTCCTCCCCGTCAACACAGTCACTCTTCCCTGTCAACACTGTCACTCCTCCCTGTCAACACTGTCACTCCTCTCCGTCAACACTGTCACTCCTTTCCGTCAACACTGTCACTCCTGCCAGTCAACACCGTCACTCCTCGCCGTCAGCACTGTCACTCCTAACCTTCAACACAGTCATTCCTCCCCGTCAAAAGTCACTCCTCCCCGTCAACACAGTCACTTTCCCCGTCAACAGTCACTCCTCCCCGTCAACACAGTCACTATTCCCCGTCAACACTGACACTCGTCTTCGTCGACATAGTCACTCCTCCCCGTCAACACTGTCACTCCTCCGTGTCAACACTTTCACTCCTCCCAGTCAACACTGTCACTCCTCCCAGTCAACACTGTCACTCTTCCCCGGCTACACTGTCACTCCTCCCCGTCAACACTGTCACTCCTCCCCATCAACACAGTCACTCCTCCCTGTCAACACTGTCACTCGTCATCGTCAACACTGTCACTGCTCCCCATCTTCACTGTCACGCCTTCCCGTCAACACTATCATTTCTCGCTGTCAACACAGTCACTCCTTCCCGTCAGCACTGTCACTCCTCCCCGTCAACACAGTCACTCCTTCCTGTCAACACAGTCACTCCTCCCAGTCAACACAATCACTCCTCCTTATTAACACAGTTACTCATCCTCGTCAACACTGTCACTCCTCCCTGTCAACACAGTCAATCCTCCCCGTCAACACAGTCACTCTTCTCTGT
Source organism: Procambarus clarkii (assembly GCF_040958095.1). NCBI lineage: Eukaryota > Metazoa > Arthropoda > Malacostraca > Decapoda > Cambaridae > Procambarus > Procambarus clarkii. The sequence continues at coordinate 27,560,611 of NC_091178.1, read as the reverse complement.
CAACACAGTCACTCTTCCCCGTCAACACTGTCACTCTTCTCCGCCAACATAGTCACTCCTCCCCACCAACAGTCACTCCTCCCTATCAACACAGTCACTCTTCCCCGTCAACAGTGTCACTCCTCCCTGTCAACACAGTCACTCCTCCCCGTCAACACAGTCACTCTTCTCTGTCAACACAGTCATTCTTCCCCGTCAACACTGTCACTCTTCCCCATCAACATAGTCACTCCTCCCCACCAACAGTAACTCCTCCCCGTCAACACAGTCACTCTTCCCCGTCAACAGTGTCACTCCTTTCCGTCAATACAGTCACTCCTCCCCGTCAACAGTCACTTTTCCCCATCAACACAGTCACTCCTCCCCGTCAACAGTCACTTCTCCCTGTCGACACAGTCACTCCTCCCAGTCGACACAGTCACTCCTCGCCGTCAACACAGTCACTCCTCCCAGTCAACACTATCACTCCTCCCTGTCAACATAGTCACTCCTCCCCATCAACACTCACTCCTCCCCGTCAACACAGTCACTCTTCCCCTTCAACACTGTCACTCCTCCCTGTCAACACTGTCACTCCTCCCCTTCAACAGTCACTCCTACCCGTCAACACAGTCACTCCTCCCCGTCAAAACTGTCAACCCTCCCTGTCAACACAGTCACTCCTCCCCGTTAACATTCACTCTTCCCCATCACCACAGTCACTCTTCTGTCAGCACTGTCACTCCTCCCTGTCAACACAGTCACTCCTCCCCGTCAAAACTGTCACTCCATCCTGTCAACACAGTCACTCTTCCCCGTCAACACTGTCTCTCCTCCCCATACACTTTCACTCCTCCCGATCAACACTGTCACTCCTCCCCGTCAACACAGTCAACCCCTGCCCGTCAGCACAGTCATTCCTCCCCGTCAACACAATCACTCCTCCTTGTTAACACAGTCACTCCTCCTCGTCAACACTGTCACTCCTCCCTGTCAACACAGTCACTCCTCTCTGTCAACACAGTCACTCCTCCCTGTCAACACAGTCACTCCTCCCCATCAACACTGTCACTCCTCCCCATCAACACAGTCACTCCTCCCTGTCAACAGTCACTCCTCTCCGTCAACAGTCACTCCTCCTCGTCAACACTATCACTCCTCCCTGTCAACACAGTCACTCTTCCCCGTCAACACTGTCACTCCTCCCCGTCAACAGTCACTCCTCCCCGTCAACAGTCACTCCTCCCCGTCAACAGTGTCACTCCTCCCTGTCAACTCAATCACTCCTGCCCATCAACAGTCACTCCTCCCTGTCAACACAGTCACTCTTCCCCGCAAACACTGTCACTCCTCCCTGTCAACACTGTCACTTTTCCGTCAACACTGTCACTCCTTTCTGTCAACACTGTCACTCCTTTCCGTCAACACTGTCAACACTGTCACTCCTGCCCGTCAACACAGTCACTCCTCCCCGTCAACACAGAGACTCCTCCCTGTCAACACAGTCACTCCACCCCGTCAACAGTCACTCCTCCCCGTCAACACAGTCACTCCTCCCCGTCAACACTGTCACTCCTCCCTGTCAACACAGTCACTCCTCCCAGTCAACAGTCACTCCTCCCCTTCAACACAGTCACTCTTCTGTCAACACTGTTACCTCTCCCTGTCAACACAGTAACCCCTACCTGTCAACACTGTCACTCCTCTCTATCAACACAGTCACTCTTCCCTGTGAACACTGTCATTCCTTCTCGTCAACACTATCTCTCCTCCCCATCAACACAGTCACTCCTCCCCGTCAACACAGTCACTCCTCCCCGTCAGCACTGTCACTCCTGCCCGTCAACACAGTCACTCCTCCCCGACAACAGTTATTTCTCCTCGTCAACACATTCACTCCTCCCCATCAACAGTCACTCCTCCCTGTGAACACAGTTACTCCTATCCGTCAACACAGTCACTCCTCCCCATCAACAGTTACTCCTCTCCGTCAACACAGACACTCCTCCCTTTCAACACTGTCACTCCTCCCCGTCGACAGAGTCACTCCTCCCTGTCAACACAGTCACTCCTCCACGTCAACACTGTCACTCCTCGCCGTCAACACTGTCACTCCTCCCTGTCAACACTGTCACTCCTCCCCGTCATCACTGTCACACCTTCCCGTCAACACTGCCACTCCTCCCCGTCAACACTATCATTTCTCCCCATCAACACAGTCACTCCTCCCCGTCAGCACTGTCACTCCTCCCGGTCAACACAGTCACTCCTCCCCGTCAGCACAGTCACTCCTCCCCGTCAACACAATCACTCCTCCTTGTTAACGCAGTCACTCCTCCTCGTCAAGACTGTCACTCCTCCCTGTCAACTCCGTCACTCCTCCCTGTCAACAAAGTCACTCCTCCCTGTAAACACAGTCACTCCTCCCCATCAACACTGTCACTCCTCCCCCATCAACACAGTCACTCCTCCCTGTCAACAGTCACTTCTCTCCGTCAACACAGTCACTCCTCCCCGTCAACACTATTACTCCTCCCTGTCAACACAGTCACTCTTCCCCGTCAACACTGTCACTCCTCCCCGTCAACAGTCACTCGTCCCCGTCAACAGTCACTCCTCCTCGTCAACAGTGTCACTCCTCCCTGTCAACTCAATCACTCCTCCCCATCAACAGTCACTCCTCCCCGTCAACACAGTCACTCTTTCCAATCAACACTGTCACTCTTCCCCATCAACACTGTCACTCCTCCCTGTAAACACTGTCACTCATTTCCGTCAACACTGTCACTCCTTTCCTTCAACAATGTCACTCCTTTCTGTCAAGACTGTCAACACTGTCACTCCTACCCGTCAACACAGTCACTCCTCCCCTTCAACAGTTACTCCTCTCCGTCAACACAAAGACTCCTCCCTGTCAACACAGTCACTCCACTCCGTCAACAGTCACTCCTCCCCGTCAACACAGTCACTCCTCCCCGTCAACACTGTCACTCCTCCCTGTCAACACAGTCACTCCTCCCCATCAACAGTCACTCCTCCCAGTCAACACAGTCACTCTTCTCTCAACACGGTCACTTCTCCCTGTCAACACAGTAACCCCCACCCGTCAACACTGTCACTCCTCCCTATCAACACAGTCACTCTTCCCCATGAACACTGTCACTCCTTCTCGTCAACACTGTCTCTCCTCCTCATCAACACAGTCACTCCTCCCTGTCAACACAGTCACTCCTCCCGTCAACACAGTCACTCTTCCCCGTCAACACAGTCACTCCTCCCCACCAACAGTCACTCCTCCCCGTCAACACAGTCATTCTTCCCCGTCAACAGTGTCACTCTTCCCTGTCAACACTGTCACTCCTTTAAGTCAACACAGTCACTCCTTTCCGTCAACATTGTCTCTCCTGCCCGTCAACACAGTCACTCCTCCCCGTCAGCACTGTCACTCCTGCCCGTCAACACAGTCACTCCTCCCTGACAACAGTCACTTCTCGTCAACACAGTCACTCCTCCCCGTCAACAGTCACTCCTCCCTGTGAACACAGTTACTCCTATCCGTCAACACTGTCACTACTCCCCGTCGACACATTTTCTCCTCCCCGTCAACACAGTCACTCCTTCCAGTGAACACTGTCACTCCTCCCTGTCAACACAGTCACTCCTCCCTATCAACAGTCACTCCTCCCCGTCAACACAGTCACTCTTCCCTGTCAACACTGTCACTCCTCCCTGTCAACACTGTCACTCCTCTCCGTCAACACTGTCACTCCTTTCCGTCAACACTGTCACTCCTGCCAGTCAACACCGTCACTCCTCGCCGTCAGCACTGTCACTCCTAACCTTCAACACAGTCATTCCTCCCCGTCAAAAGTCACTCCTCCCCGTCAACACAGTCACTTTCCCCGTCAACAGTCACTCCTCCCCGTCAACACAGTCACTATTCCCCGTCAACACTGACACTCGTCTTCGTCGACATAGTCACTCCTCCCCGTCAACACTGTCACTCCTCCGTGTCAACACTTTCACTCCTCCCAGTCAACACTGTCACTCCTCCCAGTCAACACTGTCACTCTTCCCCGGCTACACTGTCACTCCTCCCCGTCAACACTGTCACTCCTCCCCATCAACACAGTCACTCCTCCCTGTCAACACTGTCACTCGTCATCGTCAACACTGTCACTGCTCCCCATCTTCACTGTCACGCCTTCCCGTCAACACTATCATTTCTCGCTGTCAACACAGTCACTCCTTCCCGTCAGCACTGTCACTCCTCCCCGTCAACACAGTCACTCCTTCCTGTCAACACAGTCACTCCTCCCAGTCAACACAATCACTCCTCCTTATTAACACAGTTACTCATCCTCGTCAACACTGTCACTCCTCCCTGTCAACACAGTCAATCCTCCCCGTCAACACAGTCACTCTTCTCTGTCAACACAGTCACTCTTCCCCGTCAACACTGTCACTCTTCTCCGCCAACATAGTCACTCCTCCCCACCAACAGTCACTCCTCCCTATCAACACAGTCACTCTTCCCCGTCAACAGTGTCACTCCTCCCTGTCAACACAGTCACTCCTCCCCGTCAACACAGTCACTCTTCTCTGTCAACACAGTCATTCTTCCCCGTCAACACTGTCACTCTTCCCCATCAACATAGTCACTCCTCCCCACCAACAGTAACTCCTCCCCGTCAACACAGTCACTCTTCCCCGTCAACAGTGTCACTCCTTTCCGTCAATACAGTCACTCCTCCCCGTCAACAGTCACTTTTCCCCATCAACACAGTCACTCCTCCCCGTCAACAGTCACTTCTCCCTGTCGACACAGTCACTCCTCCCAGTCGACACAGTCACTCCTCGCCGTCAACACAGTCACTCCTCCCAGTCAACACTATCACTCCTCCCTGTCAACATAGTCACTCCTCCCCATCAACACTCACTCCTCCCCGTCAACACAGTCACTCTTCCCCTTCAACACTGTCACTCCTCCCTGTCAACACTGTCACTCCTCCCCTTCAACAGTCACTCCTACCCGTCAACACAGTCACTCCTCCCCGTCAAAACTGTCAACCCTCCCTGTCAACACAGTCACTCCTCCCCGTTAACATTCACTCTTCCCCATCACCACAGTCACTCTTCTGTCAGCACTGTCACTCCTCCCTGTCAACACAGTCACTCCTCCCCGTCAAAACTGTCACTCCATCCTGTCAACACAGTCACTCTTCCCCGTCAACACTGTCTCTCCTCCCCATACACTTTCACTCCTCCCGATCAACACTGTCACTCCTCCCCGTCAACACAGTCAACCCCTGCCCGTCAGCACAGTCATTCCTCCCCGTCAACACAATCACTCCTCCTTGTTAACACAGTCACTCCTCCTCGTCAACACTGTCACTCCTCCCTGTCAACACAGTCACTCCTCTCTGTCAACACAGTCACTCCTCCCTGTCAACACAGTCACTCCTCCCCATCAACACTGTCACTCCTCCCCATCAACACAGTCACTCCTCCCTGTCAACAGTCACTCCTCTCCGTCAACAGTCACTCCTCCTCGTCAACACTATCACTCCTCCCTGTCAACACAGTCACTCTTCCCCGTCAACACTGTCACTCCTCCCCGTCAACAGTCACTCCTCCCCGTCAACAGTCACTCCTCCCCGTCAACAGTGTCACTCCTCCCTGTCAACTCAATCACTCCTGCCCATCAACAGTCACTCCTCCCTGTCAACACAGTCACTCTTCCCCGCAAACACTGTCACTCCTCCCTGTCAACACTGTCACTTTTCCGTCAACACTGTCACTCCTTTCCGTCAACACTGTCACTCCTTTCCGTCAACACTGTCAACACTGTCACTCCTGCCCGTCAACACAGTCACTCCTCCCCGTCAACACAGAGACTCCTCCCTGTCAACACAGTCACTCCACCCCGTCAACAGTCACTCCTCCCCGTCAACACAGTCACTCCTCCCCGTCAACACTGTCACTCCTCCCTGTCAACACAGTCACTCCTCCCAGTCAACAGTCACTCCTCCCCTTCAACACAGTCACTCTTCTGTCAACACTGTTACCTCTCCCTGTCAACACAGTAACCCCTACCTGTCAACACTGTCACTCCTCTCTATCAACACAGTCACTCTTCCCTGTGAACACTGTCATTCCTTCTCGTCAACACTATCTCTCCTCCCCATCAACACAGTCACTCCTCCCCGTCAACACAGTCACTCCTCCCCGTCAGCACTGTTACTCCTGCCCGTCAACACAGTCACTCCTCCCCGACAACAGTTATTTCTCCTCGTCAACACATTCACTCCTCCCCATCAACAGTCACTCCTCCCTGTGAACACAGTTACTCCTATCCGTCAACACAGTCACTCCTCCCCATCAACAGTTACTCGTCTCCGTCAACACAGACACTCCTCCCTGTCAACACTGTCACTCCTCCCCGTCGACAGAGTCACTCCTCCCTGTCAACACAGTCACTCCTCCACGTCAACACTGTCACTCCTCGCCGTCAACACTGTCACTCCTCCCTGTCAACACTGTCACTCCTCCCCGTCATCACTGTCACACCTTCCCGTCAACACTGCCACTCCTCCCCGTCAACACTATCATTTCTCCCCATCAACACAGTCACTCCTCCCCGTCAGCACTCTCACTCCTCCCGGTCAACACAGTCACTCCTCCCCGTCAGCACAGTCACTCCTCCCCGTCAACACAATCACTCCTCCTTGTTAACGCAGTCACTTCTCCTCGTCAAGACTGTCACTCCTCAATGTCAATTCCGTCACTCCTCCCAGTCAACAAAGTCACTCCTCCCTGTAAACACAGTCACTCCTCCCCATCAACACTGTCACTCCTCCCCCATCAACACAGTCACTCCTCCCTGTCAACAGTCACTTCTCTCCGTCAACACAGTCACTCCTCCCCGTCAACACTATTACTCCTCCCTGTCAACACAGTCACTCTTCCCCGTCAACACTGTCACTCCTCCCCGTCAACAGTCACTCGTCCCCGTCAACAGTCACTCCTCGTCAACAGTGTCACTCCTCCCTGTCAACTCAATCACTCCTCCCCATCAACAGTCACTCCTCCCCGTCAACACAGTCACTCTTCCCAATCAACACTGTCACTCTTCCCCATCAACACTGTCACTCCTCCCTGTAAACACTGTCACTCATTTCCGTCAACACTGTCACTCCTTTCCTTCAACAATGTCACTCCTTTCTGTCAAGACTGTCAACACTGTCACTCCTGCCCGTCAACACAGTCACTCCTCCCCTTCAACAGTTACTCCTCTCCGTCAACACAAAGACTCCTCCCTGTCAACACAGTCACTCCACTCCGTCAACAGTCACTCCTCCCCGTCAACACAGTCACTCCTCCCCGTCAACACTGTCACTCCTCCCTGTCAACACAGTCACTCCTCCCCATCAACAGTCACTCCTCCCCGTCAACACAGTCACTCTTCTCTCAACACGGTCACTTCTCCCTGTCAACACAGTAACCCCTCCCCGTCAACACTGTCACTCCTCCCTATCAACACAGTCACTCTTCCCCATGAACACTGTCACTCCTTCTCGTCAACACTGTCTCTCCTCCCCATCAACACAGTCACTCCTCCCTGTCAACACAGTCACTCCTCCCGTCAACACAGTCACTCTTCCCCGTCAACACAGTCACTCCTCCCCACCAACAGTCACTCCTCCCCGTCAACACAGTCATTCTTCCCCGTCAACAGTGTCACTCTTCCCTGTCAACACTGTCACTCCTTTAAGTCAACACAGTCACTCCTTTCTGTCAACATTGTCTCTCCTGCCCGTCAACACAGTCACTCCTCCCCGTCAGCACTGTCACTCCTGCCCGTCAACACAGTCACTCCTCCCTGACAACAGTCACTTCTCCTCGTCAACACAGTCACTCCTCCCCGTCAACAGTCACTCCTCCCTGTGAACACAGTTACTCCTATCCGTCAACACTGTCACTAATCCCCGTCGACACATTTTCTCCTCCCCGTCAACACAGTCACTCCTTCCAGTGAACACTGTCACTCCTCCCTGTCAACACAGTCACTCCTCCCTATCAACAGTCACTCCTCCCCGTCAACACAGTCACTCTTCCCCGTCAACACAGTCACTCCTCCTCATCAACAGTCACTCGTCCCCGTCAACACAGTCACTCTTCCCCGTCAACACTGTCACTCCTCCCTGTCAACACTGTCACTCCTCTCCGTCAACACTGTCACTCCTTTCCGTCAACATTGTCACTCCTGCCAGTCAACACCGTCACTCCTCGCCGTCAGCACTGTCACTCCTAACCGTCAACACAGTCACTCCTCCCCGTCAAAAGTCACTCCTCCCCGTCAACACAGTCACTTTCCCCGTCAACAGTCACTCCTCCCCGTCAACACAGTCACTATTCCCCGTCAACACTGACACTCGTCTTCGTCGACATAGTCACTCCTCCCCGTCAACACTGTCACTCCTCCGTGTCAACACTTTCACTCTTCCCAGTCAACACTGTCACTCCTCCCAGTCAACACTGTCAATCTTCCCCGGCTACACTGTCACTCCTCCCCGTCAACACTGTCACTCCTCCCCATCAACACAGTCACTCCTCCCTGTCAACACTGTCACTGCTCCCCATCTTCACTGTCACACCTTCCCGTCAACACTATCATTTCTCGCTGTCAACACAGTCACTCCTCCCCGTCAGCACTGTCACTCCTCCCCGTCAACACAGTCACTCCTTCCTGTCAACACAGTCACTCCTCCCCGTCAACACAATCACTCCTCCTTATTAACACAGTTACTCATCCTCGTCAACACTGTCACTCCTCCCTGTCAACACAGTCAATCCTCCCCGTCAACACAGTCACTCTTCTCTGTCAACACAGTCACTCTTCCCCGTCAACACTGTCACTCTTCTCGGCCAACATAGTCACTCCTCCCCACCAACAGTCACTCCTCCCTATCAACACAGTCACTCTTCCCCGTCAACAGTGTCACTCCTCCCTGTCAACACAGTCACTCCTCCCCGTCAACACAGTCACTCTTCTCTGTCAACACAGTCACTCTTCCCCGTCAACACTGTCACTCTTCCCCATCAACATAGTCACTCCTCCCCACCAACAGTAACTCCTCCCCGTCAACACAGTCACTCTTCCCCGTCAACAGTGTCACTCCTTTCCGTCAATACAGTCACTCCTCCCCGTCAACAGTCACTTTTCCCCATCAACACAGTCACTCCTCCCCGTCAACAGTCACTCTTCCCTGTCAACACTGTCACTCCTCCCTGTCAACACTGTCACTCCTCTCCGTCAACACTGTCACTCCTTTCCGTCAACACTGTCACTCCTGCCAGTCAACACCGTCACTCCTCGCCGTCAGCACTGTCACTCCTAACCTTCAACACAGTCATTCCTCCCCGTCAAAAGTCACTCCTCCCCGTCAACACAGTCACTTTCCCCGTCAACAGTCACTCCTCCCCGTCAACACAGTCACTATTCCCCGTCAACACTGACACTCGTCTTCGTCGACATAGTCACTCCTCCCCGTCAACACTGTCACTCCTCCGTGTCAACACTTTCACTGCTCCCAGTCAACACTGTCACTCCTCCCAGTCAACACTGTCACTCTTCCCCGGCTACACTGTCACTCCTCCCCGTCAACACTGTCACTCCTCCCCATCAACACAGTCACTCCTCCCTGTCAACACTGTCACTCGTCATCGTCAACACTGTCACTGCTCCCCATCTTCACTGTCACGCCTTCCCGTCAACACTATCATTTCTCGCTGTCAACACAGTCACTCCTCCCCGTCAGCACTGTCACTCCTCCCCGTCAACACAGTCACTCCTTCCTATCAACACAGTCACTCCTCCCCGTCAACACAATCACTCCTCCTTATTAACACAGTTACTCATCCTCGTCAACACTGTCACTCCTCCCTGTCAACACAGTCACTCCTCCCCGTCAACACAGTCACTCTTCTCTGTCAACACAGTCATTCTTCCCCGTCAACACTGTCACTCTTCCCCATCAACATAGTCACTCCTCCCCACCAACAGTAACTCCTCCCCGTCAACACAGTCACTCTTCCCCGTCAACAGTGTCACTCCTTTCCGTCAATACAGTCACTCCTCCCCGTCAACAGTCACTTTTCCCCATCAACACAGTCACTCCTCCCCGTCAACAGTCACTTCTCCCTGTCGACACAGTCACTCCTCCCAGTCGACACAGTCACTCCTCGCCGTCAACACAGTCACTCCTCCCAGTCAACACTATCACTCCTCCCTGTCAACATAGTCACTCCTCCCCATCAAGACTCACTCCTCCCCGTCAACACAGTCACTCTTCCCCTTCAACACTGTCACTCCTCCCTGTCAACACTGTCACTCCTCCCCTTCAACAGTCACTCCTACCCGTCAACACAGTCACTCCTCCCCGTCAAAACTGTCAACCCTCCCTGTCAACACAGTCACTCCTCCCCGTTAACATTCACTCTTCCCCATCACCACAGTCACTCTTCTGTCAGCACTGTCACTCCTCCCTGTCAACACAGTCACTCCTCCCCGTCAAAACTGTCACTCCATCCTGTCAACACAGTCACTCTTCCCCGTCAACACTGTCTCTCCTCCCCATACACTTTCACTCCTCCCGATCAACACTGTCACTCCTTCCCGTCAACACAGTCAACCCCTGCCCGTCAGCACAGTCACTCCTCCCCGTCAACACAATCACTCCTCCTTGTTAACACAGTCACTCCTCCTCGTCAACACTGTCACTCCTCCCTGTCAACACAGTCACTCCTCTCTGTCAACACAGTCACTCCTCCCTGTCAACACAGTCACGCCTCCCCATCAACACTGTCACTCCTCCCCATCAACACAGTCACTCCTCCCTGTCAACAGTCACTCCTCTCCGTCAACAGTCACTCCTCCTCGTCAACACTATCACTCCTCCCTGTCAACACAGTCACTCTTCCCCGTCAACACTGTCACTCCTCCCCGTCAACAGTCACTCCTCCCCGTCAACAGTCACTCCTCCCCGTCAACAGTGTCACTCCTCCCTGTCAACTCAATCACTCCTGCCCATCAACAGTCACTCCTCCCTGTCAACACAGTCACTCTTCCCCGCAAACACTGTCACTCCTCCCTGTCAACACTGTCACTTTTCCGTCAACACTGTCACTCCTTTCCGTCAACACTGTCACTCCTTTCCGTCAACACTGTCAACACTGTCACTCCTGCCCGTCAACACAGTCACTCCTCCCCGTCAACACAGAGACTCCTCCCTGTCAACACAGTCACTCCACCCCGTCAACAGTCACTCCTCCCCGTCAACACAGTCACTCCTCCCCGTCAACACTGTCACTCCTCCCTGTCAACACAGTCACTCCTCCCAGTCAACAGTCACTCCTCCCCTTCAACACAGTCACTCTTCTGTCAACACTGTTACCTCTCCCTGTCAACACAGTAACCCCTACCTGTCAACACTGTCACTCCTGTCTATCAACACAGTCACTCCTCCCTGTGAACACTGTCACTCCTTCTCGTCAACACTATCTCTCCTCCCCATCAACACAGTCACTCCTCCCCGTCAACACAGTCACTCCTCCCCGTCAGCACTGTTACTCCTGCCCGTCAACACAGTCACTCCTCCCCGACAACAGTTATTTCTCCTCGTCAACACATTCACTCCTCCCCATCAACAGTCACTCCTCCCTGTGAACACAGTTACTCCTATCCGTCAACACAGTCACTCCTCCCCATCAACAGTTACTCCTCTCCGTCAACACAGACACTCCTCCCTGTCAACACTGTCACTCCTCCCCGTCGACAGAGTCACTCCTCCCTGTCAACACAGTCACTCCTCCACGTCAACACTGTCACTCCTCGCCGTCAACACTGTCACTCCTCCCTGTCAACACTGTCACTCCTCCCCTTCATCACTGTCACACCTTCCCGTCAACACTGCCACTCCTCCCCGCCAACACTATCATTTCTCCCTATCAACACAGTCACTCCTCCCCGTCAGCACTGTCAATCCTCCCGGTCAACACAGTCACTCATCCCCGTCAGCACAGTCACTCCTCCCCGTCAACACAATCACTCCTCCTTGTTAACGCAGTCACTCCTCCTCGTCAAGACTGTTACTCCTCCCTGTCAACTCCGTCACTCCTCCCTGTCAACAAAGTCACTCCTCCCTGTAAACACAGTCACTCCTCCCCATCAACACTGTCACTCCTCCCCCATCAACACAGTCACTCCTCCCTGTCAACAGTCACTTCTCTCCGTCAACACAGTCACTCCTCCCCGTCAACACTATTACTCCTCCCTGTCAACACAGTCACTCTTCCCCGTCAACACTGTCACTCCTCCCCGTCAACAGTCACTCGTCCCCGTCAACAGTCACTCCTCGTCAACAGTGTCACTCCTCCCTGTCAACTCAATCACTCCTCCCCATCAACAGTCACTCCTCCCCGTCAACACAGTCACTCTTCCCAATCAACACTGTCACTCTTCCCCATCAACACTGTCACTCCTCCCTGTAAACACTGTCACTCATTTCCGTCAACACTGTCACTCCTTTCCTTCAACAATGTCACTCCTTTCTGTCAAGACTGTCAACACTGTCACTCCTGCCCGTCAACACAGTCACTCCTCCCCTTCAACAGTTACTCCTCTCCGTCAACACAAAGACTCCTCCCTGTCAACACAGTCACTCCACTCCGTCAACAGTCACTCCTCCCCGTCAACACAGTCACTCCTCCCCGTCAACACTGTCACTCCTCCCTGTCAACACAGTCACTCCTCCCCATCAACAGTCACTCCTCCCCGTCAACACAGTCACTCTTCTCTCAACACGGTCACTTCTCCCTGTCAACACAGTAACCCCCACCCGTCAACACTGTCACTCCTCCCTATCAACACAGTCACTCTTCCCCATGAACACTGTCACTCCTTCTCGTCAACACTGTCTCTCCTCCTCATCAACACAGTCACTCCTCCCTGTCAACACAGTCACTCCTCCCGTCAACACAGTCACTCTTCCCCGTCAACACAGTCACTCCTCCCCACCAACAGTCACTCCTCCCCGTCAACACAGTCATTCTTCCCCGTCAACAGTGTCACTCTTCCCTGTCAACACTGTCACTCCTTTAAGTCAACACAGTCACTCCTTTCCGTCAACATTGTCTCTCCTGCCCGTCAACACAGTCACTCCTCCCCGTCAGCACTGTCACTCCTGCCCGTCAACACAGTCACTCCTCCCTGACAACAGTCACTTCTCGTCAACACAGTCACTCCTCCCCGTCAACAGTCACTCCTCCCTGTGAACACAGTTACTCCTATCCGTCAACACTGTCACTACTCCCCGTCGACACATTTTCTCCTCCCCGTCAACACAGTCACTCCTTCCAGTGAACACTGTCACTCCTCCCTGTCAACACAGTCACTCCTCCCTATCAACAGTCACTCCTCCCCGTCAACACAGTCACTCTTCCCCGTCAACACAGTCACTCCTCCTCATCAACAGTCACTCGTCCCCGTCAACACAGTCACTCTTCCCTGTCAACACTGTCACTCCTCCCTGTCAACACTGTCACTCCTCTCCGTCAACACTGTCACTCCTTTCCGTCAACACTGTCACTCCTGCCAGTCAACACCGTCACTCCTCGCCGTCAGCACTGTCACTCCTAACCTTCAACACAGTCATTCCTCCCCGTCAAAAGTCACTCCTCCCCGTCAACACAGTCACTTTCCCCGTCAACAGTCACTCCTCCCCGTCAACACAGTCACTATTCCCCGTCAACACTGACACTCGTCTTCGTCGACATAGTCACTCCTCCCCGTCAACACTGTCACTCCTCCGTGTCAACACTTTCACTCCTCCCAGTCAACACTGTCACTCCTCCCAGTCAACACTGTCACTCTTCCCCGGCTACACTGTCACTCCTCCCCGTCAACACTGTCACTCCTCCCCATCAACACAGTCACTCCTCCCTGTCAACACTGTCACTCGTCATCGTCAACACTGTCACTGCTCCCCATCTTCACTGTCACGCCTTCCCGTCAACACTATCATTTCTCGCTGTCAACACAGTCACTCCTTCCCGTCAGCACTGTCACTCCTCCCCGTCAACACAGTCACTCCTTCCTGTCAACACAGTCACTCCTCCCAGTCAACACAATCACTCCTCCTTATTAACACAGTTACTCATCCTCGTCAACACTGTCACTCCTCCCTGTCAACACAGTCAATCCTCCCCGTCAACACAGTCACTCTTCTCTGTCAACACAGTCACTCTTCCCCGTCAACACTGTCACTCTTCTCCGCCAACATAGTCACTCCTCCCCACCAACAGTCACTCCTCCCTATCAACACAGTCACTCTTCCCCGTCAACAGTGTCACTCCTCCCTGTCAACACAGTCACTCCTCCCCGTCAACACAGTCACTCTTCTCTGTCAACACAGTCATTCTTCCCCGTCAACACTGTCACTCTTCCCCATCAACATAGTCACTCCTCCCCACCAACAGTAACTCCTCCCCGTCAACACAGTCACTCTTCCCCGTCAACAGTGTCACTCCTTTCCGTCAATACAGTCACTCCTCCCCGTCAACAGTCACTTTTCCCCATCAACACAGTCACTCCTCCCCGTCAACAGTCACTTCTCCCTGTCGACACAGTCACTCCTCCCAGTCGACACAGTCACTCCTCGCCGTCAACACAGTCACTCCTCCCAGTCAACACTATCACTCCTCCCTGTCAACATAGTCACTCCTCCCCATCAACACTCACTCCTCCCCGTCAACACAGTCACTCTTCCCCTTCAACACTGTCACTCCTCCCTGTCAACACTGTCACTCCTCCCCTTCAACAGTCACTCCTACCTGTCAACACAGTCACTCCTCCCCGTCAAAACTGTCAACCCTCCCTGTCAACACAGTCACTCCTCCCCGTTAACATTCACTCTTCCCCATCACCACAGTCACTCTTCTGTCAGCACTGTCACTCCTCCCTGTCAACACAGTCACTCCTCCCCGTCAAAACTGTCACTCCATCCTGTCAACACAGTCACTCTTCCCCGTCAACACTGTCTCTCCTCCCCATACACTTTCACTCCTCCCGATCAACACTGTCACTCCTCCCCGTCAACACAGTCAACCCCTGCCCGTCAGCACAGTCATTCCTCCCCGTCAACACAATCACTCCTCCTTGTTAACACAGTCACTCCTCCTCGTCAACACTGTCACTCCTCCCTGTCAACACAGTCACTCCTCTCTGTCAACACAGTCACTCCTCCCTGTCAACACAGTCACTCCTCCCCATCAACACTGTCACTCCTCCCCATCAACACAGTCACTCCTCCCTGTCAACAGTCACTCCTCTCCGTCAACAGTCACTCCTCCTCGTCAACACTATCACTCCTCCCTGTCAACACAGTCACTCTTCCCCGTCAACACTGTCACTCCTCCCCGTCAACAGTCACTCCTCCCCGTCAACAGTCACTCCTCCCCGTCAACAGTGTCACTCCTCCCTGTCAACTCAATCACTCCTGCCCATCAACAGTCACTCCTCCCTGTCAACACAGTCACTCTTCCCCGCAAACACTGTCACTCCTCCCTGTCAACACTGTCACTTTTCCGTCAACACTGTCACTCCTTTCCGTCAACACTGTCACTCCTTTCCGTCAACACTGTCAACACTGTCACTCCTGCCCGTCAACACAGTCACTCCTCCCCGTCAACACAGAGACTCCTCCCTGTCAACACAGTCACTCCACCCCGTCAACAGTCACTCCTCCCCGTCAACACAGTCACTCCTCCCCGTCAACACTGTCACTCCTCCCTGTCAACACAGTCACTCCTCCCAGTCAACAGTCACTCCTCCCCTTCAACACAGTCACTCTTCTGTCAACACTGTTACCTCTCCCTGTCAACACA
This sequence comes from Procambarus clarkii, assembly GCF_040958095.1. Taxonomy (NCBI): domain Eukaryota; kingdom Metazoa; phylum Arthropoda; class Malacostraca; order Decapoda; family Cambaridae; genus Procambarus; species Procambarus clarkii. Next base: position 27,544,687 of record NC_091178.1, on the reverse strand, counting down.
GTAACCTCTACCTGTCAACACTGTCACTCCTCTCTATCAACACAGTCACTCTTCCCTGTGAACACTGTCATTCCTTCTCGTCAACACTATCTCTCCTCCCCATCAACACAGTCACTCCTCCCCGTCAACACAGTCACTCCTCTCCGTCAGCACTGTTACTCCTGATCGTCAACACAGTCACTCCTCCCCGACAACAGTTATTTCTCCTCGTCAACACATTCACTCCTCCCCATCAACAGTCACTCCTCCCTGTGAACACAGTTACTCCTATCCGTCAACACAGTCACTCCTCCCCATCAACAGTTACTCGTCTCCGTCAACACAGACACTCCTCCCTGTCAACACTGTCACTCCTCCCCGTCGACAGAGTCACTCCTCCCTGTCAACACAGTCACTCCTCCACGTCAACACTGTCACTCCTCGCCGTCAACACTGTCACTCCTCCCTGTCAACACTGTCACTCCTCCCCGTCATCACTGTCACACCTTCCCGTCAACACTGCCACTCCTCCCCGTCAACACTATCATTTCTCCCCATCAACACAGTCACTCCTCCCCGTCAGCACTGTCACTCCTCCCGGTCAACACAGTCACTCCTCCCCGTCAGCACAGTCACTCCTCCCCGTCAACACAATCACTCCTCCTTGTTAACGCAGTCACTCCTCCTCGTCAAGACTGTCACTCCTCCCTGTCAATTCCGTCACTCCTCCCAGTCAACAAAGTCACTCCTCCCTGTAAACACAGTCACTCCTCCCCATCAACACTGTCACTCCTCCCCCATCAACACAGTCACTCCTCCCTGTCAACAGTCACTTCTCTCCGTCAACACAGTCACTCCTCCCCGTCAACACTATTACTCCTCCCTGTCAACACAGTCACTTTTCCCCGTCAACACTGTCACTCCTCCCCGTCAACAGTCACTCGTCCCCGTCAACAGTCACTCCTCGTCAACAGTGTCACTCCTCCCTGTCAACTCAATCACTCCTCCCCATCAACAGTCACTCCTCCCCGTCAACACAGTCACTCTTCCCAATCAACACTGTCACTCTTCCCCATCAACACTGTCACTCCTCCCTGTAAACACTGTCACTCATTTCCGTCAACACTGTCACTCCTTTCCTTCAACAATGTCACTCCTTTCTGTCAAGACTGTCAACACTGTCACTCCTGCCCGTCAACACAGTCACTCCTCCCCTTCAACAGTTACTCCTCTCCGTCAACACAAAGACTCCTCCCTGTCAACACAGTCACTCCACTCCGTCAACAGTCACTCCTCCCCGTCAACACAGTCACTCCTCCCCGTCAACACTGTCACTCCTCCCTGTCAACACAGTCACTCCTCCCCATCAACAGTCACTCCTCCCCGTCAACACAGTCACTCTTCTCTCAACACGGTCACTTCTCCCTGTCAACACAGTAACCCCTCCCCGTCAACACTGTCACTCCTCCCTATCAACACAGTCACTCTTCCCCATGAACACTGTCACTCCTTCTCGTCAACACTGTCTCTCCTCCCCATCAACACAGTCACTCCTCCCTGTCAACACAGTCACTCTTCCCCGTCAACACAGTCACTCCTCCCCACCAACAGTCACTCCTCCCGGTCAACACAGTCATTCTTCCCCGTCAACAGTGTCACTCATCCCTGTCAACACTGTCACTCCTTTAAGTCAACACAGTCACTCCTTTCTGTCAACATTGTCTCTCCTGCCCGTCAACACAGTCACTCCTCCCCGTCAGCACTGTCACTCCTGCCCGTCAACACAGTCACTCCTCCCTGACAACAGTCACTTCTCCTCGTCAACACAGTCACTCCTCCCCGTCAACAGTCACTCCTCCCTGTGAACACAGTTACTCCTATCCGTCAACACTGTCACTACTCCCCGTCGACACATTTTCTCCTCCCCGTCAACACAGTCACTCCTTCCAGTGAACACTGTCACTCCTCCCTGTCAACACAGTCACTCCTCCCTATCAACAGTCACTCCTCCCCGTCAACACAGTCACTCTTCCCCGTCAACACAGTCACTCCTCCTCATCAACAGTCACTCGTCCCCGTCAACACAGTCACTCTTCCCCGTCAACACTGTCACTCCTCCCTGTCAACACTGTCACTCCTCTCCGTCAACACTGTCACTCCTTTCCGTCAACACTGTCACTCCTGCCAGTCAACACCGTCACTCCTCCCCGTCAGCACTGTCACTCCTAACCGTCAACACAGTCACTCCTCCCCGTCAAAAGTCACTCCTCCCCGTCAACACAGTCACTTTCCCCGTCAACAGTCACTCCTCCCCGTCAACACAGTCACTATTCCCCGTCAACACTGACACTCGTCTTCGTCGACATAGTCACTCCTCCCCGTCAACACTGTCACTCCTCCGTGTCAACACTTTCACTCTTCCCAGTCAACACTGTCACTCCTCCCAGTCAACACTGTCAATCTTCCCCGGCTACACTGTCACTCCTCCCCGTCAACACTGTCACTCCTCCCCATCAACACAGTCACTCCTCCCTGTCAACACTGTCACTGCTCCCCATCTTCACTGTCACACCTTCCCGTCAACACTATCATTTCTCGCTGTCAACACAGTCACTCCTCCCCGTCAGCACTGTCACTCCTCCCCGTCAACACAGTCACTCCTTCCTGTCAACACAGTCACTCCTCCCCGTCAACACAATCACTCCTCCTTATTAACACAGTTACTCATCCTCGTCAACACTGTCACTCCTCCCTGTCAACACAGTCAATCCTCCCCGTCAACACAGTCTCTCTTCTCTGTCAACACAGTCACTCTTCCCCGTCAACACTGTCACTCTTCTCGGCCAACATAGTCACTCCTCCCCACCAACAGTCACTCCTCCCTATCAACACAGTCACTCTTCCCCGTCAACAGTGTCACTCCTCCCTGTCAACACAGTCACTCCTCCCCGTCAACACAGTCACTCTTCTCTGTCAACACAGTCACTCTTCCCCGTCAACACTGTCACTCTTCCCCATCAACATAGTCACTCCTCCCCACCAACAGTAACTCCTCCCCGTCAACACAGTCACTCTTCCCCGTCAACAGTGTCACTCCTTTCCGTCAATACAGTCACTCCTCCCCGTCAACAGTCACTTTTCCCCATCAACACAGTCACTCCTCCCCGTCAACAGTCACTCTTCCCTGTCAACACTGTCACTCCTCCCTGTCAACACTGTCACTCCTCTCCGTCAACACTGTCACTCCTTTCCGTCAACACTGTCACTCCTGCCAGTCAACACCGTCACTCCTCGCCGTCAGCACTGTCACTCCTAACCTTCAACACAGTCATTCCTCCCCGTCAAAAGTCACTCCTCCCCGTCAACACAGTCACTTTCCCCGTCAACAGTCACTCCTCCCCGTCAACACAGTCACTATTCCCCGTCAACACTGACACTCGTCTTCGTCGACATAGTCACTCCTCCCCGTCAACACTGTCACTCCTCCGTGTCAACACTTTCACTCCTCCCAGTCAACACTGTCACTCCTCCCAGTCAACACTGTCACTCTTCCCCGGCTACACTGTCACTCCTCCCCGTCAACACTGTCACTCCTCCCCATCAACACAGTCACTCCTCCCTGTCAACACTGTCACTCGTCATCGTCAACACTGTCACTGCTCCCCATCTTCACTGTCACGCCTTCCCGTCAACACTATCATTTCTCGCTGTCAACACAGTCACTCCTCCCCGTCAGCACTGTCACTCCTCCCCGTCAACACAGTCACTCCTTCCTATCAACACAGTCACTCCTCCCCGTCAACACAATCACTCCTCCTTATTAACACAGTTACTCATCCTCGTCAACACTGTCACTCCTCCCTGTCAACACAGTCAATCCTCCCCGTCAACACAGTCACTCTTCTCTGTCAACACAGTCACTCTTCCCCGTCAACACTGTCACTCTTCTCCGCCAACATAGTCACTCCTCCCCACCAACAGTCACTCTTCCCTATCAACACAGTCACTCTTCCCCGTCAACAGTGTCACTCCTCCCTGTCAACACAGTCACTCCTCCCCGTCAACACAGTCACTCTTCTCTGTCAACACAGTCATTCTTCCCCGTCAACACTGTCACTCTTCCCCATCAACATAGTCACTCCTCCCCACCAACAGTAACTCCTCCCCGTCAACACAGTCACTCTTCCCCGTCAACAGTGTCACTCCTTTCCGTCAATACAGTCACTCCTCCCCGTCAACAGTCACTTTTCCCCATCAACACAGTCACTCCTCCCCGTCAACAGTCACTTCTCCCTGTCGACACAGTCACTCCTCCCAGTCGACACAGTCACTCCTCGCCGTCAACACAGTCACTCCTCCCAGTCAACACTATCACTCCTCCCTGTCAACATAGTCACTCCTCCCCATCAAGACTCACTCCTCCCCGTCAACACAGTCACTCTTCCCCTTCAACACTGTCACTCCTCCCTGTCAACACTGTCACTCCTCCCCTTCAACAGTCACTCCTACCCGTCAACACAGTCACTCCTCCCCGTCAAAACTGTCAACCCTCCCTGTCAACACAGTCACTCCTCCCCGTTAACATTCACTCTTCCCCATCACCACAGTCACTCTTCTGTCAGCACTGTCACTCCTCCCTGTCAACACAGTCACTCCTCCCCGTCAAAACTGTCACTCCATCCTGTCTACACAGTCACTCTTCCCCGTCAACACTGTCTCTCCTCCCCATACACTTTCACTCCTCCCGATCAACACTGTCACTCCTTCCCGTCAACACAGTCAACCCCTGCCCGTCAGCACAGTCACTCCTCCCCGTCAACACAATCACTCCTCCTTGTTAACACAGTCACTCCTCCTCGTCAACACTGTCACTCCTCCCTGTCAACACAGTCACTCCTCTCTGTCAACACAGTCACTCCTCCCTGTCAACACAGTCACGCCTCCCCATCAACACTGTCACTCCTCCCCATCAACACAGTCACTCCTCCCTGTCAACAGTCACTCCTCTCCGTCAACAGTCACTCCTCCTCGTCAACACTATCACTCCTCCCTGTCAACACAGTCACTCTTCCCCGTCAACACTGTCACTCTTCCCCGTCAACAGTCACTCCTCCCCGTCAACAGTCACTCCTCCCCGTCAACAGTGTCACTCCTCCCTGTCAACTCAATCACTCCTGCCCATCAACAGTCACTCCTCCCTGTCAACACAGTCACTCTTCCCCGCAAACACTGTCACTCCTCCCTGTCAACACTGTCACTTTTCCGTCAACACTGTCACTCCTTTCCGTCAACACTGTCACTCCTTTCCGTCAACACTGTCAACACTGTCACTCCTGCCCGTCAACACAGTCACTCCTCCCCGTCAACACAGAGACTCCTCCCTGTCAACACAGTCACTCCACCCCGTCAACAGTCACTCCTCCCCGTCAACACAGTCACTCCTCCCCGTCAACACTGTCACTCCTCCCTGTCAACACAGTCACTCCTCCCAGTCAACAGTCACTCCTCCCCTTCAACACAGTCACTCTTCTGTCAACACTGTTACCTCTCCCTGTCAACACAGTAACCCCTACCTGTCAACACTGTCACTCCTGTCTATCAACACAGTCACTCCTCCCTGTGAACACTGTCACTCCTTCTCGTCAACACTATCTCTCCTCCCCATCAACACAGTCACTCCTCCCCGTCAACACAGTCACTCCTCCCCGTCAGCACTGTTACTCCTGCCCGTCAACACAGTCACTCCTCCCCGACAACAGTTATTTCTCCTCGTCAACACATTCACTCCTCCCCATCAACAGTCACTCCTCCCTGTGAACACAGTTACTCCTATCCGTCAACACAGTCACTCCTCCCCATCAACAGTTACTCCTCTCCGTCAACACAGACACTCCTCCCTGTCAACACTGTCACTCCTCCCCGTCGACAGAGTCACTCCTCCCTGTCAACACAGTCACTCCTCCACGTCAACACTGTCACTCCTCGCCGTCAACACTGTCACTCCTCCCTGTCAACACTGTCACTCCTCCCCTTCATCACTGTCACACCTTCCCGTCAACACTGCCACTCCTCCCCGCCAACACTATCATTTCTCCCTATCAACACAGTCACTCCTCCCCGTCAGCACTGTCACTCCTCCCGGTCAACACAGTCACTCCTCCCCGTCAGCACAGTCACTCCTCCCCGTCAACACAATCACTCCTCCTTGTTAACGCAGTCACTCCTCCTCGTCAAGACTGTTACTCCTCCCTGTCAACTCCGTCACTCCTCCCTGTCAACAAAGTCACTCCTCCCTGTAAACACAGTCACTCCTCCCCATCAACACTGTCACTCCTCCCCCATCAACACAGTCACTCCTCCCTGTCAACAGTCACTTCTCTCCGTCAACACAGTCACTCCTCCCCGTCAACACTATTACTCCTCCCTGTCAACACAGTCACTCTTCCCCGTCAACACTGTCACTCCTCCCCGTCAACAGTCACTCGTCCCCGTCAACAGTCACTCCTCGTCAACAGTGTCACTCCTCCCTGTCAACTCAATCACTCCTCCCCATCAACAGTCACTCCTCCCCGTCAACACAGTCACTCTTCCCAATCAACACTGTCACTCTTCCCCATCAACACTGTCACTCCTCCCTGTAAACACTGTCACTCATTTCCGTCAACACTGTCACTCCTTTCCTTCAACAATGTCACTCCTTTCTGTCAAGACTGTCAACACTGTCACTCCTGCCCGTCAACACAGTCACTCCTCCCCTTCAACAGTTACTCCTCTCCGTCAACACAAAGACTCCTCCCTGTCAACACAGTCACTCCACTCCGTCAACAGTCACTCCTCCCCGTCAACACAGTCACTCCTCCCCGTCAACACTGTCACTCCTCCCTGTCAACACAGTCACTCCTCCCCATCAACAGTCACTCCTCCCAGTCAACACAGTCACTCTTCTCTCAACACGGTCACTTCTCCCTGTCAACACAGTAACCCCTCCCCGTCAACACTGTCACTCCTCCCTATCAACACAGTCACTCTTCCCCATGAACACTGTCACTCCTTCTCGTCAACACTGTCTCTCCTCCCCATCAACACAGTCACTCCTCCCTGTCAACACAGTCATTCCTCCCGTCAACACAGTCACTCCTCCCCGTCAACACAGTCACTCCTCCCCGTCAACACTGTCACTCCTCCCTGTCAACACAGTCATTCCTCCCCACCAACAGTCACTCCTCCCCGTCAACACAGTCATTCTTCCCCGTCAACAGTGTCACTCTTCCCTGTCAACACTGTCACTCCTTTAAGTCAACACAGTCACTCCTTTCCGTCAACATTGTCTCTCCTGCCCGTCAACACAGTCACTCCTCCCCGTCAGCACTGTCACTCCTGCCCGTCAACACAGTCACTCCTCCCTGACAACAGTCACTTCTCCTCGTCAACACAGTCACTCCTCCCCGTCAACAGTCACTCCTCCCTGTGAACACAGTTACTCCTATCCGTCAACACTGTCACTACTCCCCGTCGACACATTTTCTCCTCCCCGTCAACACAGTCACTCCTTCCAGTGAACACTGTCACTCCTCCCTGTCAACACAGTCACTCCTCCCTATCAACAGTCACTCCTCCCCGTCAACACAGTCACTCTTCCCCGTCAACACAGTCACTCCTCCTCATCAACAGTCACTCGTCCCCGTCAACACAGTCACTCTTCCCCGTCAACACTGTCACTCCTCCCTGTCAACACTGTCACTCCTCTCCGTCAACACTGTCACTCCTTTCCGTCAACACTGTCACTCCTGCCAGTCAACACCGTCACTCCTCCCCGTCAGCACTGTCACTCCTAACCGTCAACACAGTCACTCCTCCCCGTCAAAAGTCACTCCTCCCCGTCAACACAGTCACTTTCCCCGTCAACAGTCACTCCTCCCCGTCAACACAGTCACTATTCCCCGTCAACACTGACACTCGTCTTCGTCGACATAGTTACTCCTCCCCGTCAACACTGTCACTCCTCCGTGTCAACACTTTCACTCTTCCCAGTCAACACTGTCACTCCTCCCAGTCAACACTGTCAATCTTCCCCGGCTACACTGTCACTCCTCTCCGTCAACACAGTCACTCTTCCCCGTCAACAGTCACTCCTCCCCGTCAACACAGTCACTATTCCCCGTCAACACTGACACTCCTCCTCGTCGACACAGTCACTCCTCCCAGTCAACACTGTCACTCCTCTCCGTCAACACTATCATTTCTTGCCGTCAACACAGTCACTTCTCCCCGTCAGCACTGTCACTCCTCCTTGTCAACACAGTCACTCCTCCCTGTCAACACAGTCACTCCTCCCCGTCAACACAATCACTCCTCCTTATTAACACAGTTACTCATCCTCGTCAACACTGTCACTCTTCTCTGTCAACACAGTCACTCTTCCCCGTCAACACTGTCACTCTTCCCCGCCAACATTGTCACTCCTCCCCACCAACAGTCACTCCTCCCTATCAACACAGTCACTCTTCCCCGTCAACAGTGTCACTCCTCCCTGTCAACACAGTCACTCCTCCCCGTCAACACAGTCACTCTTCTCTGTCAACACAGTCACTCTTCCCCGTCAACACTGTCACTCTTCCCCATCAACATAGTCACTCCTCCCCACAAACAGTAACTCCTCCCCGTCAACACAGTCACTCTTCCCCGTCAAGTGTCACTCCTTTCCGTCAATACAGTCACTCCTCCCCGTCAACAGTCACTTTTCCCCATCAACACAGTCACTCCTCCCCGTCAACAGTCACTTCTCCCCGTCGACACAGTCACTCCTCCCCGTCGACACAGTCACTCCTCCCCGTCAACACGGTCACTCCTCCCAGTCAACACTATCACTTCTCCCTGTCAACACAGTCACTCTTCCCCATCAACACTCACTCCTCCCCGTCAATACAGTCACTCTTCCCCATCAACACTGTCACTCCTCCCTGTCAACACTGTCACCCCACCCCGTCAACAGTCACTCCTACCCGTCAACACAGTCACTCCTCCCCGTCAAAACTGTCAACCCTCCCTGTCAACACAGTCACTCCTCCCGTTAACAGTCACTCTTCCCCTTCACCACAGTCACTCTTCTGTCAGCACTGTCACTCCACCCTGTCAACACAGTCACTCCTCCCCCTCAAAACTGTCACTCCTCCCTGTCAACACAGTCACTCTTCCCCTTCAACACTGTCTCTCCTCCCCATACACTTTCACTCCTCCCGATCAACACAGTCACTCCTTCCCGGCAACAGTCACTCCTCCCCGTCAGCACAGTCACTCCTCCCCATCAACAGTCACTCCTCCCCATCAACACAGTCACTGTTCCCCGTATACACTGTCACTCCTCCCCGTCAACACAGTCACTCTTCCTCGTCAACACTGTCAATCCTCCCTGTCAACACTATCACTCCTCTCCGTCAACACTGTCACTCCTTTCCGTCAACACTGTCACTCCTGCCAGTCAACACAGTCACTCCTCCCGGTCAGCACTGTCACTCCTAACCGTCAACACAGTCACTCCTCCCCGTCAAAAGTCACTCCTTCTCGTCAACACAGTCACTCCTCCCCGTCAGCACTGTCACTCCTGCTCGTCAACACAGTCACTCCTCCCCGACAACAGTTACTTTTCCTCGTCAACACAGTCACTCCTCCCCGTCAACAGTCACTCCTCCCTGTGAACACAGTTACTGCTATACGTCAACACAGTCACTCCTCCGCGTCAACAGTTACTCCTCTCCGTCGACACAGACACTCCTCCCTGTCAACACTGTCACTCCTCCCCGTCGACAGAGTCACTCCTCCCTGTCAACACAGTCACTCCTCCACGTCAACACTGTCACTCCTCGTCGTCAACACTGTCACTCCTCCCTGTCAACACTGTCACTCCTCCCCGTCATCACTGTCACACCTTCCCGTCAACACTGCCACTCCTCCCCATCAACACTATCATTTCTCCCCGTCAACACAGTCACTCCTCCCCGTCAGCACAGTCACTCCTCGCCGTCAACACAATCACTCCTCCTTGTTAACACAGTCACTCCTCCTCCTCAACAATGTCAATCCTCCCTGTCAACACAGTCACTCCTCCCTGTCAACAAAGTCACTCCTCCCCGTCAACACTGTCACTGCTCCCCCATCAACACAGTCACTCCTCCCTGTCAACAGTCACTCCTCTCCGTCAACACAGTCACTCCTCCCCGTCAACACTATTACTTCTCCCTGTCAACACAGTCACTCTTCCCTGTCAACACTGTCACTCCTCCCAGTCAACACTATCACTCCTCCCTGTCAACACAGTCACTCCTCCCCATTAACACTCACTCCTCCCCGTCAACACAGTCACTCTTCCCCATCAACACTTGCACTCCTCCCTGTCAACACTGTCCCTCCTCCCCGTCAACAGTCACTCCTCGTCAACAGTGTCACTCCTCCCTGTCAACTCAATCACTCCTCCCCATCAACAGTCACTCCTCCCCGTCAACAGAGTCACTCTTCCTCATCAACACTGTCACTCTTCCCCATCAACACTGTCACTCCTCCCTGTCAACACTGTCACTCATATCCGTCAACACTGTCACTCCTTTCCTTCAACAATGTCACTCCTTTCCGTCAACACTGTCAACACTGTCACTCCTGCCCGTCAACACAGTCACTCCTCCCCGTCAACAGTTACTCCTCTCTGTCAACACAGAGACTCCTCCCTGTCAACACAGAGACTCCTCACTGTCAACACAGTCACTCCACCCCGTCAACAGTCTCTCCTTCCCGTCAACACAGTCACTCCTCCCCGTCAACACTGTCACTCCTCCCTGTCAACACAGTCACTCCTCCCCGTCAACAGTCACTCCTCCCCGTCAACACAGTCACTCCTCCCCGTCAACACTGTCACTCCTCCCTGTCAACACAGTCACTCCTCCCCGTCAACAGTCACTCCTCCCTATCAACACAGTCACTCTTACCCGTGAACACTGTCACTCCTTCTCGTCAACACTGTCTCTCCTCCCCATCAACACAGTCACTCCTCCCTGTCAACACCGTCACTCCTCCCGTCAACACATTCACTCTTCACCGTCAACACAGTCACTCCTCCCCATCAACACAGTCACTGTTCCCCGTATACACTGTCACTCCTCCCTGTCAACACTGTCACTCCTTTCCGTCAGCACTGTCACTCCTTCCCGTCAACACAGTCATTCCTCCCCGTCAACACAATCACTCTTCCCCGTCAACACAGTCACTCCTCTTCATCAACAGTCACTCCTCCCCGTCAACACAGTCACTCTTCCCCGTCAACACTGTCAATCCTCCCTGTCAACACTGTCACTCCTCCCCGTCAACACTGTCACTCCTTTCCGTCAACACTGTCACTCCTGCCAGTCAACAGTCACTCCTCCCTGTCAGCACTGTCACTCCTAACCGTCAACACAGTCACTCCTCCCCGTCAAAAGTCACTCCTCCCCGTCAACACAGTCACTCCTCGCCGTCAACAATCACTCCTCCCCGTCAACACAGTCACTCCTCCCCGTCAACACTGTCACTCTTCCTCGTCGACAAAGTCACTCCTCCCCGTCAACACTGTCACTCCTCTCAGTCAACACTGTCACTCTTCCCCGTCAACACTGTCACTCCTCCCCGTCAACACTGTCACTCCTCCCCATCAACACAGTCACTTCTCCCGTCAACACAGTCACTCCTCCCCGCCAACACTGTCACTCTTCCCTGTCAACACAGTAACTCCTACCCGTCAACAGTCACTCCTCCCCGTAGTCACAGTCACTCTTCCCCGTCAACACTGTCACTTCTCCCTGTCAACAAAGTCACTCCTTCCCGTCAACACTGTCACTCCTCCCTGTCAACACAGTCACTCTTCCCTGTCAACAGTGTCACTCCTCCCGGTCGACAGAGTCAATTCTCCCCGTCAACAGTCACTCCTCCCCGTCAACACAGTCACTCCTCCCCGTCAACACTGTCACTCCTCCCTGTCAACACAGTCACTCCTCCCCGTCAACAGTCACTCCTCCCCGTCAACAAAGTCACTTCTGTCAACACTGTCACTCCTCCCTGTCTACACAGTAACCTCTCACCGTCAACACTGTCACTACTCCCCTTCAAAACTGTCAACCCTCCCTGTCAACACAGTTACTCCTCCCCGTCAACAGTCACTCTTCCCCTTCACCACAGTCACTCTTCGGTCAGCACTGTCATTCCTCCCTGTCAACACATTCACTCCTCCCCATCAAAACTGTCACTCCTCCCTGTCAACACAGTCACTCTTCCCTGTCAACACTGTCTTTCCTCCCCGTACACTTTCACTCCTCCCGATCAACACAGTCACTCCTTCCCGTCAACAGTCACTCCTCCTCGTCAGCACAGTCACTCCTCCCTGTCAACTCTGTCACTCCTCCCTCGTCAACACAGTCACTCCTCCCCATCAACAGTCACTCCTCCCCATCAACACAGTCACTCTTCCCTGTATACACTGTCACTCCTCCTTGTCAACACTGTCACTCCTTTCCGTCAGCACTGTCACTCCTGCCCGTCAACACAGTCACTCCTCCCCGTCAACACATTCACTCTTCCCCGTCAACACAGTCACTCCTCCTCATCAACAGTCACTCCTCCCCCGTCAACACAGTCACTCCTCCTCGTCAACACTGTCACTCCTCCCTGTCAACACTGTCACTCCTCTCCGTCAACACTGTCACTCCTTTCCGTCAACACTGTCACTCCTGCCAGTCAACACAGTCACTCCTCCCCGTCAGCACTGTCACTCCTAACCGTCAACACAGTCACTCCTCCCCGTCAAAAGTCACTCCTCCCCGTCAACACAGTCACTCCTCCCCGTCAACACTCACTCCTCCCCGTCAACACAGTCACTCCTCCCCGTCAACACTGTCACTCCTCCTCGTCGACTCAGTCACTCCTCCCAGTCAACACTGTCACTCCTCCCCGTCTACACTGTCACTACTCCCCATCAACACAGTCACTCCTCCCTGTCAACAGTCACTCCTCCCGTCAACACAGTCACTCCTCCCCGTCAACACTGTCATTCTTCCCTGCCAACACAGTAACTCCTACCCGTCAATAGTCACTCCTCCCTGTAAACACAGTCACTCTTCCCCGTCAACACTGTCACTCCTCCCGGTCGACAGAGTCACTTCTCCCCGTCAACAGTCCCTCCTCCCGGCAACACAGTCACTCTTCTGTCAACACTGTCACTCCTCCCTGTCAACACAGTAACCCCTCTCCGTCAACACTCTCACTCCTCCCTATCAACACAGTCATTCTTCCCCGTCAACACAGTCACTCTTCCCTGTCAACACTCTCACTTCTCCCTGTCAACACAGTCACTCCTCCCCGTCAACAGTCACTCCTCCACGTCAACACAGTCACTCTTCCCCGTCAACACTGTCACTTCTCCCTGTCAACACAGTCACTCCTCCCCGTCAACACTGTCACTCTTCCCGGTCAACACAGTCACTTCCCTGTCAACAGTCACTCTTCCCCGTCAACACTGTCACTCCTCCCTGTCAACACTGTCACTCCTTTCCGTCAACACTGTCACTCCTTTCCGTCAGCACTGGCACTCCTGCCCGTCAACACAGTCACTCCTCCCCGTCAACAGTCACTCCTCCCTGTCAACACTGTCACTCCTCCCCGTCGACAGAGTCACTCCTCCCCGTCAACAGTCACTTTTCCCCATCAACACAGTCACTCCTCCCCGTCAACAGTCACTTCTCCCCGTCGACACAGTCACTCCTCCCCGTCAACACAGTCACTCTTCCCCGTCAACACTGTCACTCCTCCCTGTCAACACTGTCACCCCTCCCCATCAAAAGTCACTCCTCCCCTTCAACACAGTCACTCCTCCTCGTCAACACTGTCACTCCTTCCCGTCAACCCTGTCACTCCTCCCCGACAACACTGTCACTCTTCTGCGTCAACACAGTCTTTCCTTCCCGTCAACACAGTCACTCCTCAACGTCAACACAGTCACTCCTGCCCGTCAACACAGTCTTTCCTCCCGTCAACACAGTCACTCCTCCCCGTCAACACTGTCTCTCTTCCCTGTCAACACAGTAACTCCTACCCGTCAACAGTCACTCCTCCCCGTAAACACAGTCACTCTTCCCCGTCAACCCTGTCACTTCTCCCTGTCAACAAAGTCACTCCTTCCCGTCAACACAGTCACTCTTCCCTGTCAATAGTGTCACTCCTCCCGGTCGACAGAGTCACTTCTCCCCGTCAACAGTCACTCCTCCCTATCAACACAATCACTCCTCCCCATCAACACTGTCACTCCTCCCTGTCAACACAGCCACTCCTCCCCGTCAACAGTCACTCCTCCCCGTAAACACAGTCACTCTTCTGTCAACACTGTCACTCCTCCCTGTCAACACAGTAACCCCTCCCCATCAACACTGTCACTCCTCTTTATCAACACAGTCACTCTTCCCCGTGAACACTGTCACTCCTTCCCGTCAACACTGTCTCTCCTCCCCATCAACACAATCACTTCTCCCCGTCAACAGTCACTCCTCCACGTCAACACAGTCACTCTTCCCTGTCAACACTCTCACTTCTCCCTGTCAACACAGTCACTCCTCCCCGTCAACACTGTCACTCCTCCCTGTCAACACAGTCACTCTTCCCCGTAAACACTGTCACTCCTCCCCGTGAACAGTCACTCCTACCCGTCAACACAGTCCCTCCTCCCCGTCAACAGTCACTCCTACCCGTCAACACAGTCACTCTTCCCTGTCAACACTCTCACTTCTCCCTGTCAACACAGTCACTCCTCCCCGTCAACAGTCACTCCTCCACGTCAACACAGTCACTCTTCCCCGTCAACACTGTCACTTCTCCCTGTCAACACAGTCACTCCTCCCCGTCAACACTGTCACTCTTCCCGGTCAACACAGTCACTTCCCTGTCAACAGTCACTCTTCCCCGTCAACACTGTCACTCCTCCCTGTCAACACTGTCACTCCTTTCCGTCAACACTGTCACTCCTTTCCGTCAGCACTGGCACTCCTGCCCGTCAACACAGTCACTCCTCCCCGTCAACAGTAACTCCTCCCTGTCAACACTGTCACTCCTCCCCGTCGACAGAGTCACTCCTCCCCGTCAACAGTCACTTTTCCCCATCAACACAGTCACTCTTCCCCGTCAACAGTCACTTCTCCCCGTCGACACAGTCACTCCTCCCCGTCAACACAGTCACTCTTCCCCGTCAACACTGTCACTCCTCCCTGTCAACACTGTCACTCCTCCCCGTCAACAGTCACTCCTCCCTTTCAACACAGTCACTCCTCCTCGTCAACACTGTCATTCCTTCCCGTCAACACTGTCACTCCTCCCCGACAACACTGTCACTCTTCTGCATCAACACAATCTTTCCTTCCCGTCAACACAGTCACTCCTCAACGTCAACACAGTCACTCCTACCCGTCAACACAGTCTTTCCTCCCGTCAACACAGTCACTCCTCCCCGTCAACACTGTCTCTCTTCCCTGTCAACACAGTAACTCCTTCCCGTCAACAGTCACTCCTCCCCGTAAACACAGTCACTCTTCCCCGTCAACCCTGTCACTTCTCCCTGTCAACAAAGTCACTCCTTCCCGTCAACACAGTCAATCTTCCCGGTCGACAGAGTCACTTCTCCCCGTCAACAGTCACTCCTCCTTATCAACACAGTCACTCCTTCCCATCAACACTGTCACTCCTCCCTGTCAACACAGCCACTCCTCCCTGTCAACAGTCACTCCTCCCCGTAAACACAGTCACTCTTATGTCAACACTGTCACTCCTCCCTGTCAACACAGTTACCCCTCCCCATCAACACTGTCACTCCTCTTTATCAACACAGTCACTCTTCCCCGTGAACACTGTCACTCCTTCCCGTCAACACTGTCTCTCCTCCCCATCAACATAGTCACTTCTCCCCGTCTACAGTCACTCCTACCCGTCAACACAGTCCCTCCTCCCCGTCAACAGTCACTCCTACCCGTCAACACAGTAACCCCTCCCTGTCAACACTGTCACTCCTCTTTATCAACACAGTCACTCTTCCCCATGAACTCTGTCACACCTTCCCGTCAACACTGTCTCCTTTCCCCATCAACACAGTCACTCCTCCCCGTCAACAGTCACTCCTCCACGTCAACACAGTCACTCTTCCCCGTCAACACTGTCACTTCTCCCTGTCAACACAGTCACTCCTCCCCGTCAACACTGTCACTCCTCCCAGTCAACACAGTCACTCTTCCCTGTCAACACAGTCACTCTTCCCCGTCAACACTGTCACTCCTCCCTGTCAACACTGTCACTCCTTTCCGTCAACACTGTCACTCCTTTCCGTCAGCACTGGCACTCCTACCCGTCAACACAGTCACTCCTCCCCGTCAACAGTCACTTCTCCCTGTCAACACTGTCACTCCTCCCCGTCGACCGAGTCACTCCTCCCCGTCAACACAGTCACTCCTCCACGTCAACACTGTCACTCCTCCTGGTCAACACTGTCACTCCTCCCTGTCAACACTGTCACTCGTCCCCGTCAACACTGCCACTCCTCTCCGTCAACACTATCATTTCTCCCCGTCAACACAGTCACTCCTCCCCGTCAGCACTGTCACTCCTCCCCGTCAACACAGTCACTCCACCCTGTCAACACAGTCACTCCTCCCCGTCAACACAATCACAGCTCCTTGTTAACACAGTCACTCTTCTCTGTCAACACAGTCACTCTTCCCCGTCAACATTGTCACTCTTCACTATCAACAGAGTCACTCCTCCCCGTCAACACAGTCACTCTTCCCCGTCAATAGTGTCACTCCTCCCCGTCAACACAGTCACTCCTCCCCGTCAACAGTAACTTTTTCCCATCAACACAGTCACTTCTCCCCGTCAACAGTAACTTCTCCCCGTCGACACAGTCACACCTCCTTGCCAACACAGTCACTCCTCCCAGTCAACACTATCACTCCTCCCTGTCAACACAGTCACTCCTCCCCATCAACACTCTCTCCTCCCCGTCAACACAGTCACTCTTCCCCGTCAAAACTGTCACTCCTTCCTATCAACACAGTCACTCCTCCCCGTCAACAGTGTCTCCTCCCCGTCAACACAGTCAATCTTCTGTCAACACTGTCACTCCTCCCTGTCAACACAGTAACTCCTCCCCGTCAACACTGTCACTCCTCTTTATCAACACAGTCACTCTTCCCCATGAACACTGTCACTCCTTCCCGTCAACACTGTCACTCCTTCCCGTCAACACTGTCTCTCCTCCCCATCAACACAGTCACTCCTCCCCGTCAACAGTCACTCCTCCCCGTCAACACAGTCACTCTTCCTCGTCAACACTGTCAATTCTCCCTGTCAACACAGTCACTCTTCCCCGTTAACACTGTCACTCCTCCCCGTCAACAGTCACTCCTTCCCGTCAACACAGTCCCTCCTCCCTGTCAACACTGTCACTCCTTTCCGTCAACACAGTCACTCCTCAGCAAAACTAGTCACTCTTCCCCGTCAACACAGTCACTCTTCCCCGTCAACACTGTCACTCCTCCCTGTCAACACTGTCACTCCTTTCCGTCAACACTGTCACTCCTTTCCGTCAGCACTGGCACTCCTGCCCGTCAACACAGTCACTCCTCCCTGTCAACACTGTCACTCCTCCCCGTCGACAGAGTCACTCCTCCCCGTCAACACAGTCACTCCTCCACGTCAACACTGTCACTCCTCCCGGTCAACACTGTCACTCCTGCCTGTCAACTCTGTCACTCGTCCCCGTCAACACTGTCACTCCTCCCTGTCATCACTGTCACACCTTCCCGTCAACACTGCCACTCCTCCCTGTCAACACAGTCACTCCTCCCCGTCAACACAATCACAGCTCCTTGTTAACACAGTCACTCCTCCTCGTCAACACTGTCACTCCTCCCTGTCAACACAGTCACTCCTCCCTGTCAACACAGTCACTCCTCCCCGTCAACACAATCACAGCTCCTTGTTAACACAGTCACTCCTCCTCGTCAACACTCACTCCTCCTCGTCAACACAGTCACTCTTCCCCGTCAACACTGTCACTCCTCCCAGTCAACACTGTCACTCCTCCCCGTCAACAGTCACTCCTCCCTGTCAACACAGTCACTCCTCCCCGTCAACACAATCACAGCTCCTTGTTAACACAGTCACTCCTCCTCGTCAACACTGTCACTCCTCCCTGTCAACACTATCATTTCTCCCCGTCAACACAGTCACTCCTCTCCGTCAGCACTGTCACTCCTCCCCATCAACACAGTCACTCCTCCCTGTCAACACAGTCACTCCTCCCCGCCAACAAAATCACAGCTCCTTGTTAACACAGTCACTCCTCCTCGTCAACACTGTCACTCCTCCCTGTCAACACAGTCACTCCTCCCCGTCAACACAGTCACTCTTCTCTGTCAACACAGTCACTCTTCCCCGTCAACACTGTCACTCTTCTCCCGTCAACATAGTCACTCCTCTCCACCAACCAACAGTCACTTCTCCCCTTCGACACAGTCACTCCTCCCCGTCAACACAGTCACTCCTCCCAGTCAACACTATCACTCCTCCCTGTCAACACAGTCACTCCTCCCTATCAACACTCACTCCTCCTCGTCAACACAGTCACTCTTCCCCGTCAACACTGTCACTCCTCCCTGTCAACACTGTCACTCCTCCCCGTCAACAGTCACTCCTCCCCTTCAACACAGTCACTCCTCCCCGCCAAAACTGTCAACCCTCCTTGTCAACACAGTCACTCCTCCCCGACAACAGTCACTCTTCCCCTTCACCACAGTCATTCTTCTGTCAGCACTGTCACTCCTCCCTGTCAACACAGTCACTCCTCCTCACCAACAGTCACTCCTCCCCGTCAACACAGTCACTCTTCCCCGTCAACAGAGTCACTCCTTAATGTCAACAGTCACTTTTCCCCATCAACACAGTCACTTTTCCCCATCAACACAGTCACTCCTCCCCGTCAACAGTCACTTCTCCCCGTCGACACAGTCACTCCTCCCTGTCAACACAGTCACTCCTCCCAGTCAACACTATCACTCCTCCCTGTCAACACAGTCACTCCTCCCCATCAACACTCTTCTCCTCCCCGTCAACACAGTCACTCTTCCCCGTCAACACTGTCACTCCTCCCTGTCAACACTGTCACTCCTCCCCGTCAACAGTCACTCTTCCCCGTCAAAACTGTCACTCCTTCCTGTCAACACAGTCACTCTTCCCCGTCAACACTGTCTCTCCTCCCCGTACACTTTCACTCCTCCCGATCAACACAGTCACTCCTTCCCGTCAACAGTCACTCCCCACCGTCAGCACAGTCACTCCTCCCTGTCAACACTGTCACTCCTCCCTCGTCAACACAGTCACTCCTCCCCATCAACAGTCACTCCTCCCCATCAACAGTCACTCCTCCCCATCAACACAGTCACTCTTCCCCGTATACACTGTTACTCCTCCCTGTCAACACTGTCACTCCTTTCCGTCAGCACTGTCACTCCTGCCCGTCAACACAGTCACTCCTCCCCGTCAACACAGTCACTCTTCCCCGTCAACACAGTCACTCCTCCTCATCAACAATCACTCCTCCCCGTCAACACAGACACTCCTCCCCGTCAAAAGTCACTCCTCCCC
Organism: Procambarus clarkii; assembly: GCF_040958095.1. Classification (NCBI taxonomy): domain Eukaryota; kingdom Metazoa; phylum Arthropoda; class Malacostraca; order Decapoda; family Cambaridae; genus Procambarus; species Procambarus clarkii. Next base: position 27,525,013 of record NC_091178.1, on the reverse strand, counting down.
GTCAACACAGTCACTCCTCCCCGTCAACAGTCACTCCTCCCCGTCAACACAGTCACTCCTCCCCGTCAACACTATCACTCCTCCTCGTCGACACAGTCACTCCTCCCCGTCAACACTGTCACTCCTCCCTGTCAACACTTTCACTCTTCTCCGTCAACACTGTCATTCCTCCCCGTCAACACTGTCACTCGTCCCCATCAACACAGTCACTCCTCCCTGTCAACAGTCACTCCTCCCGTCAACACAGTCACTCCTCCCGGCAACACTGTAACTCTTCCCTGTCAACACAGTAACTCCTACCCGTCAACAGTTACTCCTTCCTGTAAACACAGTCACTCTTCCCCGTCAACACTCACTTCTCCCTGTCAACAAAGTCACTTCTCCCCGTCAACAGTCACTCCTCCCCGTCAACACAGTCACTCCTCCCCGTCAACACTGTCACTCCTCCCTGTCAACACAGTCACTCCTCCACGTCAACAGTCACTCCTCCCCATCAACACAGTCACTCTTCTGTCAACACTGTCACTCCTCCCTGCCAACACAGTAACCCTTCCCGGTCAACACTGTCACTCTTCCCCGTGAACACTGTCACTCTTTTCCGTCAACACTGTCTCTCCTCCCCATCAACACAGTTACTCATCCCCGTCAACAGTCACTCCTCCCCGTCAACACAGTCACTCTTCCCCGTCAACACTGTCACTTCTCCCTGTCAACACAGTCACTCCTCCCTGTCAATACAGTCACTCTTCCCCGTTAACACTGTCACTCCTCCCTGTCAACAGTCACTCCTACCCGTCAACACAGTCACTCCTCCCCGTCAACACTGTCACTCCTCTTTATCAACACAGTCACTCTTCCCCATGAACACTGTCACTCCTTCCCGTCAACACTGTCACTCCTTCCCGTCAACACTGTCTCTCCTCCCCATCAACACAGTCACTCCTCCCCGTCAACAGTCACTCCTCCCCGTCAACACAGTCACTCTTCCTCGTCAACACTGTCAATTCTCCCTGTCAACACAGTCACTCTTCCCCGTTAACACTGTCACTCCTCCCCGTCAACAGTCACTCCTTCCCGTCAACACAGTCCCTCCTCCCTGTCAACACTGTCACTCCTTTCCGTCAACACAGTCACTCCTCAGCAAAACTAGTCACTCTTCCCCGTCAACACAGTCACTCTTCCCCGTCAACACTGTCACTCCTCCCTGTCAACACTGTCACTCCTTTCCGTCAACACTGTCACTCCTTTCCGTCAGCACTGGCACTCCTGCCCGTCAACACAGTCACTCCTCCCTGTCAACACTGTCACTCCTCCCCGTCGACAGAGTCACTCCTCCCCGTCAACACAGTCACTCCTCCACGTCAACACTGTCACTCCTCCCGGTCAACACTGTCACTCCTGCCTGTCAACTCTGTCACTCGTCCCCGTCAACACTGTCACTCCTCCCTGTCATCACTGTCACACCTTCCCGTCAACACTGCCACTCCTCCCTGTCAACACAGTCACTCCTCCCCGTCAACACAATCACAGCTCCTTGTTAACACAGTCACTCCTCCTCGTCAACACTGTCACTCCTCCCTGTCAACAGTCATTCCTCCCTGTCAACACAGTCACTCCTCCCCGTCAACACAATCACAGCTCCTTGTTAACACAGTCACTCCTCCTCGTCAACACTCACTCCTCCTCGTCAACACAGTCAATCTTCCCCGTCAACACTGTCACTCCTCCCAGTCAACACTGTCACTCCTCCCCGTCAACAGTCACTCCTCCCTGTCAACACAGTCACTCCTCCCCGTCAACACAATCACAGCTCCTTGTTAACACAGTCACTCCTCCTCGTCAACACTGTCACTCCTCCCTGTCAACACTATCATTTCTCCCCGTCAACACAGTCACTCCTCTCCGTCAGCACTGTCACTCCTCCCCATCAACACAGTCACTCCTCCCTGTCAACACAGTCACTCCTCCCCGCCAACAACATCACAGCTCCTTGTTAACACAGTCACTCCTCCTCGTCAACACTGTCACTCCTCCCTGTCAACACAGTCACTCCTCCCCGTCAACACAGTCACTCTTCTCTGTCAACACAGTCACTCTTCCCCGTCAACACTGTCACTCTTCTCCCGTCAACATAGTCACTCCTCTCCACCAACCAACAGTCACTTCTCCCCTTCGACACAGTCACTCCTCCCAGTCAACACTATCACTCCTCCCTGTCAACACAGTCACTCCTCCCTATCAACACTCACTCCTCCTCGTCAACACAGTCACTCTTCCCCGTCAACACTGTCACTCCTCCCTGTCAACACTGTCACTCCTCCCCGTCAACACAGTCACTCCTCCTCATCAACAGTCACTCCTCCCCGTCAACACAGACACTCCTCCCCGTCAACAGTCACTCCTCCCCGTCAACACAGTCACTCTTCCCCGTCAACACAGTCACTCCTCCTCATCAACAGTCACTCCGCCCCGTCAACACAGACACTCCTCCCCGTCAAAAGTCACTCCTCCCCGTCAACACAGTCACTCCTCCCCGTCAACAGTCACTCCTCCCCGTCAACACAGTCACTCCTCCCCGTCAACACTATCACTCCTCCTCGTCGACACAGTCACTCCTCCCCGTCAACACTGTCACTCCTCCCTGTCAACACTTTCACTCTTCCCCGTCAACACTGTCATTCCTCCCCGTCAACACTGTCACTCGTCCCCATCAACACAGTCACTCCTCCCTGTCAACAGTCACTCCTCCCGTCAACACAGTCACTCCTCCCGGCAACACTGTCACTCTTCCCTGTCAACACAGTAACTCCTACCCGTCAACAGTTACTCCTCCCCGTAAACACAGTCACTCTTCCCCGTCAACACTCACTTCTCCCTGTCAACAAAGTCACTTCTCCCCGTCAACAGTCACTACTCCCCGTCAACACAGTCACTCCTCCCCGTCAACACTGTCACTCCTCCCTGTCAACACAGTCACTCCTCCACGTCAACAGTCACTCCTCCCCATCAACACAGTCACTCTTCTGTCAACACTGTCACTCCTCCCTGCCAACACAGTAACCCCTCCCGGTCAACACCGTCACTCTTCCCCGTGAACACTGTCACTCTTTTCCGTCAACACTGTCTCTCCTCCCCATCAACACAGTCACTCATCCCCGTCAACAGTCACTCCTCCCCGTCAACACAGTCACTCTTCCCCGTCAACACTCACTTCTCCCTGTCAACACAGTCACTCCTCCCTGTCAACACAGTCACTCTTCCCCGTTAACACTGTCACTCCTCCCTGTCAACAGTCACTCCTACCCGTCAACACAGTCACTCCTCCCCGTCAACACTGTCACTTCTCCCTGTCAACACAGTCACTCCTCAGCATAATTAGTCACTCTTCCCCGTCAACACAGTCACTCTTCCCCGTCAACACAGTCACTCCTCCCCGTCAACACTGTCACTCCTCCCTATCAACACAGTCACTCCTCCCCGTCAACAGTCATTCCTCCCCATCAACACAGTCACTCTTCTGTCAACACAGTAACCCCTCCCGGTCAACACTGTCACTCTTCCCTATCAACACAGTCACTCTTCCCCGTGAACACTGTCACTCCTCCCCGTCAACACAGTCACTCCTCCCAGTCAACACTATCACTCCTCCCTGTCAACACAGTCACTCCTCCCTATCAACACTCACTCCTCCTCGTCAACACAGTCACTCTTCCCCGTCAACACTGTCACTCCTCCCTGTCAACACTGTCACTCCTCCCCGTCAACAGTCACTCCTCCCCTTCAACACAGTCACTCCTCCCCGCCAAAACTGTCAACCCTCCCTGTCAACACAGTCACTCCTCCCCGACAACAGTCACTCTTCCCCTTCACCACAGTCATTCTTCTGTCAGCACTGTCACTCCTCCCTGTCAACACAGTCACTCCTCCCCGCCAACAGTCACTCCTCCCCGTCAACACAGTCACTCTTCCCCGTCAACAGAGTCACTCCTTAATGTCAACAGTCACTTTTCCCCATCAACACAGTCACTCCTCCCCGTCAACAGTCACTTCTCCCCGTCGACACAGTCACTCCTCCCTGTCAACACAGTCACTCCTCCCAGTCAACATTATCATTCCTCCCTGTCAACACAGTCACTCCTCCCCATCAACACTCTTCTCCTCCCCGTCAACACAGTCACTCTTCCCCGTCAACACTGTCACTCCTCCCTGTCAACACTGTTTCTCCTCCCCGTCAACAGTCACTCCTTCTCTTCAACACAGTCACTCCTCCCCGTCAAAACTGTCAACCCTCCTTGTTAACACAGTCACTCCTCCCCGTCAACAGTCACTCTTCCCCTTCACCACAGTCACTCTTCTGTCAGCACTGTCACTCCTCCCTGTCAACACAGTCACTCCTCCCCGTCAAAACTGTCACTCCTTCCTGTCAACACAGTCACTCTTCCCCGTCAACACTGTCTCTCCTCCCCGTACACTTTCACTCCTCCCGATCAACACAGTCACTCCCTCCCGTCAACAGTCACTCCCCACCGTCAGCACAGTCACTCCTCCCTGTCAACACTGTCACTCCTCCCTCTTCAACACAGTCACTCCTCCCCATCAACAGTCACTCCTCCCCATCAACAGTCACTCCTCCCCATCAACACAGTCACTCTTCCCCGTATACACTGTTACTCCTCCCTGTCAACACTGTCACTCCTTTCCGTCAGCACTGTCACTCCTGCCCGTCAACACAGTCACTCCTCCCCGTCAACACAGTCACTCTTCCCCGTCAACACAGTAACTCCTCCTCATCAACAGTCACTCCTCCCCGTCAACACAGTCACTCTTCCCCGTCAACACTGTCACTCCTCCCTGTCAACACTGTCACTCCTCTCCGTCAACATGTCACTTCTTTCCGGCAACACTGTCACTCCTGCTAGTCAACACAGTCACTCCTCCCCGTCAGCACTGTCATTCCTAACCGTCAACACAGACACTCCTCCCCGTCAAAAGTCACTCCTCCCCGTCAACACAGTCACTCCTCCCCGTCAACAGTCACTCCTCCCCGTCAACACAGTCACTCCTCCCCGTCAACACTATCACTCCTCCTCGTCGACACAGTCACTCTTCCCCGTCAACACTGTCACTCCTCCCTGTCAACACTTTCACTCTTCCCCGTCAACACTGTCACTCCTCCCCGTCAACACTGTCACTCGTCCCCATCAACACAGTCACTCCTCCCTGTCAACAGTCACTCTTCCCCGTCAACACTGACACTCCTCCCCGTCAGCACTGTCACTCCTGCCCGTCAACACAGTCACTCCTCCCCGTCAACAGTCACTTCTCCCCGTAGACACAGTCACTCCTCCCCGTCAACACAGTCACTCCTTCCAGTCAACACTATCACTCCTCCCTGTCAACACAGTCACTCCTCCCCATCAACACTCACTCCTCCCCGTCAACACAGTCACTCTTCCCCGTCAACACTGTCACTCCTCCCTGTCAACACTGTCACTCCTCCCCGTCAACAGTCACTCCTTCCCTTCAACACAGTCACTCCTCCCCCATCAACACTGTCACTCCTCCCAGTTAACACTGTCACTCCTCCCTGTCAGCAATGTCACTCATCCCCGTCAACACCGTCACTCCTCCCTGTCAACACTGTCACTACTCCCTCGTCAACACAGTCACTCCTCCCCATCAACAGTCACTCCTCCCCATCAACAGTCACTCCTCCCCATCAACACAGTCACTCTTCTCCGTATACACTGTTACTCCTCCCTGTCAACACTGTCACTCCTTTCCGTCAGCACTGTCACTCCTGCCCGTCAACACTGTCACTTCTCCCTGTCAACACAGTCACTCCTCAGCATAATTAGTCACTCTTCCCCGTCAACACAGTCACTCTTCCCCGTCAACACAGTCACTCCTCCCCGTCAACACTGTCACTCCTCCCTGTCAACACAGTCACTCCTCCCCGTCAACAGTCACTCCTCCCCATCAACACAGTCACTCTTCTGTCAACACAGTAACCCCTCCGGTCAACACTGTCACTCTTCCCTATCAACACAGTCACTCTTCCCCGTGAACACTGTCACTCCTTCCCATCAACACTGTCTCTCCTCCCCATCAACACAGTCACTCCTCCCCGTCAACAGTCACTCCTCCCCGTCAACACAGTCACTCTTCCCCGTCAACACTGTCACTTCTCCCTGTCATCACAGTCACTCCTCCCCGTCGACACTGTCACTCCTCCCTGTCAACACAGTCACTCTTCCCCGTTAACACTGTCACTCCTCCCTGTCAACAGTCACTCCTACCCGTCAACACAGTCACTCCTCCCCGTCAATACTGTCACTTCTCCCTGTCAACACAGTCACTCAGCATAATTAGTCACTCTTCCCCGTCAACACAGTCACTCTTCCCCGTCAACACTGTCACTCCTCCCTGTCATCACTGTCACTTCTTTCCGTCAACACTGTTACTCCTTTCCGTCAACACTGTCACTCCTTTCCGTCAGCACTGGCACTCCTGCCCGTCAACACAATCACTCCTCCCCGTCAACAGTCACTCCTCCCCATCAACACAGTCACTCATCCCCGTCAACAGTTACTCCTCTCCATCAACACAGACACTCCTCCCTGTCAACACTGTCACTCCTCACCGTCGACAGAGTCACTCCTCCCCGTCAACACAGTCACTCCTCCACGTCAACACTGTCACTCCTCGCGGTCAACACTGTCACTCCTCCCTGTCAACACTGTCACTCGTCCCCGTCAACACTATCATTTCTCCCCGTCAACACAGTCACTCCTCCCCGTCAGCACTGTCACTCCTCCCCGTCAACACAGTCACTCCTCTCTGTCAACACAGTCACTCCTCCCCGTCAACACTATCACTCCTCCTTGTTAACACAGTCACTCCTCCTCGTCAACACTGTCACTCCTCCCTGTCAACATAGTCACTTCTCCCCGTCAACACAGTCACTCTTCTCTGTCAACACAGTCACTCTTCCCCGTCAATACTGACACTCTTCCCCGTCAATATAGTCACTCCTCCCCACCAATAGTCACTCCTCCCCGTCAACACAGTCACTCTTCCCCGTCAACAGTGTCACTCCTCCCTGTCAACACTGTCACTTATTTCAGTCAACACTGACACTCCTCCCCGTCAGCACTGTCACTCCTGCCCGTCAACACAGTCACTCCTCCCCTCAACAGTCACTTCTCTCCGTAGACACAGTCACTCCTCCCCGTCAACACAGTCACTCCTTCCAGTCAACACTATCACTCCTCCCTGTCAACACAGTCACTCCTCCCCATCAACACTCACTCCTCCCCGTCAACACAGTCACTCTTCCCCGTCAACACTGTCACTCCTCCCTGTCAACACTGTCACTCCTCCCCGTCAACAGTCACTCCTTCCCTTCAACACAGTCACTCCTCCCCCGTCAACACTGTCACTCCTCCCAGTTAACACTGTCACTCCTCCCTGTCAGCAATGTCACTCATCCCCGTCAACACAGTCACTCCTCCCTGTCAACACTGTCACTCCTCCCTCGTCAACACTGTCACTCCTCCCTCGTCAACACAGTCACTCCTCCCCATCAACAGTCACTCCTCCCCATCAACAGTCACTCCTCCCCATCAACACAGTCACTCTTCCCCGTATACACTGTTACTCCTCCCTGTCAACACTGTCACTCCTTTCCGTCAGCACTGTCACTCCTGCCCGTCAACACAGTCACTCCTCCCCGTCAACACAGACACTCTTCCCCGTCAACACAGTCACTCCTCCTCATCAACAGTCACTCCTCCCCGTCAACACAGACACTCCTCCCCGTCAAAAGTCACTCCTCCCCGTCAACACAGTCACTCCTCCCCGTCAACAGTCACTCCTCCCCGTCAACACAGTCACTCCTCCCCGTCAACACTATCACTCCTCCTCGTCGACACAGTCACTCCTCCCCGTCAACACTGTCACTCCTCTCTGTCAACACTTTCACTCTTCCCCGTCAACACTGTCATTCCTCCCCGTCAACACTGTCACTCGTCCCCATCAACACAGTCACTCCTCCCTGTCAACAGTCACTCCTCCCGTCAACACAGTCACTCCTCCCGGCAACACTGTCACTCTTCCCTGTCAACACAGTAACTCCTACCCGTCAACAGTTACTCCTCCCCGTAAACACAGTCACTCTTCCCCGTCAACACTCACTTCTCCCTGTCAACAAAGTCACTTCTCCCCGTCAACAGTCACTCCTCCCCGTCAACACAGTCACTCCTCCCCGTCAACACTGTCACTCCTCCCTGTCAACACAGTCACTCCTCCACGTCAACAGTCACTCCTCCCCATCAACACAGTCACTCTTCTGTCAACACCGTCACTCCTCCCTGCCAACACAGTAACCCCTCCCGGTCAACACTGTCACTCTTCCCCGTGAACACTGTCACTCTTTTCCGTCAACACTGTCTCTCCTCCCCATCAACACAGTCACTCATCCCCGTCAACAGTCACTCCTCCCCGACAACACAGTCACTCTTCCCCGTCAACACTGTCACTTCTCCCTGTCAACACAGTCACTCCTCCCTGTCAACACAGTCACTCTTCCCCGTTAACACTGTCACTCCTCCCTGTCAACAGTCACTCCTACCCGTCAACACAGTCACTCCTCCCCGTCAACACTGTCACTTCTCCCTGTCAACACAGTCACTCCTCAGCATAATTAGTCACTCTTCCCCGTCAACACAGTCACTCTTCCCCGTCAACACAGTCACTCCTCCCCGTCAACACTGTCACTCCTCCCTGTCAACACAGTCACTCCTCCCCGTCAACAGTCATTCCTCCCCATCAACACAGTCACTCTTCTGTCAACACAGTAACCCCTCCCGGTCAACACTGTCACTCTTCCCTATCAACACAGTCACTCTTCCCCGTGAACACTGTCACTCTTCCCCGTCAACACAGTCACTCCTCCCAGTCAACACTATCACTCCTCCCTGTCAACACAGTCACTCCTCCCTATCAACACTCACTCCTCCTCGTCAACACAGTCACTCTTCCCCGTCAACACTGTCACTCCTCCCTGTCAACACTGTCACTCCTCCCCGTCAACAGTCACTCCTCCCCTTCAACACAGTCACTCCTCCCCGCCAAAACTGTCAACCCTCCCTGTCAACACAGTCACTCCTCCCCGACAACAGTCACTCTTCCCCTTCACCACAGTCATTCTTCTGTCAGCACTGTCACTCCTCCCTGTCAACACAGTCACTCCTCCCCACCAACAGTCACTCCTCCCCGTCAACACAATCACTCTTCCCCGTCAACAGAGTCACTCCTTAATGTCAACAGTCACTTTTCCCCATCAACACAGTCACTCCTCCCCGTCAACAGTCACTTCTCCCCGTCGACACAGTCACTCCTCCCTGTCAACACAGTCACTCCTCCCAGTCAACACTATCATTCCTCCCTGTCAACACAGTCACTCCTCCCCATCAACACTCTTCTCCTCCCCGTCAACACAGTCACTCTTCCCCGTCAACACTGTCACTCCTCCCTGTCAACACTGTCACTCCTCCCCGTCAACAGTCACTCCTTCTCTTCAACACAGTCACTCCTCCCCGTCAAAACTGTCAACCCTCCTTGTTAACACAGTCACTCCTCCCCGTCAACAGTCACTCTTCCCCTTCACCACAGTCACTCTTCTGTCAGCACTGTCACTCCTCCCTGTCAACACAGTCACTCCTCCCCGTCAAAACTGTCACTCCTTCCTGTCAACACAGTCACTCTTCCCCGTCAACACTGTCTCTCCTCCCCGTACACTTTCACTCCTCCCGATCAACACAGTCACTCCTTCCCGTCAACAGTCACTCCCCACCGTCAGCACAGTCACTCCTCCCTGTCAACACTGTCACTCCTCCCTCTTCAACACAGTCACTCCTCCCCATCAACAGTCACTCCTCCCCATCAACAGTCACTCCTCCCCATCAACACAGTCACTCTTCCCCGTATACACTGTTACTCCTCCCTGTCAACACTGTCACTCCTTTCCGTCAGCACTGTCACTCCTGCCCGTCAACACAGTCACTCCTCCCCGTCAACACAGTCACTCTTCCCCGTCAACACAGTCACTCCTCCTCATCAACAGTCAGTCCTCCCCGTCAACACAGTCACTCTTCCCCGTCAACACTGTCACTCCTCCCTGTCAACACTGTCACTCCTCTCCGTCAACATGTCACTTCTTTCCGGCAACACTGTCACTCCTGCTAGTCAACACAGTCACTCCTCCCCGTCAGCACTGTCACTCCTAACCGTCAACACAGACACTCCTCCCCGTCAAAAGTCACTCCTCCCCGTCAACACAGTCACTCCTCCCCGTCAACAGTCACTCCTCCCCGTCAACACAGTCACTCCTCCCCGTCAACACTATCACTCCTCCTCGTCGACACAGTCACTCCTCCCCGTCAACACTGTCACTCCTCCCTGTCAACACTTTCACTCTTCCCCGTCAACACTGTCACTCCTCCCCGTCAACACTGTCACTCGTCCCCATCAACACAGTCACTCCTCCCTGTCAACAGTCACTCCTCCCGTCAACACAGTCACTCCTCCCGGCAACACTGTCACTCTTCCCTGTCAACACAGTAACTCCTACCCGTCAACAGTTACTCCTCCCCGTAAACACAGTCACTCTTCCCCGTCAACACTGTCACTTCTCCCTGTCAACAAAGTCACTCCTTCCCGTCAACACTGTCACTCCTCCCTGCAACACAGTCACTCTTCCCTGTCAACAGTGTCACTCCTCCCGGTCGACAGAGTCACTTCTCCCCGTCAACAGTCACTCCTCCCCGTCAACACAGTCACTCCTCCCCGTCAACACTGTCACTCCTCCCCATCAACACAGTCACTCTTCTGTCAACACTGTCACTCCTCCCTGCCAACACAGTAACCCCTCCCGGTCAACACTGTCACTCTTCCCCGTGAACACTGTCACTCTTTTCCGTCAACACTGTCTCTCTTCCCCATCAACACAGTCACTCCTCCCCGTCAACAGTCACTCCTCCCCGTCAACACAGTCACTCTTCCCCGTCAACACTGTCACTTCTCCCTGTCAACACAGTCACTCCTCCCTGTCAACACAGTCACTCTTCCCCGTTAACACTGTCACTCCTCCCTGTCAACAGTCACTCCTACCCGTCAACACAGTCACTCCTCCCCGTCAACACTGTCACTTCTCCCTGTCAACACAGTCACTCCTCAGCATAATTAGTCACTCTTCCCCGTCAACACAGTCACTCTTCCCCGTCAACACAGTCACTCCTCCCCGTCAACACTGTCACTCCTCCCTGTCAACACAGTCACTCCTCCCCGTCAACAGTCACTCCTCCCCATCAACACAGTCACTCTTCTGTCAACACAGTAACCCCTCCCGGTCAACACTGTCACTCTTCCCTATCAACACAGTCACTCTTCCCCGTGAACACTGTCACTCCTTCCCATCAACACTGTCTCTCCTCCCCATCAACACAGTCACTCCTCCCCGTCAACAGTCACTCCTCCCCGTCAACACAGTCACTCTTCCCCGTCAACACTGTCACTTCTCCCTGTCAACACAGTCACTCCTCCCCGTCGACACTGTCACTCCTCCCTGTCAACACAGTCACTCTTCCCCGTTAACACTGTCACTCCTCCCTGTCAACAGTCACTCCTACCCGTCAACACAGTCACTCCTCCCCGTCAATACTGTCACTTCTCCCTGTCAACACAGTCACTCAGCATAATTAGTCACTCTTCCCCGTCAACACAGTCACTCTTTCCCGTCAACACTGTCACTCCTCCCTGTCATCACTGTCACTTCTTTCCGTCAACACTGTTACTCCTTTCCGTCAACACTGTCACTCCTTTCCGTCAGCACTGGCACTCCTGCCCGTCAACACAATCACTCCTCCCCGTCAACAGTCACTCCTCCCCATCAACACAGTCACTCATCCCCGTCAACAGTTACTCCTCTCCATCAACACAGACACTCCTCCCTGTCAACACTGTCACTCCTCACCGTCGACAGAGTCACTCCTCCCCGTCAACACAGTCACTCCTCCACGTCAACACTGTCACTCCTCGCGGTCAACACTGTCACTCCTCCCTGTCAACACTGTCACTCGTCCCCGTCAACACTATCATTTCTCCCCGTCAACACAGTCACTCCTCCCCGTCAGCACTGTCACTCCTCCCCGTCAACACAGTCACTCCTCTCTGTCAACACAGTCACTCCTCCCCGTCAACACTATCACTCCTCCTTGTTAACACAGTCACTCCTCCTCGTCAACACTGTCACTCCTCCCTGTCAACATAGTCACTTCTCCCCGTCAACACAGTCACTCTTCTCTGTCAACACAGTCACTCTTCCCCGTCAATACTGTCACTCTTCCCCGTCAATATAGTCACTCCTCCCCACCAATAGTCACTCCTCCCCGTCAACACAGTCACTCTTCCCCGTCAACAGTGTCACTCCTCCCTGTCAACACTGTCACTCATTTCAGTCAACACTGACACTCCTCCCCGTCAGCACTGTCACTCCTGCCCGTCAACACAGTCACTCCTCCCCGTCAACAGTCACTTCTCCCCGTAGACACAGTCACTCCTCCCCGTCAACACAGTCACTCCTTCCAGTCAACACTATCACTCCTCCCTGTCAACACAGTCACTCCTCCCCATCAACACTCACTCCTCCCCGTCAACACAGTCACTCTTCCCCGTCAACACTGTCACTCCTCCCTGTCAACACTGTCACTCCTCCCCGTCAACAGTCACTCCTTCCCCTTCAACACAGTCACTCCTCCCCCGTCAACACTGTCACTCCTCCCAGTTAACACTGTCACTCCTCCCTGTCAGCAATGTCACTCATCCCCGTCAACACAGTCACTCCTCCCCGTCAACACAGTCACTCCTCCTCGTCAACACCGTCACTCTTCCCTGTTAACACTGTCACTCCTTCCCGTCAACACTGTCACTCTTCTGTGTCAACACAGTCTTTCCTTCCCGTCAACACAGTCACTCCTCCCCGTCAACACAGTCACTCCTGCCCGTCAACACAGTCTTTCCTCCCTGTCAACACAGTCACTCCTCCCTGTCAACACAGTCACTCCTCCCCGTCAACACAGTCACTCCTTCCCGTCAAAACAGTTACTCCTCCCTGTCAACACAGTCACTCCTTCCCGTTAACACAGTCACTCCTTCCTGTCAACACAGTCTCTCCTCCCCATTAACACTGTCACTCCCCTGTCAAAACAGTCACTCCTTCCCGTCAATATAGGCACTCCTTCCCGTCAACACTGTCACTCCTCCCCATCAACACTGTCAATTCTCCCCGTCAACACAGTCACTGTCAACCGGTGACTTTTCAATTCTTCCCGTCAACAAAGGTGTTTCCCATTTTCAATTATTTTCTTGAATTATTGACTGTGAGTGTCGGCCACTCTCCCTCCACCAGTACTGTGAATTTCGGTCTCCTTCCACCACCAGTACTGTGGGTCTGTCGGTCCCCCTCCCACCACTAGTACTGGGAGTGTCGACCCCTCTCCCTCCACCAGTACTGTGAGTGTCGACCCCTCTCCCTCCACCAGTACTGGGAGTGTCGACCCCCCTCCCTCCACCAGTACTGGGAGTGTCGACCCCTCTCCCTCCACCAGTACTGTGAGTGTCGGTCCCCCTCCCTCCACCAGTACTGGGAGTGTCGACCCCCCTCCCTCCACCAGTACTGGGAGTGTCGACCCCTCTCCCTCCACCAGTACTGTGAGTGTCGGTCCCCCTCCCTACACCAGTACTGGGAGTGTTGACCCCCCTCCCTCCACCAGTACTGGGAGTGTCGACCCCTCTCCCTCCACCAGTACTGGGAGTGTCGACCCCCTCCCTCCACCAGTACTGGGAGTGTCGACCCCTCTCCCTCCACCAGTACTGGGAGTGTCGACCCCTCTCCCTCCACCAGTACTGGGAGTGTCGACCCCCCTCCCTCCACCAGTACTGGGAGTGTCGACCCCTCTCCCTCCACCAGTACTGGGAGTGTCGACCCCTCTCCCTCCGCCAGTACTGGGAGTGTCGACCCCCCTCCCTCCACCAGTACTGGGAGTGTCGACCCCTCTCCCACCACCAGTACTCATGCACCCTTAACCCTTCCACACTCCCCACCCATCAAAGCTTTCCCTTCCACCACAGAGAGTTCGCCTGTGAGACTCCACAGCGTGGGACGGATGGAGGGATTGACTGGGCACTACACGCTGACCCGTGTGGAGGAGGAGAGTGTTGAGGTGTTGTGCTGGGCGCAGAACACCGTCGGTGCTCAGAACTCCCCCTGCAAGTTTACCGTCTACACCCAGGGTGAGTTTACCGTCTACACCCACAGTAAGTTTACCGTCTACACCCACAGTAAGTTTACAGTCTACACCCACAGTAAGTTTACAGTCTACACCCAGGGTGAGTTTACCGTCTACACCCACAGTAAGTTTACAGTCTACACCCACAGTAAGTTTACCGTCTACACCCACAGTAAGTTTACAGTCTACACCCACAGTAAGTTTACCGTCTACACCCACAGTAAGTTTACAGTCTACACCCACAGTAAGTTTACCGTCTACACCCACAGTAAGTTTACAGTCTACACCCACAGTAAGTTTACAGTCTACACCCAGGGTGAGTTTACCGTCTACACCCAGGGTGAGTTTACCGTCTACACCCAGGGTGAGTATAAGTAGTGGCGAAGGCTCCATAGACCGGCAATTTTGAAATTTTTCACTGCCGGTCTACGGAGCAAGGTTTTTCCGAATTTCCCCCCCCCCTGCCGGCCATTGGTCCATTGGGTGCTTTCATATTAGTTATTAATCTCTCTCTCCTTTAATCATATATTATTTTCCAAACAATAGGAATGGAAAGGTGTCCTGCTACTCCCTGCCATTTCGCTCAAGGGGATTAAAATGCCGGCTCCCATCGCACTTCAATTTCGTTACCCCGGTGACCCTTGCACAGACATCGCCAATGATCAATGACGTCATCAGCTAGCCAATCTTCAACTTGTCTGGGGGATTAAAATGCCGGCTCCCGTCGCACTTCAATTTCGTTACCTCGGTGATCCCTCACAATCAAAAATAATGGTCAATGACGTCACCAGCTAGCCGCTCAGTGAACCTGCACCGGCACGTTTAAGGGGATTGAAAAGCCGGTCTATGAGTCGTGTGTTTTGCGTTAGCCCTGTGACCCTTGCACAGACATTGCCAATGGTCAATGACGTCACCAGACTTCTTCTTCCCTGTATAAGCCCGTTTTCTTTTATGGTGTATTTATTCCCAACCCATACTTATGTAGACGTTATATATTTATAGTGTCTAGCCAAGGATCGTATATTGAGCGTAGAAATTGAAGAAATCCACTATCTCTTATTCATATGAAGCAAGGGGGAGCAGCACAGATCAAGAACTATCATGTATCTTAGTGTTCACCCCTGTTACCAAACCAGTATTTACCCAGGTCTTTTTTTTCCTAAATCTAAAACTTATCCAATTTAGACCCATTGTTTCTGGTTCTTTCTCATGTTGATATTTTAAATGGACTATTAATATCCCCTTCATCATGTCCATTCAGTCACACCTCTATCGTGTCACCTCTATTTCTTCGCCTTTGTAGCGAATGTAATTTAAGCTTTGTCAATCTTTCTTCGGAGATTCCTTATTTAACATATTGCAAAATAAAAATGAAACCCCACTATCATCTATTTGTATAAAAACAGTCCCCTGTCAGGCGTGGTAACTTCAATGCGATTTCGGTAGTAATCCAATTTCACTGCATAAACGCATAAATAAATATGCACGTGCATAAATATATATGCACATCTCACATTCGCTCAAAAAACATGCCTCACCACACCTTGCTGTACCATATACCAAATCAAAATACTCATTCAGTGTACATATATATGGACTACATTGAGTAGAAGCAAGCCTCTGCAGTTACCTTCTTTCTGATGTCATCATCCCTAATGCGGTGCGAGGCGCCAATGAGCTCAAAAGCTTCCAGCCAATGAGCTAAATGCGGATCCTAGGAGGTTCACACATTAGTGCGAACTCTTAATCTCTCCCATTTACCTCAACTGTACTCTGTGCTTCATCAGAGTCGATATTCAGCTACATTGGCTCGTATTTTCACTCATTGCTCTTATTTTCTGTTGTTCATTTCATAAACCCTATCAAACCATCCTAACCTAACTTATTATATAACAAACAAATACATTCTACAGACCAGTTGTTGTTGTTTAGTGACATCACGAAAAGCGACCACAGTATAGGGATAGGGTATTAGCTACCATTAACAAACAGGTGTTAAGGTATCACAGCACCTGACTGTTCAACTATGTATGACGTCACCAGATAACCAATGCGGCCTTTAGTGTCCTACTGGCATATGTGCTGTTTTTTTATGTTATTATTCAAAAATGGCTATACTATCCATCCCCACCTAACCTAATCAGAGGTTTAAGAATATACATTTTAATTATCCACAACTGAAGTCTATATTCGGTGATAAGTGCAAAAGTATAACAGCAACCCAAATGTAATACCGCTATTTTTGCAGAATCGTACATCTGGCAACATTGTAGGTGAGCTGAATATAAGAATAAAGGTAACTGCAGAAGTCCTCTTACGGGCTATTCATGCCCGTGCCACCTCTTGGGTGGCTTAATCTTTATCAATCAATCAGAAGTCCTATTGGCCCATATGAGGCAGCTCCAATATATTTCCACCCAATCTCATTCCTATTCATTTCCACCCTATGCTTAAAACAACCAAGGGATCCCACTGAAAGTATTAGTTACAATAATAGTTTTAATAAATAGCTCTCATTCTAGTTTTATACACAACAGCAATTATGAAACTCTATAGCTAGATATCGTACTATAATCCACAAGTAGTTACCACACATCTGGCAGTACAGCGGATTAGCTGTGCTCATAGGCTAGTCAACTGTCCTCACATCCATCAAATAGCTATTCAAATGTCGCACCTCAGTTCATCCATCTAGCAACTCAGCTGGATTCTAGCCACTATATTCATAAGTTAATCATTTCTACACCTCAAAAAATCCTAGTCTTGCTACGCAAATCAGGTAACTTGTTTCTAAACCAACACTCGCAAATACATGCATACATAGCTACACATACTCCACAACATATAAATTCACAGAGAATAGCCTAGTTTTTTGCCACCATTTCCCCATTAATCAGGTGTAATTTATGCCATACACAGAAAATACAGCATTTACACGCCTAATATGCCATTTATGCACAAATATATTATTTTCACTCAAAATATTCCATCACACAAAAATATGACATTTACATACAAAATATGTCAGTTGCACACAAAAATATACCATTTACACAATATTGCATGTACACTCAGAGTAGGACATTTACACAAAGTATGGTATTTGCACAAATATATCAAAATGCTTATGCATTTAGACAATCAAAAATTCGCTTTCACTAAAATTACACAATTCCACATACATAATTTTCACAAAATACCCATACATTGTCTCAAACAAAAATACACCTACACCATTAAGGTCTTTTTTTCAGATTACAGAGCTTACACAAAATACACAATTTGCACACAAAAATACAGTTGCACCAGTTCCACTTCAACAAATTAAAAACACAACTTGCATAAATGCACTATTAGTTCAAAATTTATTATAAAACATGGACAACTACTACACAATTTGTCTAATTATTATACATCTTTGCACAATTAATACAAGAAAACTTGCTATATAATTACTCAACTTGCACAATGACAATCAATACACAAAGGTATAAATAAACAATTCGTCCATATGCAATTACACAACATGCGCAATTAATACACAACTTTCACATATATTACACATCTTTCATAATTATTACACAACTTGCACAAATACATATCTAGCACAAATACGTACAATACATAACTACCCCAAATATGAAAATACACAACTAGCATAAATACACGATTTACACAAATACAATTGCGACATTTACACAACTTGCTCAAAAATATAATCAACACACAACTTACCAAAATATGAACAATACATGACTAGCACATATTCATTAAATACACAACTACACAATTTCCACAAATATACAGTCAAAAACTTATTCAATTAATACATACAACTTCCACAAAACAATACACAATTTATAGAAATATAATCAATACATAATTGCAATAATCATACAACTTATGCAAAATACATAATCTGCACAATTAATACACAAGTATATTAATTGTGCTATATATGTACAAATACAAACACAACCAACTAGGTCAAACAATACACAATTTGCATGATATTTTTCTAGGTATATTTAGGACATTAATTATAATATGCTGAGTCTAACCAACTCCCCAAAAGTTAGAATTTCACATATAAAATTGGTGCATATAACTTCCGATGAGCTCAATATAAAACACATTCATTTTCCATTAATATTTCAATAAAAGAAAAAGACCTCTGGGTCTCTGGTTTAGACCTCTGGGTCTAAACCAGAGGGTTTAGACCCCCTTTACCTCGAAATTATACTATATATTTAATGCAGGAATATATTTTCACATATAAACCTAATATTCCCTAATTCAACCCTATACTATAATTTCGAGGTAAGGGGGGTCTAAACCCTCTGGTTATGGGTTAGGATAAGCAAAATTGGGTAAATGGTAATTAAATAGTTTTGGTGAGTTATATCCCTTTCTAACTAAGGTTAGGTTAAGGATGGTTAAGTTGAACTGATGTAAAGAAAATTCCCATTATTATCATATTTTCCATTAACCCCCTCCCCAGGTAATAAAGGTTGAGTTGAGGATGGTTGTATTTATGTGAAAAATGCTACGAATATGATGCAATATTAAACATAGACCCATGTATCAGAGGTTAGGTCCAGGGTGGTTGCGTTGATACATAAACAACACTTTCTCCCCATAAATACAATAAATTTGAAGTTAGATAAAGGGAGGTTAGGTCCAGGACGACTTGGTTTATGCACAAACAACACGTTCCTCCGATATTTACGATAAATTTGAAGTTAGATAAAGGGAGGTTAGGTCCAGGACGACTAGGTTGATGCACAAACAACACGTTCCTCCCATATTTACGATAAATTTGAAGTTAGATAAAGGGAGGTTAGGTCCAGGACGGTTGGGTTTATGTGTAAAAACAAAAACACCTACCCAACAATATAGCTACAATATTGAAAACAATTCCAAGTTTTAAAGGGGAGGGGCTGTTAGGTCCATATCCAAAACATCACTTTTCTATGACTATGGTTGCAGTGTTCAGCAAAGAACCTAGTAGGTTAGGCACAGTGCGGATAGGTTCATATCCAAAACTTCAGTTTTCGAAAAAAATAGATAAAATATTCAACAAAGCTCCAAGACTCTTGCAGGTTAGGCATGGGCATTTAGGTTCATATCCAAAAAACATCACTTCTCTGAGTATATGTTGCATCAGAGGTTGGGTCCAGGTTTAGATTGAATAGGTGAAAATGTGGGTAAAATGGGTTTTGGCTGTGCTATGATACTCAACATTTAGATATATTTGGTGGAAATTGTCTCCAATTTGGTGGCGATAGCTTAAATTTCCCCCAACTTTAATCAAATCTGCTAGGTCAGGGTTAGGTAAGGCTATGTAGGGTAGGTTGTAATATGTGAAAACTTGGCTAAAATGGTCTTTAGCTGAGCTATGTAACAAAACATTTTGGGTATATTTGGTAGAAATTGTCTTAAATTAGGTTGAATTTAAGTGAGTAAGCATAAATTTCACGAACTTTAATCAAGTCTAGCTTGGGATATGCTACGTTAGGTTAGGTAAGGTAGTGTAGGGTAAGATGGTGTAGGTGAAAACTTGGGTGAAATGAACTTTGACTATGCTAAGATACAAAACATTTAGGTATATTCGGTGGAAATTGGCTTAAATTCGGCTGAATTTAGGTGGGAAAGGCATAAATTTTGTCAACTTTAATCAAATCTAACTTTGGATATGCCAGGTGAGGCTGGGTAGGGTTGTCTAGGGCAGGTTGGAATAGGTGAAAACTTAGCTAAAATATGCTTTGATGGTGCTATGTTACAAAACATTTTTGGGTATATTTGGTAGAAATTGTCTTAAATTAGGTCAAATTTATGTGAGATAACTTTAATTACGCCGACTTTAACCAAATCTAGGTTTGGATATGCTAGGTTAGGTTAGGTAAGGTTGCATAGAATAGGATGGAATATGAGAAAATGCAGGTAAAAATGGGCTTTGGCAATGCTATGATAAACAACATTTGGATATATTGGTGGAAATTGTCTTAAATTAGGTCTAATTTTAGGTGGCATAGCTTAAATTTCGCCAACTTTAACCAAATCCAGGTTTGTATATGCTAGGTTAGGTTAGGTGAGGTTGTGTAGGGTAGAATGGAAATAGGAGAAAATGTTGGTAAAAAAAAAATGGGCTTTGACAGTGATATGATACACAACATATGGGTATATTCGGTGGAAATTGTCTTTAATTTGGTCAAATTTAGGTGGGAACAGCTTAAATTTCGTCAACTGTATCCAAATCTAGGTTTGGATATGCTAGGTTGCGTAGGGTAGGATGGAATAGGAGAAAATGTAGGTATAAATGGGCTTTGGCCTTGCTATGATACACAACATTTGGGTATATTTCGGTGAAAATTGTCTTAAATTAGGTCGAATTTAGGTGGCATAGCATAAATTTCGCCAACTTTAACCAAATCCAGGTTTGGATATGCTAGGTCAGGTTAGGTTAGGTTGTGTAGGGTAGGATGGAATAGGAAAAAATGTTGGTAAAAATGGGCTTTGGCAGTGCTATGCTACACAACATTTGGGCATATTTGGCGGAAATTGCCATACATTAGGTCGAATTTAAGTGGCATAGCTTAAATTTCACCAATTTGAACTAAATCTAGGTTTGAATATGCTAGGTCAGTTTAGGTGAGGTCGTGTAGGGAAGGACATATATAATATCTTAGGGGTAATGAACTAGCATGTTTATGAAATAGTGTAAATTTTCCTATTTGGGGTTCGAGCTATATGACCAACTCATGTAATGTTTGGATAGAGGCGACATAGGCTTGTATGTGAGGATATGGGATGCTCATATTTAGTTAGTTTAGCTTTTGCTAGGTTGAATTTAGTCAAATTTGTGTAGGATAAGTATATTTTTTATAGATTTAGATGAATTTAGGTTTTAATATGATGCATTTTGATAAGATATAGCAAATTTTCTTAAAATTATCATTGAAAATACTGACTTCACCTAACCCCACCTACCCGAACATAACTAAGGCTAGAACAAATAAGTCTGTTAGATGGATTGCATAAATAAATATGGGTGGCCTAATTGGAGAGGATGTAACAAGAAAGGTATTAATAAGACATTAAAAACAATAGACACATGTTAAATGAATAGTTTAGCACTAATAATGTTGAAATATTAATGAAAAATGAATGTGTTTTATATTGAGCTCATCGGTAGTTATATGCACCATTTTTATATATGATATTCTAACTTTTGGGGAGTTGCTTAAACTCAGCATATTATAATTAATGTCCTAAATATACTTTGAAAAATATCATGCAAATTGTGTATTGTATATAGCACAATTAATATACTTGTGTATTAATTGTGCAGATTATGTTTTTTGAATAAGTTGTATGATTATTGCAATTATGTATTGATTATATTTTTATAAATTGTATATTGTTTTGTGCAAGTTGTATGTATTAATTGCATATGTTTTTGTATGTGTATTTGTGGAAATTGTATAGTTGTGTATTTAATGAATATGTGCTAGTTATGTATTGTTCATATTTTGGTAGGTTGTGTATTGAATATATTTTTGAGCAAGTTGTGTAAATGTCGCAATTGTATTTGTGTAAATCGTTTATTTATGCTAGTTGTGTATTTTCATATTTGGGGTAGTTATGTATTGTACGTATTTGTGCTAGATATGTATTTGTGCAAGTTGTGTAATAATTATGAAAGATGTGTAATATATGTGAAAGTTGTGTATTAATTGCGCATGTTGTGTAATTGCATATAGATGAATTGTTTATTTATACCTTTGTGTATTGGATGTCATTGTGCAAGTTGAGTAATTATATAGCAAGTTTTCTTGTATTAATTATGCGAAGATGTATAATAATTACACAAATTGTGTACTAATTGTCCATGTTTTATAATAATTTGTGAGCTAATAGTGCATTTATGCAAGTTGTGTTATTAATTTGTTAACGTGGAACTGGTGCAACTGTATTTTTGTGTGCAAATTGTGTATTTTGTGAAAGCTCTGTAATTTGAAAAAAATAGACCTTAATGGTGTAAGTGTATTTTGGTTTATGAATCAATGTATGGGTATTTTGTGAAAATTATGTATGTGGAATTGTGTAATTTTAGTGAAAGCACATTTTTGATTGTCTAAATGCATAAGCATTTTGATATATTTGTGCAAATACCATACTTTGTGTAAATGTCATACTTTGAGTGTACATGCAATATTGTTTAAATGGTATATTTTTTTGTGTGCAACTGACATATTTTGTATGTAATTGTCATATTTTTGTGTGATGGTATATTTTGAGTGAAAATAATAGATTTTGTGCATAAATGGCATATTTGGCGTGTAAATGCTGTATTTCCTGTGTATGGCATAAATTACACCTGATTAATGGGGAAATGGTGGCAAAAAACTAGGCTATTCTCTATGAATGAATAGGTTGTGGAGTATGTGTAGGTATGTATGCATGTATTTGCGAGTGTTGGTTTAGAAACAAGTTACCTGATTTGCGTAGCAAGACTAGGATTTTTTGAGGTGTAGAAATAATTAGCCTATGAATATAGTGGCAAGCATCCAGCTGAGTTGCTAGATGGATGAACTGAGGTGCGACATTTGGATAGCTATTTGATGGATGTGAGGACAGTTGACTAGCCTATGAACACAGCTACTAATCTGCTGTACTGCCAGATGTGTGGTAACTACTTGTGGATTATAGTACGATATCTAGCTATAGGGTTTCATAATTGCTGTTTTGTATAAAACTAGAATGAGAGCTATTTATTAAAACTATTATTGTAAACTAATACTTTAAGTGGGATCCCTTGGTTGTTTTAAGCATAAGGTGGACATGAATAGGAATGAGATTGGGTGGAAATATATTGGAGCTGCCTCATATGGGCCAATAGGACTTCTGCAGTTACCTTTATTCTTATATTCAGCTCACCTACAATGTTGCCAGATGTACGATTCTGCAAAAATAGCGGTATTACATTTGGGTTGCTGTTATACTTTTGCACTTATCACCGAATATAGACTTCAGTTGTGGATAATTAAAATGTATATTCTTAAACCTCTGATTAGGTTAGATGGGGATGGATAGTATAGCCATTTTTGAATAATAACATAAAAACAAGCACATATGCCAGTAGGACACTAAAGGCCGCATTGGTCATCTGGTGACGTCATACATAGTTGAATAGTCAGGTGCTGTGATACCTTAACACCTGTTTGTTAATGGTAGCTAATACCCTATCCCTATACTGTGGTCGCTTTTCGTGATGTCACTAAACAACAACAACTGGTCTGTAGAATGTGTTTGTTTGTTATATAATAAGTTAGGTTAGGATGGTTTGATAGGGTTTATGAAGTGAATAACAAAAAATAGGAGCAATGAGCGAAAATAGGAGCCAATGTACCTGAATATCGACTCTGATGAAGCACAGAGTACAGTTGAGGTAAATGGGAGTGATTAAGAGTTCGCACTAATGTGTGAACCTCCTAGGATCCACATTTAGCACGTTGGCTAGAAGCTTTTGAGCTCATTGGCGCCTCGCACCGCATTAGGGATGATGACATCAGAAAGAAGGTAACTGCAGAGGCTTGCTTATACTCAATGTAGTCCATATATATGTACACTGAATGAGTATTTTGATTTGGTATATGGTACAGCAAGGTGTGGGGAGGCATGTTTTTTGAGCGAATGTGAGATGTGCATATATATTTATGCGTTTATGCAGTGAAATTGGATTACTACCGAAATCGCATTGAAGTTACCACGCCTGACAGGGGACTGTTTTTATACAAATGGATGGTAGTGGGGTTTCATTTTTATTTTGCCCTATGCTAAATAAGGAATCTCTGAAGAAAGATTGACAAAGCTTAAATTACATTCTCTACAAAGGCGAAGAAATAGAGGTGACACGATAGAGGTGTGACTGAATGGACATGATGAAGGGGATATTAATAGTCCATTAAAAATATCAACATGAGAAAGAACCAGAAACAATGGGTCTAAATTGGATAAGTTTTAGATTTAGGAAAAAAAAGACCTGGGTAAATACTGGTTTGGTAATAGGGGTGAACGCTGAGATACATGATAGTTCTTGATCTGTGCTGCTCCCCCTTGCTTCATACGAATAAGAGATAGTGGATTTCTTCCATTTCTACGCTCAATATACGATCCTTGGCTAGACACTATAAATATATAACGTCTACATAAGTATGGGTTGGGAATAAATACACCATAAAAGAAAACGGGCTTATACAGGGAAAAAGAAGTCTGGTGACGTCATTGACCATTGGCAATGTCTGTGCAAGGGTCACAGGGCTAACGCAAAACACACGACTCATAGACCGGCTTTTCAATCCCCTTAAACGTGCCGGTGCAGGTTCACTGAGCGGCTAGCTGGTGACGTCATTGACCATTATTGATGCCTGTGCAAGGGTCACCAGAGTAACGAAATTGAAGTGCGACGGGAGCCGGCATTTTAATCCCCCAGACAAGTTGAAGATTGGCTAGCTGATGACGTCATTGATCATTGGCGATGTCTGTGCAAGGGTCACCGGGGTAACGAAATTGAAGTGCGATGGGAGCCGGCATTTTAATCCCCTTGAGCGAAATGGCAGGGAGTAGCAGGACACCTTTCCATTCCTATTGTTTGGAAAATAATATATGATTAAAGGAGAGAGAGAATAATAACTAATATGAAAACACCCAATGGACCAATGGCCGGCAGGGGGGGAAAATATTCGAAAAAAAATTTGCTCCATTGACCGGCAGTGGAAAGCAATTCGGAAAAAACCCTGCTCCGTAGACCGGCAGTGGAAAATTTCAAAATTGCCGGTCTGTGGAGCCTTCGCCACTACAAGTATACTGTCTACACCCAGGGTGAGTTTACCGTATACACCCAGGGTGAGTATACCGTCTACACCCAGGATGAGTATACCGTGTACAACCAGGGTGAGCGTACCGTCTACACCCAGGGTGAGTATACCGTCTACACCCAGGGTGAGTGTACTGTCTACACCCAGGGTGAGTGTACGGTCTACACCCAGGGTGAGTGTACCGTCTACACTTACATTACCGTCTATAACAGAGGGGGAACTAGAGGGGTGGTAATATATCCCCAGGAGGACAACAGGCAATAAGGAACACACACTGGCCAGTAACATGTTAGTTTGAGACGACAAGCACATGGGGTTATAAGTCCCCATCACCCATAGCCTCGGCCCTATCACCCATAGTCATAAGAACATAAGAACAAAGGTAACTGCAGAAGGCCTATTGGCCCATACGAGGCAGCTCCTATTCTATAACCACCCAGTCACACTCATATACTTGTCCAACCCGCGCTTGAAACAATCGAGGGACACCACCTCCACCACGTTACGCGGCAATTGGTTCCACAAATCAGCAACCCTGTTACTGAACCAGTATTTACCCAAGTCTTTCCTAAATCTAAACTTATCCAATTTATACCCATTGTTTCGTGTTGTCTAGTGTTGATATTTTTGATACCCTATTAATATCCCCCCTGTTATGTCCATTCATCCACTTGTAAACTTCTATCATGTCACTCCTAACTCTTCGCCTTTCCAGTGAATGCAACTTAAGCTTTGTTAATCTTTCTTCATATGAAAGATTTCTAATTTGGGGAATTAACTTAGTCATCCTACGTTGGACACGTTCAAGTGAATTTATGTCCATTCTATAATACGGCGACCAAAATTGAACTGCATAATCTAAATGGGGCCTAACCAGAGCTAGATATAGCTTAAGAACCACACCAGGTGTCTTGTTACTAACGCTTCGATTAATAAATCCCAGTGTCCTATTCGCCTTATTACGAACATTCATGCATTGATCGTTTTGTTTTAAATTCTTACTAATCATAACTCCCAGATCCCTTTCGCAATCCGACATCGCAATCTCAACACCATCTATCTCGTATCTTGTTACTCTATCATCATTACCTAGCCTCAGAACTTTACATTTATCAGCATTAAACTGCATTTGCCAATCATTTGACCATTTCAAAACCCTATCTAGATCAACTTGAAGTGATAGTGAGTCCTCCTCCGAATTAATTTCCCTACCGATTTTCGTATCATCAGCAAATTTGCAAATGTTGCTACTCAAACCTGAATCTAAATCATTTATATATATTATAAACAACAGAGTACACAGGACAGAGCCCTGAGGTACTCCACTAACAACATTATCCCACTCTGACTTAACCCCGTTTATACTAACTCTCTGTTTCCTTTGGAATAGCCATGCCCTAATCCAAGTTAATATAGCACCCCCAATCTCGTCAACATCACCCATAGCCTCGTCTCTATCACCCGTAGCCTCGTCCCCATCACCTATAGCCTCGGCCCCATCACCCATAGCCTTAAAGCAATTTGCTCACTAGTCTCCTCCTTTACTTTCTCCAGAAATTCTTCTCCTAACTCATCATTTTCTAATAAATGTGTCACTTTGACTCTCAGAATTTGTGCTTTAGTCATGTTATTTCTGGCTGTTAATTCTAACTTAGTTGCCATATTTATTAAGGCAGACTTTTTTAGGTTCTTAATTCCCTCATAGTCTGGATTAGCCAACAGCGACAACACTTGATCCTCCATGGTTAATTAACACTTGGCCCTTGACTGACTAAAATAATTAACAGAATGGCACGGCACTACACTTCACTTTAAATTGTCACGACAATGAAAATTTGCATAGCCTCACTGCACAAACAAATTACTGGATGACTTACCTCCGAAATCGTGAAACGTAGGTTACTTGTTACACAGGATGACTCTGGCATGGCATATTGCAAGTTTCTAAAACACACAGATTTCTAAGCACACTGGTACCTAGGAAGGCAAGGTTAGATTAGCATAAGTTAAATATATGTAGGAACAATATATCCCGGCCAGACCCCCAAAATCACTGTTGCAAACTGTATATTAATTCTCGTAACCCGTACAGCAACAAAATATTGTAGTCTAGGGACAGTTACTGATGCTGCAATCTCAAGATGGGTCACCAGTATAATCCCATGGTTTGTACTGGCTGGAATTAAGATTAATCACCCCCTTAGGACTAAATAATCACTCATATAAAAACAAATGTGTATTAGACATATATTTCAGGTAACTATCAGTATTATATATATCAACAGATGGGCAATCACATGTAAATCAAAATAAAATTATGTCTCGACAGACTAACATATTACAACAGAACATAATAGATATGATATAACAGAATTTAACTCCTAGATGTGATCCTTCCTTTGTCCAAACAGTTACTGAATAATTTTCTCACGGCAGGAGCCGATCTCGCTTCTGCACAACATTTTGAGTGACAGTTTTTAATTAATATAAATCTTACTTAAATGGAGCCATATAATGGGAATTACTTAACTAAATTAAGGAATGATCAGATTTACATGCACAATCAGAAGTAATGTAATTATTAATATAATAGTTATATAAATATAAAATAAAAAGTATTTGTTGGCAACTGCCCATCATGGCAGGGCATAGTATCCCACAATATTGCCGTCTAGGAGAACAATTAATAACGGTTTCACACGGTCTTGCCACTAAGTGGTCAGTACAAAATATAACTTTCTCAAGGAAAGCTGACCACCACACAAAAAAAATAATAACGGTTTCCCACGGTTTGGTCCGCCCACTGATCATTACCACAATATAACATATCAACACATACAAGTAATGATATAAACATACAAGTGCTGATATATGCATATAAGTAATGATATAATATATAAACACATACAATTAATAATATAATATATAAGCACATACAAGTAATGATGCATGGAAATAGTAATTATTGAACATTTATATACGTATCCAATAGGGGTGCATAACACTTCCACCTCCAGGAAAAAAAATGCAATGGATTGAAGATCAATGGCATTTTTTCCGAAGTAAAGGAATATTTTTGACAGTCTCCGTGGTGTAGTGGTAAGACACTCGCCTGGCGTTCCGCGAGCGCTATGTCATGGGTTCGTATCCTGGCCGGGGAGGATTTACTGGGCGCAATTCCTTAACTGTAGCCTCTGTTTAACGCAACAGTAAAATGTGTACTTGGATGAAAAAACGATTCTTCGCGGCAGGGGATCGTATTCCAGGGACCTGCCCGAAACGCTACGCGTACTAGTGGCTGTACAAGAATGTAACAACTCTTGTATATATCTCAAAAAAAAAAAAAAAAAAAAAAAAAAAATTTCACTCATGGTACATCATATACAAAACTTCTGGACAAAGCATCAGCAATAACATTCTGCCTGCCCGGAATATGTTTAATCTCAACATTAAATTCTCGTAGAAACAATGACCAGCGCAGAATTCATTGGCTCTTGATTTTCATCATATTAATGAATACAAGGGGATTGTGGTCAGTAAACACTAGCACCTTATTACCTGAAAGGTAAGTTTCAAATTTTTTACTTGACAATATGAGACCCAACGCCTCCTTTTCTACCACTTTATAGTTTTTCTGGGCTGAATTAAATTTCCAAGAGTAATAATATACAGGATGCTCAATATTATCTAGACCAACTTCTATAAGCACAGCACCTATTCCAATATCTGAAGCATCAATATATAATAAAAAAGGTTTGTCGTTGACAATATGAATTTTAAGTTCTGAAATGAATTCTGGCAATCTTGAGTCCACTTAAACTTTACTTGCTTTCGCAACAAATTTGTCAATGGGGCAGCAACTGTCGAATAATTTCTACAGTACCGCCTATAGTAAGCACACATACCGATAAATCTTTGGACTCCCTTTTTACTGGTTAACACTGGGTAGTCCACAATGGCTTGTATCTTATCTTGTAAAGGAATTATCTAACCTTGTCCTACTTCATGCCCAAGATAGGTTATAGTCCTTCTTGCCCAACTACACTTATTCATATTCACTGTCTTCAAGGTAGGCCCTACAATCTGGCACATCCTTGAGTAATAAATTCATGAGTCTTTGAAAAGTGGCAGGTGCATTCCTCAAACCGAATGGCATGACATTGAATTCATATGCACCATCAGGTGTAACAAAAGCAGTGATTTCCCTAGCATAATCAGTTAAGGCAATCTGATAATTTCCCGTAGATAAATCAAGTTTACTTTCATAATTAGCATGTCCTATTGATTCAATACACTCCTCCAACAGTGGTAAGGGAAATACATCAACAGTAGTGCTCTTGTTCAGTTTCCGATAATCTACACACAACCTCCAGGTTCCCCCTGGTTTTGGCACTAACAAGCACGGAGAGCTCCAAGCACTTTGACTTGACCGAATGAAATTATGCTGGAGCAGATAGTCCACTTCTTGTTGTATAAATTCCTCTTTTCTGGGTTCACTCGGTAAGGATGTTGTCTAATTGGAGTGCTGTCCAGGAGCTGAATGTCGTGTGTGATGAGGTGGGTCTGTGTGGGAACCTCCCCAAACAGAGATGTATATCTGTCCAGCAGAACCTGGAACTCAGCACGTTGCTCCTCCTGTAAATGACATAGCATCTCCCTGCCATTGGAACTGGAACTGAGAAGTTGAATATTAGCATCATTTTCTTCACTACAATTTCCCTCAGATGGTAACTCCTCCCTAATAAAACAAGCTACCACTTCTGGTCCAACATAAGCTTTTAACCTGTTAATATGCACATCCATTTTATGTTTTGAAAGAGTAGGGTTAAATATTTTGTAAGTTAGGTATCCCACCTTCTTTACTACTTGGTAGGGTCCGTCAAACTTATGGGACATGGAAGACCCCAAACAAGGTTTCAACACCAACACCAAATCTCCGACAGCAAACGACCTGAGCTTAGCCCTGAACTTTTTGTCATATCTTTGTTTCATGGATTGTTGAGTCTGTTCCAGATGTTCCTTCGCCAACTCTCGAGCCTGATACAACTTGTCCTTGACCTCACTCAAGTACCACCCACTCTGATGAACAGAGACATCTCCCATCAACTTTTCTTGGAGCATTTTTAACGGACCTCTCACTTCGTGACCAAATACAAGCTCAAAAGGTGAACACCCCAATGATGCTTGTAACCCTTCTCTGGCAGCAAACAACACAAAAGGGAGATTCTTATTCCAATTACGTGGATAAGTTTCTCCTGTCGTCTTTAACATCTGTTTCAACGTCTGGTGAAAACGTTCAAGCCCACCTTGGCTTTGTTGATGATAAGGACTGGAAAATGTGTGCTGAATCCCTTTGGATTTGCAGAAAGTTTTGAAAACTTTGGAAACAAAATTTCCCCCATTGTCACTCTGGATAACTCTACGCATTCCGAACAAGGAGAAAAATCGTTCAAGACACTTGATGAGATTATGAGTCTTAGTATTTCTTTAAGCATATGCCTCAGGAAATCTCGTCGTCATACACATAAGAGTAAACATAAAAATGTTACTCGACTTAGTCTTAGATAAAGGACCTACACAATCTATTACAACATGAGAAAATGGTTCATCAGGAACTACAATAGGTTGCAATGGTGCTCTTGGCACAGATTGGTTTGGTTTGACAACAATTTGACAGGGTACACAGTTATGACAATACCTGACTACATCTTTCTTTAGTTTGTGCCAGTAAAAATATATACATATTTTATGGTACATATTTGTGATACCTTGATGACCTCCCATGGGGTCATCATGTGCAGCCTGCAGGACCTGCTTACGATAAACATTGGGGACAACTAGTTGGGTTCTGGTCTCACAATCATCTGATGAGGGAGTGCCCTTGGGTCTCTACCTTCTCATCAGAAGTCGATCCTTGAAAAAGAAACCCGTCCCTTCCTCCAATGCATCAACATTATCAGGAGCCTCAGAAATACACTCAAGTAAACTAGGATCAGTAGTCTGTATAACACTTAAGGGCAATGACTCAGACTCAGTAGCGAGCGGGCAAGAACCTAGTAGCTTGATCTCTTTTCCTGATTGATCAGAATAAATTGGAGCCATAGCTTCTTCGGCCTCACTCTCGACAACTGGTTTAGTGGAGACAAGCGGGCAAGGTACAGATAGTTCAGCCTCCTCACCTTCACTTTCCTTGTGGTTTAGGTTCGGCGGGGCTTCTACTACTGCCTCACTCTCATCATCCAGTCGAGTCATAAAAAAATCTTCAAGATCCACCTCCCACTCCTTTACTGAAGGGGTCCTGGTCTTGGGAACAGCTACCTTAGTGAAAACAGGATTACTCTCACCAGTTTTTCTCATTGATCTAGTTACAACACAAGCAGGGTAAATAATGCCATCATCTGCTTCTGGTTGATCTAGTACATTATTGGGATTAATTAACATTATGGGGCACTTGGTCCCTTCAACCTTTCGGTTGCCAAAATCATTACCAAGAATAATAACTACCCCTGGAATGGGCAGTTGTTTACTTACACCAACATTACACCATCTGAAGTAAAATATGAATTAAGCTTAATTTGCATTAAAGACACCTGTTGCACACTGTGAGATTTTTTTGTACGCCTACTTCCCTTAGAAGGTGGACTACAAGTTTAAAGGCTGCTCACGGCAGTTAAGCATGAGTCCAATAGAAAAAGAAAAAGCGGGAGCAAATCGCCAGGCCTCCACCACTAGCGGTGAAAACCTGTCCACAATAGGCCGCTGGCTCCTCCGAGTTAAACAGGACGTTAAAACTAATAAAGGGGGTAACCGACGGGTAATATTTATATTTGATGTGGCGCTATGAATTAGAATTCGAATTCCCAATGACAGCCGTCATATCGAAAGATCACGTCAACATTCAATCGTATAAAGCAGAATATGGGTGGAAAAGAATGGTTGAAGGGTTGACATCAAAGACCGTTTTCTATAACATAACAATTTATTAATAACAAGAGACTAAACTACTACATTACCGAGTTTACGTTACGTTAATGTCCATCCAGTGGCACGATAACAACCAGCTAAATAGCAACCCTTGCTGTGAGGCAGCATACTGAACTAACCTGAACACAGGTGTGCCCACTGATGACGCAATATTGCAAATAAAAAAAAAAATATCACAGACTAAGTTACACTATAGAGATTGCCTCGTTACTTTAATGTCCATCCAGTGGCATTTCAACACAGCTATTCAACAGCCCCTCGAGAAATGACAGCAGTCTCCATCTTGCTGACACTTCGGGCTGACCAGTGAACTAACTGAACAATGACGGATGACCACTGATGGAGCAAGCTAGCAATCAATATTGTCACGGCTTCATGGTAACAGATACTATAATCACAAGCTTAACGATCCTCCTTTCAAACAGGAGTGACCCTCGTAACTAGGCAGGTAGTCCAACAGTGACTTCCCCTATCACAACTAATATGAACACTCTTTGCAACCCCCTGCAAAGGGTTGCACTGTAAACAGTAAACAAAGTCAGGCAAGGTGGGATTCTGGGACACAGCTCCAGTAATCCCTAAGTTACTCTACTCTCGTCACCAGACGATAAAAAAAAGAAATTGCCTCAATCAATTACAAAGTTGATTACGTGATTAATTACGTTAATTGACTGATCGCAGCAGTCAGCAACAAAGTACTACGTTAATCACAACAATTGTCTCTCATAGACAACAACATGATGGTACTCTACGTTAATCATCAACACTTGTCTCTCTTAACACAAGTCATCTTGTTAACAGTAACTCAAAACTCTCTTATATTACATCACACTTGACTCCTTGCAAGTATTCAGTGAGTAATTCTTAATTAAGGTCAAACGGACCACTAATTACATCCCCATTGAGTTACATTAACTAAGCCTACCCTAACTTGGTAGCTTTTCAACAGTCTGTGTCAAAATTTACTTTACTGAGTGTTAATTACCCTAATTAACTCCGAGCAATTAATTAACTGTCACCAGGACCGATAATTAATCATACATAAATACGTCTCACTTCGCACTGCCTAAGCAGGTCTCATCAAACACTGTGAATTCACGGGAGAGAAGTTAATTACTCCCCTAATTAACATGTGTGCATCTTAATCCACTGTCCTCAGACAGGATATGATTAATATAACGATTTATGCTAGCTCCATGACCTCACTTTACCGAGTCATCTGAGTCCTCAAGACTCCAGACGTTAATTACTTCATTAATTCTCATGAGCCACTAATTGCTATACCCCAGAAAGGTAATTAGTCCCGAGCAAATTACGTTAACACAAATACTGACAGACTCTGACAGATCCTCTCCCACTACGTGAATTCATGATGAGAAGGCTAATTACATAATTAGCTAGAGTGGTCAATTAGTTGTCATACGGACAATTAATTACACCAGAAACGTATTTCACTCTAGCTCAATACTGTTCTCCTATAACAGCTCTCACTCACTCAACAATAAATGTGCACCCCTTATCCAGTTAATTACTCTAATTAACTCACTGAATCCTTAAGTCCTCAACACAACTTAAAGAAACAAAGTAAACCCAGTGTCACATAGGTCACACTACAATGGCATGCAATACAACATAAATGCACTGGCCACATATGGTTGCGGCTACTGCAACTCGTTAATTACTGTGCCCATACAGAAATAACACACGGGTTGAAACAACAAGAGTATACCAATATTACTGCCCCCCCCCTCCCCTTATCTTGCAACCGTTGCAAAGGACTACTTCAGCAAGACAATTTATGTTAATATAAAGCACCATCGCTACGCGGACAGCTGGCACTAATTCTCTTAATTAGGCAATTAACAAATCAATTGCTTGCTCTCACTAAGTACTGTGAATTCCCCTGAATAATCAAAGAGGCCCCTTAAAGCCTCAACACAGTTCCTAGGGCAGTAATATTGTATACCTGATAAATACACTGCACAAACCTACAGCATAATGATGCCGTCAGCATACTCCACATGCTAATGACATCATTAGGCAATCAGTCAGCAATCTCATCTACTGACTCACCACACAACACAGTACATAAAACATGCAAATGAACACACAGAAATGGCATTCACATAATCAATGAAAATTATATCACCAGATAAATGTATCCCTAACTGCACAGACCTCAGGGTCTCCACTGACATCCCTGCACCACTGGCCTGCCTACTTCTGCAATGATATAATTAACATGCTGCACTATAATGGCATTAATCCTTCTGAACGATTATATAGAATATACAGACTAGATCACTTATATGGTAAATCTCTACACTGACCGGTTACATATTCGAGTCAGTATACACACAATATATAACTATATATATAACTACTTGTGTGGTACCGTGTACAACATCCATCTCCAGGTACCGTCCTACCAGTCACCTGGACGTGTCACTGACAGCTGTCTCAGCTGCTTCCCTAGCCTGGCAGGGCTATGGGACAGCACAGCTCTTACCGGAATTTCCACTAGTCCTCAGACACTGTTACATAATGATTATTGTACTCACATTTCTTTAAATCCTCAACGCAACATACATTTCCCTGGTCACTACCACTCTGGCTGTAGAACACCCAGTTCGCTCCTCATGTGTCGACTAGGTGTGGCCCTAGGCTGTCCAGGGAAAGTGGCCACTTTAGTGGGAGGTAGTGTGGGGGAATGAAGATTCCCTCAGCTAGTTTTCCTAGTTTTCTAGATTAGGCTAGTCGCTCTAGGGACTCTAGTCAAGAAGTTTTCAAACTAACATTCACTTGAGGGGTGTTGGATGAAAGCTCATGCTATGGACTATCATTTGAGGCTAGCCAGAAGTCTGTGATTACTCTGTAGAGGGAGTTACAGACTTTTCCTGTTTCTGTGAAAATAGGATGGGAGTTGAGAGTGAGTGGTGTGAGAGGATACTTGACTAAACCCGTTAGAGGTGGTGGGGACAGTGGGGTGAACGTCGCCCCCCCCCCCCACACCATGTGAGGCATCTCACCAGTTCTAGGCCTCCCCCTCCTTGTGACGTCACGGGACGCCGCAGGGTGAGGCTGTCTGTGATTGGTTTAGGCATCTCTGCTCCTAGCTGAGTTTTGGCGCGAACAGCTGTGATTGGTGGCGGCACCAGAGAGTGTGCCGGCTTTGTGCTGATTGGTCAAGACAAAGTAGGGGGAGGGGAGATATAGGCATTTTGAGTTCCCCTAGCCTGCCAAATCTTCAGTTTGAGCTGGGCAGCGAGTTGAGAAAGACGTAGCTGGGTGGGGGTGGCGCTGCCACCTCCACCCCCCCTTAATCGCTGTGTCATCACTTTTACTCATCGTGGATAGCACTCCTGCCATCCTGGTTTGTGTCAAGGCCCGATGTGCGTGAAATTGGGGCCCATGAGATACGGAAGGAACAGTAACAAGCTAAGAGACAGTTTACAGTGTTCACCATGGGGCAGCTGGCAGGCCTCATGGTGTATCAGATTGTTCCCTCACATCGAGTCCGAGTATCCTGTCTAGTGTTGATGGACAATGGACAATTGGTGGAATAAGGGCAGTGTAAGTTAGGTGTTATTGCAGGCCCCTGTTGGACTTTGAATTCATCCTTGTTGGGTCCGCCATGTGGTGACGCCGCCGGCCACCTTGGCCAGCTGCGCGGGGGGGGGGGGGGGGGGGGCACCCTCCAGGCGTAGACAAAAATCTCACACACACTACCTGTAATACCTTGGAGAAGCACAACCCTCACCAAAATCTCGGGTGTCAATATAAGCAAGTACATTCTGGGCAATAAGAGACTGTGAAGCTCCAGTATCACGGAGTAGTTGAACAGTCTTACTATTACCATCTTTACACAATAATGTACCAGTAGGAATGTATTGTTTAAATTCAGCCATCCAATGGGGATTGACTGTAGTACATGGAGAATTATTAGTTTGCAATCCTATACTCTTAATAAGACCAGTTGGCCATAATTCAGGATGCAAACTATAGCAAGAAACAATCACATGTCCTCTTCTCTTACAATGTATACATCGCCTGACAGTGGACACACCTGTGGAACCAACTGCAGGTTTAGAATTAACATTACTAGGATTGGATGATCCTGCCAACGGAGTAACAACTTTAGGTTTAATAAGAGAAGAGTTCATGGGAGTAACTGGAGCACTAGGATTGGATTTATACTGATAAGGAGTTCGGTGAACATTATAATTTACTCTACGGTTAAACTTAGGTGATTGGGCCTTAAACTGGGCCTTAGTCAACGACTCATGCTCATCCACGAGCTTAGACAGCTCATAAATGTCTGTTATATTTTTCTGTTCTGCCATAAAAGTAGACAATTTGTCTGAGAGACATGACATCACTTCTGTTATAATAAGCGTCTTAAGAGCATCATACTCGGTTATTGAAAGTGATTTTAGCCATCTGATGCAATAATTAACTTTTTGACGGGTGAAATCTGCTATTGTCTGATCACTTACCCTCTTTAGGTTCCTAAACTTTTGTCTGTGTTCTTCTGGATTTAATTGGTAAGCATTTAAGATGTTATTCTTAACAAACTCATAGTCAAAACTATTCTCATCAGGCAAGGATGCAAAAACCTCCTTACATCGCCCTTTCAGTTGACTTTGCATGATTGCAACCCATTGATCCCTTGGCCAGTTCATACTTACTGCAATCTTAGAAAAATGTGAGAAAAAAACCTTGGGATCCTGCTCATTGAACTTGGGTAACTCTATGTATTTATTCATCCTTATGGGATTATTATCACTACTATTTGAAACATTGCTCGTATTACCGTGCCCAGCTGCCAAACGCTGTGTTTCAAGTCTGTGGTCAGCCTCTGCCATTTGTTGTTGAATTTCTAACTGTTGTTTCTTTGAGGCCTCCAGCTGCAATTGCACTACAATTCTACTATTTTGTGCCTCAATCTCTAAACGTCTAGTGTCAAGCTCCCTCTGCTGAGCTTCAAGCTCTAATATTTTCTGTTGCCTTGCAAATTCATTTTCTTTTTCTTAAGCCTCAAGTTTAGCATACGTTACTTGTGCATCTAACTCAAGACGCCTTAAAGCAATTTGCTCACTAGTCTCCTCCTTTACGTTCTCCCGAAATTCTTCTCCTAACTCATCATTTTCTAATAAATGTGTCACTTTGACTCTCAGAATTTGTGCTTTAGTCATGTTATTTCTGGTTGTTAATTCTAACTTAGTTGCCATATTTATTAAGGCAGACTTTTTTAGGTTCTTAATTCCCTCATAGTCTGGATTAGCCAACAGCGATAACACTTGATCCTCCATGGTTAATTAACACTTGGCCCTTGACTGACTAAAATAATTAACAGAATGGCACGGCACTACACTTCACTTTAAATTGTCACGACAATGAAAATTTGCATAGCCTCACTGCACAAACAAATTACTGGATGACTTACCTCCGAAATCGTGAAACGTAGGTTACTTGTTACACAGGATGACTCTGGCATGGCATATTGCAAGTTTCTAAAACACACAGATTTCTAAGCACACTAGTACCTAGGAAGGCAAGGTTAGATTAGCATAAGTTAAATATATGTAGGAACAATATATCCCGGCCAGACCCCCAAAATCACTGTTGCAAACCGTATATTAATTCTCGTAACCCGTACAGCAACAAAATATTGTAGTCTAGGGACAGTTACTGATGCTGCAATCTCAAGATGGGTCACCAGTATAATCCCATGGTTTGTACTGGCTGGAATTAAGATTAATCACCCCCTTAGGACTAAATAATCACACATATAAAAACAAATGTGTATTAGACATATATTTCAGGTAACTATCAGTATTATATATGTCAACAGATGGACAATCACATGTAAATCAAAATAAAATTATGTCTTGACAGACTAACATATTACAACAGAACATAATAGATATGATATAACAGAATTTAACTCCTAGATGTGATCCTTCCTTTGTCCAAACAGTTACTGAATAATTTTCTCACGGCAGGAGCCGATCTCGCTTCTGCACAACATTTTGAGTGACAGTTTTTAATTAATATAAATCTTACTTAAATGGAGCCATATAATGGGAATTACTTAACTAAATTAAGGAATGATCAGATTTACATGCACAATCAGAAGTAATGTAATTATTAATATAATAGTTATATAAATATAAAATAAAAAGTATTTGTTGGCAACTGCCCATCATGGCAGGACATAGTATCCCACAATATTGCCGTCTAGGTGAACAATTAATAACGGTTTCACACGGTCTTGCCACTAAGTGGTCAGTACAAAATATAACTTTCTCAAGGAAAGCTGACCACCACACAAAAAAAATAATAACGGTTTCCCACGGTTTGGTCCGCCCACTGATCATTACCACAATATAACATATCAACACATACAAGTAATGATATAAACATACAAGTGTTGATATATGCATATAAGTAATGATATAATATATAAACACATACAATTAATAATATAATATATAAGCACATACAAGTAATGATGCATGGAAATAGTAATTATTGAACATTTATATACGTATCCAATAGGGGTGCATA
The DNA here is from genome assembly GCF_040958095.1 of Procambarus clarkii. Classification (NCBI taxonomy): domain Eukaryota; kingdom Metazoa; phylum Arthropoda; class Malacostraca; order Decapoda; family Cambaridae; genus Procambarus; species Procambarus clarkii. The sequence goes on along the minus strand of NC_091178.1, from coordinate 27,486,231 downwards.
ACACCCATCACCCATAGCCTCTTCCCCAACACCCATAGCCTCATCCCCAACACCCATAGCCTCATCCCTAACACCCATAGCCTCATCCCCAACACCCATAGCCTCATCCCCAACACCCATAGCCTCATCCCCAACACCCATAGCCTCGTCCCTAACACCCATAGCCTCATCCCCAACACCCATAGCCTCGTCCCTATCACTCGTAGCCTCGTCCCCATCACCCATAGTCTCGTCCCCATCACCCATAGTCTCGTCCCCATCACCCATAGCCTCGTCCCCATCACCCATAGCCTCGTCCCCATCACCCATAGCCTCGTCCCCATCACCCATAGCCTCGTCCCCATCACCCATAGCCTCGTCCCCATCACCCATAGCCTCGTCCCCATCACCCATAGCCTCGTCCCCATCACCCATAGCCTCGTCCCCATCACCCATAGCCTCGTCCCTATCACTCGTAGCCTCGTCCCCATCACCCATAGCCTCGTCCCCATCACCCATAGCCTCGTCCCTATCACTCGTAGCCTCGTCCCCATCACCCATAGCCTCGTCCCCATCACCCATATCCTCATCCCTATTACCCTTAGTCCTGTCCCCAAAATAAAGTTCACCATCCAAAGCCTCCCCCTAAGGTGACTGTGAGAGTTTGGATTTGTGGAATAAATGAAATGGTTGAGGAATTGAGCTCGGAAAATTTAAAA
>NC_091178.1:27420533-27480533 GCF_040958095.1 Procambarus clarkii | reverse complement strand
GCGTTGCTTCTGGGAGTATGGGTTCGAGTCACTTCTGGGGTGTGAGTTTTCAGTTGCATATTGTCCTGGGGACCATTCAGGCTTGTTCGCATTTGTGTTCCTCACGTGTGCCCCAAAGAATGAGGTGATTTGGTAAAATGCTATGCCCAAGATTACTATCCGAGTGCCGGCGGTGGGGTGGTTCAAATAGCTTAGGCTATCACCTCATTATGTCCGGTCGTGATGGTCAAGTGGATTAAGGCGTCTTGTACATACCAGTTGCGTTGCTTCTGGGAGTATGGGTTCGAGTCACTTCTGGGGTGTGAGTTTTCAGTTGCATATTGTCCTGGGGACCATTCAGGCTTGTTCGCATTTGTGTTCCTCACGTGTGCCCCAAAGAATGAGGTGATTTGGTAAAATGCTATGCCCAAGATTACTATCCGAGTGCCGGCGGTGGGGTGGTTCAAATAGCTTAGGCTATCACCTCATTATGTCCGGTCGTGATGGTCAAGTGGATTAAGGCGTCTTGTACATACCAGTTGCGTTGCTTCTGGGAGTATGGGTTCGAGTCACTTCTGGGGTGTGAGTTTTCAGTTGCATATTGTCCTGGGGACCATTCAGGCTTGTTCGCATTTGTGTTCCTCACGTGTGCCCCAAAGAATGAGGTGATTTGGTAAAATGCTATGCCCAAGATTACTATCCGAGTGCCGGCGGTGGGGTGGTTCAAATAGCTTAGGCTATCACCTCATTATGTCCGGTCGTGATGGTCAAGTGGATTAAGGCGTCTTGTACATACCAGTTGCGTTGCTTCTGGGAGTATGGGTTCGAGTCACTTCTGGGGTGTGAGTTTTCAGTTGCATATTGTCCTGGGGACCATTCAGGCTTGTTCGCATTTGTGTTCCTCACGTGTGCCCCAAAGAATGAGGTGATTTGGTAAAATGCTATGCCCAAGATTACTATCCGAGTGCCGGAGGTGGGGTGGTTCAAATAGCTTAGGCTATCACCTCATTATGTCCGGTCGTGATGGTCAAGTGGATTAAGGCGTCTTGTACATACCAGTTGCGTTGCTTCTGGGAGTATGGGTTCGAGTCACTTCTGGGGTGTGAGTTTTCAGTTGCATATTGTCCTGGGGACCATTCAGGCTTGTTCGCATTTGTGTTCCTCACGTGTGCCCCAAAGAATGAGGTGATTTGGTAAAATGCTATGCCCAAGATTACTATCCGAGTGCCGGCGGTGGGGTGGTTCAAATAGCTTAGGCTATCACCTCATTATGTCCGGTCGTGATGGTCAAGTGGATTAAGGCGTCTTGTACATACCAGTTGCGTTGCTTCTGGGAGTATGGGTTCGAGTCACTTCTGGGGTGTGAGTTTTCAGTTGCATATTGTCCTGGGGACCATTCAGGCTTGTTCGCATTTGTGTTCCTCACGTGTGCCCCAAAGAATGAGGTGATTTGGTAAAATGCTATGCCCAAGATTACTATCCGAGTGCCGGCGGTGGGGTGGTTCAAATAGCTTAGGCTATCACCTCATTATGTCCGGTCGTGATGGTCAAGTGGATTAAGGCGTCTTGTACATACCAGTTGCGTTGCTTCTGGGAGTATGGGTTCGAGTCACTTCTGGGGTGTGAGTTTTCAGTTGCATATTGTCCTGGGGACCATTCAGGCTTGTTCGCATTTGTGTTCCTCACGTGTGCCCCAAAGAATGAGGTGATTTGGTAAAATGCTATGCCCAAGATTACTATCCGAGTGCCGGCGGTGGGGTGGTTCAAATAGCTTAGGCTATCACCTCATTATGTCCGGTCGTGATGGTCAAGTGGATTAAGGCGTCTTGTACATACCAGTTGCGTTGCTTCTGGGAGTATGGGTTCGAGTCACTTCTGGGGTGTGAGTTTTCAGTTGCATATTGTCCTGGGGACCATTCAGGCTTGTTCGCATTTGTGTTCCTCACGTGTGCCCCAAAGAATGAGGTGATTTGGTAAAATGCTATGCCCAAGATTACTATCCGAGTGCCGGCGGTGGGGTGGTTCAAATAGCTTAGGCTATCACCTCATTATGTCCGGTCGTGATGGTCAAGTGGATTAAGGCGTCTTGTACATACCAGTTGCGTTGCTTCTGGGAGTATGGGTTCGAGTCACTTCTGGGGTGTGAGTTTTCAGTTGCATATTGTCCTGGGGACCATTCAGGCTTGTTCGCATTTGTGTTCCTCACGTGTGCCCCAAAGAATGAGGTGATTTGGTAAAATGCTATGCCCAAGATTACTATCCGAGTGCCGGCGGTGGGGTGGTTCAAATAGCTTAGGCTATCACCTCATTATGTCCGGTCGTGATGGTCAAGTGGATTAAGGCGTCTTGTACATACCAGTTGCGTTGCTTCTGGGAGTATGGGTTCGAGTCACTTCTGAGGTGTGAGTTTTCAGTTGCATATTGTCCTGGGGACCATTCAGGCTTGTTCGCATTTGTGTTCCTCACGTGTGCCCCAAAGAATGAGGTGATTTGGTAAAATGCTATGCCCAAGATTACTATCCGAGTGCCGGCGGTGGGGTGGTTCAAATAGCTTAGGCTATCACCTCATTATGTCCGGTCGTGATGGTCAAGTGGATTAAGGCGTCTTGTACATACCAGTTGCGTTGCTTCTGGGAGTATGGGTTCGAGTCACTTCTGGGGTGTGAGTTTTCAGTTATATATATATATATATATATATATATATATATATATATATATATATATATATATATATTATATATCCACACCTGCATGATTACACATGGAATAATATCACTCCGTCCCACGGACGATAAAAAATTATTGAATTACCACAATTCTTCCAGAATGGAATATAAAATATTACATGGACATTCCTCTCAGTCCTTGGCTAATCAATGTATAGTATGTTCCCATGTGTACCCACACACACGCACATACTGTGTACGTCTGTCTACACAAGACAGAAATCCCTCTGGATTGACAAGATGACAACAAAGGTGACTATCTCCTCGTCCACACTTCACTTCACCTCTACAGGTGCTGTTAGTGACAATGCGAGGGAGCACCTGACTTCGAAGTCAGGCTTAAGAGAATATAAATCACCAGAAATACACACATAAGTATTTACTCATTTATTCAGGCGGCCTCACACACACACACACAATTACCATACATCAGGCACCCCGCTGCGCATGGCTGCTCGTGGCGTTGGAAGCAAGGCGGAGCTTGTACCTCCCGTGGTTTCCTACATACAGGATGTCTTGATGCGTCTTTCGAACCCTCCCTCACAACACGGCTTGGTTCGCACCCTCGACCCACGGCGGTGAAGTGGCACATTCGTACCCGGTAACGTGCACAACGTATAATGTCTTACACATACATGGGAAATCTGCCTTAAAACTCGAATTTCCCCGTTCCCATCGACTGCTACAGAGCACTAGCAGGAATTTGAACGTCTATAATCACTGGTATGGGGATGTACGAGTCTGTTACTGCTCGTATACAAATTACCCACGACCCAGATCTCTACCCACTGTACACAATGTCTTTCTCCCCTTCGAGTGACGACTACGGCCGGATTCTGATCCGTAGGTACTCCTTTATCCAATGGAGTACCTTCCCTTTCACTCCAGCCTGCATCTCTAGCTTTTTCACTAGCCTCTTCTGTGATACTGAATCCAAGGCTTTCTGGCTATCCAAAAATATGCAGTCTGCCCACCCTTCGGTTTCTTGCTTGATCTTTGTTGCCTGGTCGAAGAATTCAACTATCCCTGTGAGGCAGGACTTGCCATCCCTGAACCCATGTTGATGCTGAATTACAAAGTTCCTTCGCTCCAGATAGTCCACTAGCTTTCTTCGCACAATCTTCTCCATCAGCTTGCATGGTATGCAGGTTAGGGACACTGGCCTGTAGTTCAGTGCCTCCTGTCTATTCCCTTCCTTGTATATCGGGACTACGTTAGCTGCTTTCCAAATTTCTGGCAGTTCCCCTGTTGCCAGTGATTTCTTATACACTATGGAGAGTGGCAGGCACAGTTCTTCTGCTCCTTCCTTTAGTGTGTGTGAGTGTGTGTGTGTGTGTGTGTGTGTGTGTGTGTGTGTGTGTGTGTGTGTGTGTGTGTGTGTGTGTGTGTGTGTGTGTGTGTGTGTGTGTGTGTGTGTGAGTGTGTATGTGTGTGTGTGTGTGTGTTTGTGTGTGTGTGTGTGTGTGTGTGTGTGTGTGTGTGTGTGTGTGTGTGTGTGTGTGTGTGTGTGTGTGTGTGTTTGTGTGTAATTACCTCAGTGTAATTACAGGATGAGAGCTACGCTCGTGGTGTCCCGTCTTCCCAGCACTCTTTGTCATATAACACTTTGAAACTACTGACGGTCTTGGCCTCCACCACCTTTTCACCTAACTTGTTCCAACCGTCTACCACTCTGTTTGCAAAAGTGAATTTTCTTATATTTCTCCGGCATCTGTGTTTAGCTAGTTTAAATCTATGACCTCTTGTTCTTAAAGTTCCAGGTCTCAGGAAATCTTCCCTATCGATTTTATCAATTCTTGTTACTATTTTGTATGTAGTGATCATATCACCTCTTTTTCTTCTGTCTTCTAGTTTTGGCATATTTAATGCCTCTAATCTCTCTTCGTAGCTCTTGCCCTTCAGTTCTGGGAGCCACTTAGTAGCATGTCTTTGCACCTTTTCTAGTTTATTGATGTGCTTCTTAAGATATGGGCACCACACAACCGCTGCATGTCCTAGCTTTGGCCAAACAAAAGTCGTGAACAATTTCTTTAGTATATCGCCATCATTGTACTTAAAAGCAATTCTGAAGTTAGAAAGCGTGGCATAGGTTCCTCGCACAATATTCTTTATGTGGTCCTCAGGTGATAGTTTTCTATCTAGAACCACCCCTAGATCTCTTTCTTTATCAGAATTCTTTAAAGATTTCTCACATAATATATAGGTTGTGTGGGGTCTATGTTCTCCTACTCCACATTCCATAACATGGCATTTTTTAACATTAAATTTCATTTGTCAAGTGGTGCTCCATATACGTATTTTGTCCAGGTCATCTTGAAGGGCATGACAATCATCTAAGTTTCTTATCATTTCTATTACCTTAGCATCATCAATAAACATGTTCATATAATTCTGTATATCAACTGGTAGATCATTTATATAGACAATAACATCACTGGTGCAAGAACTGAACCCTGTGGTACTCCACTTGGGACATTTCTGCAGTCCGATACATTGCCTCTGATCACTGCCCTCATTTTTCTATCAGTCAGAAAATTTTTCATCCATGTTAGAAGCTTACCTTTCACCCCTCCAATATTTTCCAGATTTCAGTACAACCTCTTATGTGGAACTCTATCGAAAGCCTTTTTTAGGTCCAAATAGATGCAGTCAACCCAACCATCTCTTTCCTGTAATATCTCTGTTGCTCGGTCATAGAAACTGAGTAAATTCGATACACAGGATCATCCAGATCGAAACCATACTGTCTGTCTGATATTATATCATTTCTCTCCAGGTGTTCTACCCATTTAGTTTTAATTATTTTTTCCAATATTTTGACTATTACACTTGTCATTGATACAGATCTATAATTAAGGGGGTCTTCCCTGCTTCCACTTTTGTAGATTGGAACTATGTTAGCCTTTTTCCACACATCAACTACAACTCCTGTAATCAGGATGCCTGAAAAATCCGTTGAAGTGGAATGCTGAGCTCAGGTGCACATTCTCTCAGAACCCAAGGTGAAACTCCACCGGGACCAACTGCTTTGTTCTTACTGAGCTCCTTCATCATTTTTCCCACTTCGTCTATAGACACCTCTATGTGCTCTATGTTGTCCTCTGGAATTCTTATTGTGTCTGGTTCCCTGAAGATTTCATTTTTTACAAACACACTTTGGACCTTTTCGTTTAATGTTTCACACATTTCCTTTTCATTTTCCGCTAATCTATTTCCTGTTTTCAACCTCTGAATAATATCCTTTACCTGCAATTTGTTGTTTATGATTTTATAGAATAGACCTGGTTCTGTTTTACATTTGTCTGCAATCCCTTTTTCAAAATTTCTTTCTGCCTCTCTCCTCACTACCGTGTAGTTGTTTCTCGCATCTTTGTATTGCTGGTATGTTTGGGGTTTGACCTCTTCCTGTATTGATTCCATTTTTGTGTCTTTTGGTCTCTGGCCCTCTCGCAATTTCTGTTGAACCAATTCTGTTTCCTAGTTCTGCATCTCTGTTTTGGTACAAATTTTTTTGTCCCTTTATCATATATTTCACAAAACTTGACATACATCTCATTCACTTCCTTGCCTAGAAACAAGTTTGTCCAATTATAATGTGTGCACTCACCTATTTGTACTCACCTATTTGTGCTTGTGGGGGTTGAGCTTTGGCTCTTTGGGCCCGCCTCTCAACTGTCAATCAACTGGTGTACAGATTCCTGAGCCTACTGGGCTCTATCATATCTACATTTAAAACTGTGTATGGAGTCAGCCTCCACCACATCACTGCCTAATGCATTCCACCCGTTAACTACTCTGACACTGAAAAAGTTCCTTCTAACGTCTCTGTGGCTCATGTGGGTACTCAGTTTCCACCAGTGTCCCCTTGTCCGCATCCCACCAGTGTTGAATAGTTCATCCTTGTTTACCCGGTCGATTCCTCTGAGGATTTTGTAGGTTGTGATCATGTCTCCCCTTACTCTTCTGTCTTCCAGTGTCGTAAGGTGCATTTCCTCCAGCCTTTCCTCGTAACTCATGCCTCTTAGTTCTGAGACTAGTCTAGTGGCATACCTTTGGACTTTTTCCAGCTTCGTCTTGTGCTTGACAAGGTACGGGCTCCATGCTGGGGCCGCATACTCCACGATTGGTCTTACATGTGTACTCACCTAGTTGTGCTTGCGGGGGTTGAGCTCTGGCTCTTTGGTCCCGCCTCTCAACCGTCAATCAACAGGTGTACAGGTTCCTGAGCCTATTGGGCTCTATCATATCTACACTTGAAACTGTGTATGGAGTCAGCCTCCACCACATTGCTTCCTAATGCATTCCATTTGTCAACCACTCTGACACTAAAACTGTTCTTTCTAATATCTCAGTGGTACATTTAGGCACTCAATTTCCACCTGTGTTCCCTAGTGCGTGTGCCCCTTGTGTAAAATTGCCTGTCTTTATCTACCCTATCACTTCCTTCGAGAATCTTATATGTGGTGATCATGTTCCCCCTAACTCTTCTGTCTTCCAGCGAAGTGAGGTTTAGTTCCCGAAGTCTCTCGTCAGATGGCAAACCTTTTGAACCTTTTCCAGTTTAGTGTTATGCTTGACTAATTACGGAATCCATGCTGGAGCTGCATACTTCAGGATTGGTTTGACATAGGTGGTATATAAAGTTCTGATTGATTCCTTACAAAAGTTACTAAAGGCCGTTCTTATGTTGGCCCAGCTGGCATATGCCGCTGATGTTATCCTCTTGATATGGGCTTCAGGGGACAGGTCTGGCGTGATATCAACCCCCAGGTCTTTCTCTCTCTCTCTGACTCTTAATGAATTACATCTCCCAAATCAAACCTTGTATCTGATCACCTGCTCTTTACACCTATATTCAATTACATTACATTTGCTTGGATTAAACTATAACAATCATATGTTCGGCCATTCTTTCAGCTTGTCTAGGTCTTCTTGAAGCCTCAAGCTGTTCTTGTTTGTCTTAATCCTTCGCAAAATTTGGGCGTCGTCAGGAAACATTGAGAGAAATGAGTCTATACCCTCTGGGAGATCATTTACGTATATCAGAAACAGGATAGGTCCAAGTACAGAGCCCTGTGGGACTCCACTGGTGACTTCACTCCATTCTGAGGTCTCACCCCTCACTGTAACTCTCTGCTTCCTATTGCTTAGGCACTCCCTTATGCACTGGAGCGCCCTACCAGTTACTCCTGCCTGTTTATCTAGCTTATTCATCAGTCTATTATGGGATACAGTGTCAAAGGCTTTCCGACAGTCCAAGAAAATGCAGTCCGCTCATCCTTCTCTTTCTTGCTTAATCTTTGCCACCTGACCATAGAATTTTATTGAACCTGTGAGGCAAGATTTACCCTCCTTGAACCCATGTTTCTGGTTTGTCACGAAGTCCCTTCTCTCCAGATGTGTTACTAGGGTTTACTCACAATCTTCTCCAACAGCTTGCATGCTATAAAAGTTAAAAGACACTGGCCTGTAGTTCAGTGCCTCTTTTCTGTCACCCTTTTTATATATTGGGACTACATTAGCCGTCTTCCACATTTCTGGTAGTTCTCCCGTCTCCAGTGACCTACTACCTCCATTGACCTCCAGTGTTTGAGTGAACTCACCTAGTTGTGCTAGCAGGGGGTTGAGCTTTGGCTCTTTGGTCCCCACCGCGCAACCGTCAATTAATGCACGATTCTTGAGCCCTCTTGTATATAAATTTGAAACTGTGTATGGAATGTGCCTTCCCCACATCACTGCTTAGTCACAGAATGTGTGTGTGTCCACGAGCGAACAGCTCGTGGACACTTTTAGAAATAAGACCATTTAGAAATAGGTAAGCGCGAATATAATGAAACACACACACACACACACACACACACACACACACACACACACACACACACACACACACACACACACACACACACACACACACACACACACACACACACACACACACACACACACACACATATAAGAAGAGAAATGTCGTTGAACGACCAAGTGACAAGACTAAGGAAGACAGAGGGGGCATATACTGAAAGTGACAAGGAAATCTGCGAGGCACTGAATGCCAGTTTCCATGGAGTGTTCACTACCGAGCCTGAGCAGCTCCCATTGTTGGGAGCTGCTCAGATATAGAGGTGACAGCAGAGGAGGTAATGAAACAGTTGACAACTCTAGATGCAACTAAAGCAGTTGGACCAGACAAAGTATCACCGTGGATACTAAAAGAAGCAGCGCAGGCCCTCAGCGTGCCTCTGGCAATGATCTTGACTGAGTCACTTATGTCGGGAGAATTGCCCAGTTGCTGGAAGAAGGCAAATGTCGTGCCGATCTTCAAGAAAGGCGATAGGGAGGAGGCACTTAACTATAGACCTGTATCACTGACAAGCATCCCCTGTAAAATACTGGAAAGAACAATTAGGCTACGACTGGTTGCACACCTGGAGAACATTAGGTTTGTGAACAAACATCAACATGGGTTCTGGACAGAGAAATTGTGCCTAACAAACCTTCTGGAATTCTATGATAAAATAACGAGGATAAGACAGGACAGAGATGGTTGGGCAGACTGCATATTTCTGGACTGCCAAAAAGCCTTTGATACAGTACCGCACATGAGACTGCTGTTCAAACTCGAGAGGCAGGCGGTGGGGGGGGGGGGGGAAAGGTCCTAGCATGAATAAGGAACTACCTAACAGGAAGGAGCCAAAGAGTTACGGTAAGGGGCGAGAAGTCGGACTGGCGAACAGTAACAAATGGAGTACTACAAGGATCGGTGCTGGGACCAATTCTATTTCTTGTATATGTTAACGACATGTTTACAGGCTTAGAGTCTTACATGTCGTTGTTTGCGGATGACGCAAAGTTGATGAGAAGAGTTGTGACAGATGAGGATTGCAGGATCCTCCAAGAGGACCTGAACAGGTTGCAAAGATGGTCAGAGAAATGGCTACTGTAATTCAACACGAGCAAATGTAAAGTTATGGAAATGGGACTAGGAGATAGGAGACCAAAGGGACAGTACACAATGAAGGGGAACAGCCTACCTGTGACGACGCGCGAAAGAGACCTGGGTGTGGAAGTAACACCTAATCATCTCCTGAGGCACATATAAATAGGATAACGACAGCAGCGTACTCTACACTGGCAAAAATTAGAACATCATTCAGAAACCTAAGTAAGGAGGCATTTAGGGCGCTTTACACTGCCTACGTGAGGCCAGTCTTAGAGTATGCCGCCTCATCATGGAGTCCCCATCTGAAGAAGCATATAATGAAACTGGAAAAGGTTCAGAGGTTTGCAACGAGACACGTCCCAGAGCTACGAGGAATGGGGTATGAGGAGCGCCTGAGGGAACTGTGCCTTACGACACTAGAAAGAAGAAGGGAGAGGGGGGGACATGATAGAAACGTATAAAATATTCAGAGGGATTGACAGAGTGGACATAGACGAAATGTTCACACGGAATAGTAACAGAACGAGGGACATGGATGGAAGCTTGAAACTGAGATGAGTCACAGAGATGTTAGGAAGTTTTCTTTTAGCGTGAGAGTAGTGGGAAAATGGAATGCACTTCAGGAACAGGTTGTGGAAGCAAATACTATTCATAATTTTAAAACCAGGTATGATAGGGAAATGGGACAGGAGTCATTGCTTTAAACAACCGATGCTCGAAAGGCGGGATCCAAGAGTCAATGCTCGATCCTGCAGACACAACTAGGTGAGTACAACTAGGTGAGTACACACAAACAAACAAACACACACACACACACACACACACACACACACACAAACACACACACACACACACACACACACACACACACACACACACACACACACACACACACACATAAACACACACACACACACACACACACACACACACACACACACACACACACACACACACACACACACACACACACACACACACACACACACACACACATACACACACACACACACACACACGCAAACACACAAGAAAAATCCAGGACGTTTTTTTCCGTCAGCCAATGAAAATGAAGGAGGGACATCACCAAATACAGGGACAGGGGAGATTGGTGGATACTACCTTTGAATGACTCAACCAGACTGGAGGATTCAGCAGAGACCTGCAGGATATGAAAGAGAGGTTTGGCCGAGACCTTCAGGAAATGCAAGCATTAATACAGAACCATAGGAGTGAGTTAGAGGAAGCCAGAGAGGAGATAAAGAGACTCAGGGAAAATCAGAATTCAAACCAGCACAGGGTATGCAACCTCCTGGAAACAGGGGACGAGTCTGATGGAAGACTCCTTCCAGGGGGACTCTCTTTTGCAGAAATACTGCAAAACAGCTCAAGTTCCAAGGCCGGTGCAAAATGCATTGAACAAATGCTGGAAAGGAAGCGAACAATTATAGTTGTAGGAGTACAGGAACCAGAGGGATCCAATCGGGAGGAGTGCAGGAGAGACCGAACAACCATGACAGAGATCTTAGAGGGAGTGGATATGGAGGAGGCAAATGGCGATATAGAGAAGGTTTTCAGGCTGGACAACTACAAGAAGGAAAGGAAACTATTTATAAAAGTAGTGCTCACGAACGAGGCAACAAAGGTGAAAATCCTATCCAGGAAGAGCAGACTTGTGAGGTCAGGGGGATACGAGGACGTCTTTCTACAAAGGGACATGACAAGGGAGGAGAGAAGGAAGGCTGCAGAAGCAAGGAGGAGACGCAGAGAAAGGGATGGAGATATGGGAACCACAGGACTCAGCTCAGTGTCTCCAGGAACCTCAGAGGGGAGTGGGAATCCCCCCACCAGCAGGCCAGCATCCCCAGGGAGGATTGTAATAGAAGCCTCCCACCAACCAACCCCTCAGCCATCCCCCACCAATCATCTGCACCTCCCAAGACAGTAAAGTCCCCCCTTCAGACCATGCCCCCTCATGTTCCCCGATCCCAGACCCTCCCATGTTCCCCCCATGCCATTTTTCTTCACCAACCCCTACCCCAGACCCACACGGTTCCTGCCCCCCATGCCCTTCCCTGTTTCTCCACCCTGTGCCGATCCCAGTTTCCCCACCCCAAGCTCTCCTCCCTACCCCACCCCCCTCTCTCTCGGAGTCCCCCCTCTCCAGGCTCCCTTCCCCTCCCCAACCCCTGACCTCCCACCACATGCCCCTCCAGCTCTCCCATCACATACCCCCAACTAACCCCCAACCCCGGATCCCCTCAGCCGCATCACGTCAGACCCCCTTAGCCCCCCATGTACCAGATCCTCCCAGCCCACCCTCACACCCCAGACCCCCAGGTCCTCCTTTATGAGGCTCACTCATCCCAGACATCCCTTGCCCCCCAACTCCAGTGGAATCAACAGAAACTGAGAAGGGGACAGAAGAGAGTCAACTTCAAGGTAAAGTACACGAACAGATGGGATTACAAACAAGGTCAGTGAACGTAGGGAAAGAACACAAGAAGTAAACCCAGATGTAATTGGACTCACAGAAACAAAACTCTCAGGAATTATAACAAATGTGGTGTTTCCCCAGGACTACACTGTAATAAGGAAAGAGAGGGAAGGAAGGGGAGGAGGCGGAGTGGCTCTATTGATGAGAAAGGAATGGAGTTTCGAGGAGATGGTTGTTCCGGACTGCGAAGGGTTCAGAGATTTCATAACAGGCACCATGACGATGGGAGGACCAAGAGTAGTAGTAGCAATGATATATAACCCACCACCAAATGAAAGAAGACCCAGGCAATTATCATGGAGAGAGCAGCCACTGCTGCCTGTAGAAACTGATACCATCTGCTCATCATGGGGGACTTTAATCATGGAAGGATAGACTGGAAAAACAGAGAACCACATGGACGTGAGGAAACATGGAGAGCGAAACTGCTAGAGGTGACGAATATAAACTTTTTAAGTTAGCATGTCAAGGGTCCTACGAGAATGAGAGGCAATGATGAACCAGCAAGACTCGACCTATTATTCAATCTGAACGGTTCAGACATAAAGGAAATCGGTCTTGAAGCCCTCGTGGGTATGGGTGATCACAGTGTAATGTTGTTTGAATATCTGGTCGAAGAAGAGTTAATGTACTCAAGGAAGGGACCAGAAAACAAGAGGCCGGCCTTCCGGAAGGGAAACTATGAGAAGATGAGAAAATTCCTAACTGAAATAGTTTGGGAAATAGAGCTCAGAGGAAAGACAGTACAAGACATGATGGACTACATCACACAGAAGTGTAAGAAGGCAGCACACAAGTTCGTCCCAGTCCAAAAGGAAAAAAATGAAATGGAGATGAGAAACCCATGGTTTAATCAGAGTTGTAAGCTAGCAAAGCAGCTAAGTAAAAGGGCATGGAGAAACTGTAGAAACAACAGAACACTAAAGAACAGAGAAAGATACAAGAACGCCAGGAATGAATACGTCAGGGTGAGAAGAGAGGTAGAGAGGCAATATGAAAATGACATAGCGAGCAAGGCAAAGCCTCAACCCAAACTGCTGCATAGCCACATCTGGAGGGAAACAGCAGTGGAGGAACAGGTAATGAAACTGAGGATTGGGGAAGAAAGATTCACATCAAATGACAAGGAAGTGTGCGAGGAACTCAATAAGAAATTCCAGGAAGTCTTCACCTCAGAGCAAGGAGAAGTCCCAGAGATAAGGGAGGGAACATCAACCCAGGCACCACTAGAGGAGTTTGTTATTACCAGTGGGGAGGTGAGGAAGCATCTGCTAGATTTGGACGTGACAAAGGCTATAGACCCGGATGGAATCTCACCATGGATTCTAAAGGAAGGAGCAGAAGCTCTGTGCCTACCACTCTCCATAGTGTACAACAAGTCACTGGTGATAGATGAACTGCCAAAAATTTGGAAGACGGCCAACGTAGTCCCAATATACAAGGGTGATAGGCAGGAGGCACTGAAATACAGGCCAGTGTCCCTAACTTGCATTCCATGCAAGATGATGGAAAAGATTTTGCGAAAAAACTAGTGGAACATCTGGAGCAAAAGAACTTTGTAACACAACATCAACATGGGTTAAGAGATGGCAAATCATGCCTAACAGGATTAACTGAGTTCTATGACCAGGCAACAAAAATCAGGCAAGAGAGAGAGGGCTGGGCAGACTGCATATTTCTGAACTGCCAGAAAGCTTTTGACACAGTACCACATAAGAGACTAGTGCACAAACTGGAGATGCAGGCAGGAGTGAAAGGGAAGGTACTCCACTGGATAAGAGAGTACCTAAGCAACAGGACACAGCAAGTCACCGAGAGCGGTGAGGTCTCGGAGTGGCGGGGAGTCACCAGTGGAATCCCACAGGGATCAGTCCTTGGACCTATACTGTTTCTGATATACGTAAATGATCTCCCAGCAGGAATTGACTCGTTCCTCTCGATGTTTGCGGATGATGCAAAAATTATGAGGAGGATCAGGACAGAGGAGGATAGTATGAGGCTACAAGATGACCTAGACAAACTGAAGGAATGGTCCGACAAATGGCTACTAACGTTCAACCCAAGTAAATGTAAGGTAATGAAACTAGGAGAGGAACTAGGAAGCCAGTCACTGGATACCGAATGGGAGATGAAGTCCATCACGAAACGGACAGAAAAAAAGATCTGGGAGTTGATATCACGCCAAACCTGTCTCCCGAAGCCCTCATCAAAAGAATAACATCAGCGGCCTATGTGAGACTGGCTAACATCAGAACTGCTTTCAGAAACCTGTGTAAGGAATCCTTCAGAACCTTGTATACCACATATGAAAGGCCAATCCTGGAGTATGCAGTCCCAGCAAGGAGTCCGTACCTAGTCAAGCACAAGACGAAGCTGGAAAATGCTCAGAGGTATGCCACTAGGCTAGTCCCAGAACTAAGAGGCATGATTTATGAGTACAGATTACGTGAACTGCACCTCACGTCGCTGGAAGACAGAAGAGCTAGGGGAGACATGATCACCACATACAAAATTCTCAGGGAAATTGACAGGGTGGACAAGGATGGATTATTTAACACGGGTGGCACACGAACAAAGGGACACAGGTGGAAGCTGAGTATCCAAATAAGCCACAGAGACATAAGGAAGAACTTTTTCAGTGTCAGAGTAGTTAGCAAATGGAATGCACTAGGAAGTGATGTGGTGGAGGCTGACTCCATACACAGTTTCAAATGTAGATACGGCAGAGCCCAGTAGGCTCAGGAATCTGTAAACCAGTTGATTGACGGTTGAGAGGCGGGACCAAAGAGCCAGAGCTCAATCCCCGCATGCACAATTAGGTGATTACAATTAGGTGAGTACTTGATTACAGAAAAGGGGACTACAGAAGGATAAGGGACTACCTGGGAGAAGTGCAGTGGGAGGAAGAAATTCGAGAAAAAACAGTGCAAGATATGATGAACCAAGTCAAATAGAACTGCAAGGAGGCTGAAGAGAGATTTATTCCAACAGTAAAGGAAAAAAGCAGGAGGGAATATAATAACCCATGGTTTAATAGACAGTGTCAGGAAGCAAAAGTGAGAAGCAGGAGGGAGTGGAGGAAGTACAGAAGACAAAGGACAGAGGACAACAGGATTAGATGTAACAGAGCTAGGAACGATTACATTAACATAAGACGAGTATCGGAAAGAAATTATGTGAATGATATTGCAATCAAAGCGAAAAAGCAACCTAAATTACTACATAGCCATATAAGAAGGAAGATGTCGGTAAATGACCAAGTGACAAGACTGAGGAAAACAGAAGGGGCATATACAGAAAGCGACAAGGAAATCTGCGAGGTACTGAATGCAAGTTTCCATGGAGTGTTCACAACCGAGCCTGAGCAGCTCCCATTGTTAGAGGAGATTACCCTAGATGAAAGACTATCAGATATAGAGGTGACAGCAGAGGATGTAATGAAACAGTTGACAACACTAGATGCAACTACAGCAGTTGGACCAGACAAAGTTTCACCGTTGATACTGAAAGAGGCAGCGCAGGCTCTCAGCGTTCCTCTGGCAATGATCTTTAATCAGTTACTTATGTCGGGAAAGTTGCCCAGTTGCTGGAAGGAGGCAAATGTCGTTCCGATTTTCAAGAAAGGAGATAAGGAGAAGGCACTTAACTACAGACCCGTATCACTAACAAGCATCCCCTGCAAAATACTTGAAAGAATTGGAGAGCATTGGGTTTGTAAACAAACACGAACCTGGATTTTGGACAGGGAAATCATAACTAACAAACCTTTTGGTATTTTATGATAAAGTAACACGGATAAGGCATGACAGAGAAGGCTGAGCAGACTGCATATTTTTAGACTGCCAAAAGGCCTTTCATACAGTACCGCACATGAGACTGCTGTACAAACTTGAGAGGCAGGCAGGAGTAAGCGGAAAGGCCCTAGTATGGGTGAAGAACTACCTAACAGGAAGGAGCCAGAGGGTAATGGTAAGGGGCGAGAAGTCGGGCTGGCGAACAGTAACGAGTGGAGTACCTCAAGGATCGGCCCTGGGACCAATCCTCTTTCTAATTGACGTAAATGATATGTTTACAGGAATGGAATCCTACATGTCAATGTTTTCGCGGATGATGCAAAATTAATGAGAAGAGTTGTGACAGATGAAGATTGTAGGGTCCTCCAAGAGGACCTGGACCGGTTGCAGAGATGGTCAGAGAAATGGCTACTGGAGTTCAACACGAGTAAATGTAAAGTTATGGAAATGAGATCAGGTGATAGGCCATCAAAGGGACAGTACACAATAAAAGGGAACTGCCTACCAGTAACAATTTGAGAAAGAGACCTGGGAGTGGACATAACACCTAATCTAACTGTTGTTTAAGATTCGCTACTTGGAACAAAGAGCTCCAAGCAGCACGGGCTATGGTGAGCCTGTAGATAATCTAACTCCGGAGGCACATATAAATAGGATAACGACAGCAGCGTACTCTACACTGGCGATAATTAGAACTTCATTCAGAAACCTTCGTGAGGAGGCTATTAGTGCGCTTTACACTGCCTACGTCAGACCAGTCTTTGAGTATGCCGCGCCATCATGGAGCCCCCACTTGAAGAAACACATAAGGAAACTGGAAAAAGTTCAGAGGTTTGTGACGAGGCTTGTCCCAGACTTACAAAGGATGGGATATGGAGAGCGTCTGAAGGAACTCAACCTTACGACACTAGAAAAAAGAAGGGAGAGAGGGGATAAGATAGGGATATATAAAATACTCAGGGGAATTGACAAAGTGGAAATAGATGAAATGTTCACACGTAATAGTAACAGAACGAGGGGACATGGGTGGAAGCTGGAAACTCAGATGAGTCACAGAGATGTTAGAAAGTTTTCATTTAGCGTGAGAGTAGTTGAAAATGGAATGCACTTGGGGAACAGGTTGTGGAAGCAAACTCTATTCAAAATTTTGATATTAGGTATGATAGGGAAATGGGACTGGAGTCATTGTTGTAAACAACCGATGGCTAGAGAGAAGGGATCCAAGAGTCAATGCTCAATCCTGCAAGCACAAATAGGTGATTACAAATAGGTGAGTACACACACACACAAAAGCACATGCAAATAATGGTTCTCTACGCTCTATCACTTCCCTATATTCTTTAGCAAGTCGTAATATAGAATTTATACACAACATATTTGAAAAGCCGTAAGATTAGAATATTCCATGAATAGTTCAACTCGCTCTGCCAAGAATATCAACTGGCAGGAAAGTGGTGAGGCTGGGGAAGGCGAAGTGTCTCACCGCTGTCTCCTGTTTGATGCTTAACTCTCTTGTCTTGCGTAACCTTCTTCTGAATCTCAGAGCTGTCAATAGTGGAAGAGATAACGAGATGTTAGAGATCACGAGGGGCTACAGATAACGAGGTGTTAGAGATCACGAGGGGCTACAGATAACGAGGTGTTAGAGATCACGAGGTGTTAGAGATAACGACGTGTTAGAGATAACGACTTGTTAGAGATAACGACGTGTTAGAGATAACGACGTGTTAGAGATAACGACGTGTTAGAGATAACGACGTGTTAGAGATAACGACGTGTTAAGAGATAATGAGGTGTTAGAGATAACGAAGTGTTACGGTATTGGCACCATTGTCTGAGTGTGGCATGGCAGTTCCCGCTCCATCTATGAGTCTGCACTCAAACTCCCCTGATATTGGATGCTACATGGACAACACTATCTATGGCGTGTCAGGGTCAAATGGCTCTGGTGTTCTGCCCTGGTTACCAAGAGAGGTCGCCGTAGAAGACCTTTGGATGGCGTATCAAGATCAGCGCCATCTGTTGTGCTTCAGAGCATAATGTCAACTCCCCGGTGAGTGAGTGTTACCTCATGGTCTCCCCAGTGCACCGTCCATCTAATTGATGACGTTTTATGTCCACAGAAGTGACGTGTGGAGGTGATTGTACTGAGAAAGGCAGTTTACCTTGGGCCGTCCACGTACTCTCAGCTTGGTCCTGGAAGAAGACTGAGTAAGCCGGTGTCGATCAAGGCAGTGTGTTAGCTGCTAAATTACGCAGTGTTGATAGAGATCGACGTACCCGGGATTGGCTTAGGAGAGTAACGGACGACAGTGAGGTGCCTATTGTGAAGTGCTGCTTGTAGGCTGCTACAGGCTTCTGACAGGGGTTAGCGACCTCTATATATGGTTGTTTGTGACCCCTGTCAGGGTGTTGCTGAAGGCCTCTGCCAGTGGGTTGCTGAAGGCCTCTGCCAGTGGGTTGCTGAAGGCCTCTGCCAGTGGGTTGCTGAAGGTCTCTGCCAGTGGGTTGCTGAAGGCCTCTGCCAGTGGGTTGCTGAAGGCCTCTGCCAGTGGGTTGCTGAAGGCCTCTGCCAGTGGGTTGCTGAAGGCCTCTGCCAGTGGGTTGCTGAAGGCCTCTGCCAGTGGGTTGCTGGAGAGCGAAATTGGGGTTTAGGCACTTAGTGAGACTGTCAGTGGACTGGCCCACTTAAAAGGTGAACTCGCCAGTGTTTGTCAGTACACGTGCGCATGGTACTGGGCGGTGGAAATGCTGGAGTGGGTGAATACTGCCAACGTAGTAGTGTCCTGAGTGAAAGTGCCACTACTGTATATACGTGTAGCCATAGTCTATTTTATCTACGATATTTTTAATGGTGACGGTAAACATATATTTTTATTGGTGAAGGTAATTATATTATAGAAAAGAATAGTGTATTGTGTATCCCCCCCTTACTCTTTATTGCACTATATCACCATTTCTTTAAATCATACTACCGACATGTGGTCAGATACACTAAAAATGGTTAAAACATCAAGAACCTGGTTACTGATCCTAAGTGGCCGTAACACGAAGTGTTAGAGATAACGAGGTGTTCGTAATGTGAACTGTCTCTTGTAATGGAGCCAGAACTTAAGTTACTATCAGAGAAGCGAGCGAAAGAGTCTTAGTGACAGATGCCCAAAAATTAGTTAAAGAATTGTCAACGAGCTGGTAACGATTTTACGAAACAGATACAAAAGTTACGGAAATTTAAGCTATATGAGCGAGAGGCTTTTGAAGTATTTGCAAAAGTTAGCAAACTTTGGGTGAGGGAAACGTTGGTGAGGAGAGATGTTGCCAAACTCCGGCAGAAATGATTGAAGTTAGCAAGGTGTTAATGAGAAATAAAGACAGACAAGAGAATTTACATGCCATATATAAAACTTATTAAAAAGTTAACGAGTGACATTAAAATTAAATATTAATTATGATCATCATTATTAACAAAATTGTAATGATTGCTGTTGTTAACATTATTGTTGCTATTTTTATGATTTTTATTACTATTACGGCTTTCATAATTAATAGTTTTCATTATCTTTAGTAATTTTAAATGTTTAGAATTTAAAACACTTAACATTTTTATTATTTAAACACTTACATTTATTATTTTATGAAAGAGTCTATCGCACGTAACCCGGAAATACCGCCTCGCCCAGTCAACACCTTCCTCACGACTAGCTAAGATGACAGGAACACACATACATAAGAGATACATATAATATCCCACTATGGGAGCACCATAGCAGGCTTTCTGGCCAATGGTAGGTGCACTGGGCTCCAGCCTCCCTCTCACTCTAAGAAAGTGAAGCCGCATCAGATGACCACACCTAAGCTGGTCAGGCTGCTTCACACTACGAAGCTCATATGGTTATGCCAAGACTGCAAGGTGAGGGCTGGAGGAGAGGCACTTGTCATCTCCACCTGAATGGACGGCACAGCAAGGCTCACATTATCTGCAAGACTGCTCCCTACCACCATAATGTGTCTTGCCTCGTTTAAGAGAGAACGTTTGCCACACACACGTTGAATCTCCTCCACACTCATGCATATATATACGCTGCAGGGGTGAGAGCGAAGGTGTATTCTTTGTGAATGGTGAAAACACGAGACGTATAATTTGTTAAAGTCAATTTCCATATATAGATTTCTCGTATAGCTACAGTCACCCAAGGGAAGCTTGTGTGGTAGCCTCAGCACGCGAGTACTTGAGTGGCATATGAACTAAACATTTTGAATTAAATATATGTAATAAGTAATATAACTATTTTTGCCTAACAAATTAAACTGGGTAGTAGAACGACGGACTCGTTTCATGCAGATCGGGGTTCAATCCCCGACCATCCAAGTGGCTGGGCAGCATTCCTTCGCCCCGTCCCATCCCGAATTCTTATCCCGACCCCCTCCAAGTGCTATATAGTAGTAATAGCTTGGCGCTTTCCCTAATAACTCCATCTTGCGCCTCCGACCCCTCTCCATACTTCTCTCCCGTCCTCTTTCACTCCTATCCCTCGTCTACCCTCTCTACTTCAATTTCTTCTCTCCATCTTACATCTACCTCTTTCCTTCCTTCCTTCTCCTCTTCCTCACCTAATCATCACTCTTACAATTAGAGTCACCAGGGAAGAAAACTTCAAGAAAACCCACAAAGGAGGATGTCCTGAGTTTTCTGGGAAGCTCCATTAAATTGTGTGAGAGCTGCCAGTCTTCCTCCCACAGTGACACCTCTAATGGTTCACGTCTCAGACAACACACCCAACTTGTTTTGTATTTTTCTACTATATAGTCGTAATGGTTTGGAGCTTTTCCCTGATAATTCCCTCCCTCACTAACTATTGTCTGGGTTTCACATGTATGAAGTAAATATGAATATATATAAGCTCACTGTGTATGAAAATAAGGAAAAAGAAGGGATAAAACAATTAGTGAAACATCAGAGACCAAACAAACAAACTTGGCCTAGTGGACCAAACTCTCACAAGTCAAGCCTGGCCTCGGGTCGGGCTTGGGGAGTAGAAGAACTCCCAGAACCCCATCAACCAGGTATCAACTAGGTATCAGGAATGTCGAGCACCAGGCGTTGACAAGTGCCAGGCGTTGAAAAGGTTCCAGAGGTTGAAAAGGTTCCAAGCATTGACAAGTGCCAGGCGTTGACAAGTGCCAGGCGTTGACAGGTGCCAGGCGTTGACAGGTGCCAGGCGTTGACAAGTGCCAGGCGTTGACAAATGCCAGGCGTTGACAAGTGCCAGGCGTTGACAAGTGCCAGGCGTTGACAAGTGCCAGGCGTTGACAAATGCCAGGCGTTGACAAGTGCCAGGCGTTGACAAGTGCCAGGCGTTGACAAGTGCCAGGCGTTGACAAGTGCCAGGCGTTGACTAGTGCCAGGCGTTGACTAGTGCCAGGCGTTGACAAGTGCCAGGCGTTGACTAGGGCCAGGCGTTGACAGGTGCCAGGCGTTGACAAGTGCCAGGCGTTGACAAGTGCCAGGCGTTGACAAGTGCCAGGCGTTGACAAGTGCCAGGCGTTGACAAGTGCCAGGCGTTGACAAGTGCCAGGCGTTGACAAGTGCCAGGCGTTGACAAGTGCCAGGCGTTGACTAGTGCCAGGCGTTGACTAGTGCCAGACGTTGACAAGTGCCAGGCGTTGACTAGGGCCAGGCGTTGACAGGTGCCAGGCGTTGACAAGTGCCAGGCGTTGACAAGTGCCAGGCGTTGACAAGTGCCAGGCGTTGACAAGTGCCAGGCGTTGACTAGTGCCAGGCGTTGACTAGTGCCAGGCGTTGACTAGTGCCAGGCGTTGACAAGTGCCAGGCGCTGACTAGTGCCAGGCGCTGACAGGTGCCAGTCGTTGACATGTGCCAGGCGTTGACAAGTGCCAGGCGTTGACAAGTGCCAGGCGTTGACATGTGCCAGGCGTTGGCAAGTGCCAGTCGTTGACAGGTGCCAGTCGTTGACAGGTGCCAGTCGTTGACAGGTGTCAGGCGTTGACAAGTGCCAGGCGTTGACAAGTGCCAGGCGTTGACATGTGCCAGGCGTTGGCAAGTGCCAGTCGTTGACAGGTGCCAGTCGTTGACAGGTGCCAGTCGTTGACAGGTGTCAGGCGTTGACAAGTGCCAGGCGTTGACAAGTGCCAGGCATTGACAAGTGCCAGGCCTTGACAAGTGCCTGGCATTGACAAGTGCCAGGCCTTGACAAGTGCCAGGCGTTGACAAGTGCCAGACGTTGACAAGTGCCAGGCGTTGACAAGTGCCAGGCGTTGACAAGTGCCAGGCGTTGACAAGTGCCAGGCCTTGACAAGTGCCTGGCATTGACATGTGCTGGGCTCAGACCGACACGGCGCCTTCACCAAGTGAAACTATAAGTATTCACTTATTTTCGGGTTTTACTTATATACTGCATACAAATTTAGAATTCTATAATTAATTCTTCCATATAATTAGCATATAATTAACAATTTCTCTATAGCCGTTGTCTAAGGGTTAATTAGACAATAAGACTTAAAATATATTTTAAACGAAGTTGTCCTGAACTGCACCACTTACATGATTTGCGAACTCATTGTTGATGATAAGTGTTGATGAAAAGCAGCTCAGTTAAAGTTACACAGTACTGTGGACTAATCACCTTATTAGGTTAGAGGATACTGGTAAGTAAGCTTTCTTTAACATATAAACAACACATCTCATAACCTGAATTTATTGTATCAATGTATCAAAACATAATAACTTAAAATGGAATGTCTGCTTGTTTGTCAAAGGCTTGAAGCCAGATATTTGGGCCAATTATATAGGGATTCTCATAGGCTGGTTGGGGTCGGCCCCAAATGTGTTTCAAACATGAGAATGGTACATATGAAATGTTCTTCTCAATTTTCGTAGATTTAAGTTACTTCTTGAGTGCAAATATTTAGTTACAGCAGTGGAGGGAGTGTGTATTGAAGATGGTGATAGTGATGGTGGTAGGTGGGGAGGGTAACTCTGTGTGCAGGCAGAGGAAATGTATGTGTGGAATGATGGGAGCATGTGTGTGTGTTTGGTGATGTGAATGTGGGCGGAGACGGGAAGTGTGTATGTGGGTGGAGACGGGCAGTGTGTATGTGGGTGGAGACGGGTAGTGTGTATGTGGGTGGAGACGGGCAGTGTGTATGTGGGTGGAGACGGGTAGTGTGTATGTGGGTGGAGACGGGAAGTGTGTATGTGGGTGGAGACGGGCAGTGTGTATGTGGGTGGAGACGGGTAGTGTGTATGTGGGTGGAGACGGGTAGTGTGTATGTGGGTGGAGACGGGCAGTGTGTATGTGGGTGGAGACGGGTAGTGTGTATGTGGGTGGAGACGGGTAGTGTGTATGGGGTGGAGACGGGCAGTGTGTATGTGGGTGGAGACGGGCAGTGTGTATGTGGGTGGAGACGGGAAGTGTGTATGTGGGTGGAGACGGGCAGTGTGTATGGGGGTGGAGACGGGTAGTGTGTATGTGGGTGGAGACGGGCAGTGTGTATGTGGGTGGAGACGGGTAGTGTGTATGTGGGTGGAGACGGGTAGTGTGTATGTGGGTGGAGACGGGTAGTGTGTATGTGGGTGGAAACGGGCAGTGTGTATGTGGGTGGAGACGGGTAGTGTGTATGTGGGTGGAGACGGGCAGTGTGTATGTGGGTGGAGACGGGTAGTGTGTATGTGGGTGGAGACGGGCAGTGTGTATGTGGGTGGAGACGGGTAGTGTGTATGTGGGTGGAGACGGGCAGTGTGTATGTGGGTGGAGACGGGCAGTGTGTATGTGGGTGGAGACGGGTAGTGTGTATGTGGGTGGAGACGGGCAGTGTGTATGTGGGTGGAGACGGGCAGTGTGTATGTGGGTGGAGACGGGTAGTGTGTATGTGGGTGGAGACGGGCAGTGTGTATGTGGGT
Source organism: Procambarus clarkii (assembly GCF_040958095.1). Taxonomy (NCBI): domain Eukaryota; kingdom Metazoa; phylum Arthropoda; class Malacostraca; order Decapoda; family Cambaridae; genus Procambarus; species Procambarus clarkii. The sequence continues at coordinate 27,456,673 of NC_091178.1, read as the reverse complement.
GGAGACGGGCAGTGTGTATGTGGGTGGAGACGGGCAGTGAGGAGACTTCAGGCTAAAAGGCCTTCAGGCTGTAGTGTTCTTCGTTATCCTTTGGAATTTAGTTTGGCCGGAGAGTATGAGGTTCAGCTTTGCCAGGTTCATTTTACTGGCAAAAATGAACCCCATACTTTCCGACCAAACAAAATTCCAAAGAGTAACGAAGGACACTACAGCCGAATTGAAAACGAAGGTAAACAGATTAATTGAAACTGTGAATGCCAAGAAATCCGGACTTCACGTGCGGTTATCGGGGAATACAAACCTGGTTTTTCATATGGGAATGTCAAGACCCACAAAGGAATTCGTTGACTTATTGCGGGGAGCACGAACTATAGGGATAAGAGCCTCTTTGGATGTGGAGTCGCTGTTTACCAATGTGCCTGTGGACGAAACAATCAGGATGATGGACAGTGTATTGTGATCCGTTTTGTATTCTTATTGACATACCATAGAGCATACTGAGAAAGTTACTCCAAGCCTGCACTAAAGAGGCACCCTTCTTGAGTCCCGATGCGCACATGTATAAGCAAGTAGATGGGATCGCCGTAGGTTCTCTCCTAGGTGTCTTGTTTGCGAACTTCTACACGAGTAACATTGAGCAGAGGGTCGTAGTTCATATGGGGTTGAAACCCGCCATGTACTGCGGGTATGTTGACATTTTTATGCAGCTACCTGATGTTAGACATCTGCAGCAGCTGAAGGAGGCATTCGAGCAAAATTTGGTGTTACGTTTCACTTACGACATGGAGAGTGATGGGAAGCTGCCCTTTCTAGATGTAACAGTCACGGAAAGGAATGGAGGCTTCCACACTGCGGTCTGCACTAAGGAAACAAACATAGGAATGTGCCTCAATGCCAATAGTGACTGCCCAGACAGGTACAAGAGGAGTGTTGTCAACGCTTACATCGACCGTGCTCTCAATCACAGCTCAGGATGGAAGCAAGTCGATGAAGAACTCTATAGGGTAAGGCAGGTCATAGTCAACAATGGCTTCTCTAATGGATATGTTAAAGACGTCATCCAAAGAAAGGTGAAACGCCATGCAACCTCTGAAGAGTCAACTAACACAAAACTTGTACCCCTTATTAGATTGTTATTACAAGAATCTCATTTTGATGGCTCGTAAAATGGAGAAAAGTGTCCTGAAAGATATTATTAATAGGAACTTTATCCCCACAGACAAAACTCAGAAATACAATTGAATATTTACTACAAAAACAAGAAAACGGCTAATCAACTCATGAAAATCTCTCCAGACACCAAACGAGAACGCCTTGAAAGAAACCAACGTCGTCGATGCCTTCACATGCCCACTTGGGGACTGTCAGCCCCAAAGATATTAGTATATAGGCAACACAACAACGTCTCTTTTTAGGCAATTAACAATGCATAAGCAACAGGGCTCCATCAAGGAATATATAATCTACTCTCACTACCAGAAAATCACCAGAGAACTCTTAACAAGCAACACAGAAATCATCGATAGATACAGCGATAGCAGGAGACTCGACATCAGCGAGGCACTACACATGAAAAAGTCAACACCAGCAATCAACAAGCCAATTAACACATAACTATATTCAACCCACTTTAAGACCACGAACCAACAAAGAAGCAGCAAGAGCAATATAGCAATATAGAAGCCGCAAATATTCGTTATTCCAATTGTGTCGAGTTTTACACATTACACATAAGTTTTTTACTTTTGCCCGAAACACTTTGCGTAATAGTGGCTTTAGGCATTGTATGTACTAGCTCTACCTATAAGTCAACCAATCTTTGTAAAAAATTCTTGTATGTATGTACCTTACCTAAATAAACATTTATTTATTATTATTATTTATTTTGTCTTTTGTCACCTCACCCAAAAACATTTGTGTCACATCACTTCACCCAAAAAACAATATAAGCATGAAATGATGTGTGTGTGTAAAAACCTGTCTTTGAAAATGTGAGAAGTCCTTGCGAAATGCTTTTATGCGTCAGACCATAAATAAAAATGAGAAAATGGAGAAAATGAACTATGGAGAGTTAATTTTTCAATTACCCCCGAGAGTAATTGAGAGTAATTCACTGCTACCAAAATGTACAAATATATATATATATATATATATATATATATATATATATATATATATATATATATATAGACGGACCCATTTCCTAAGGTGTGCTCCCTCCTTCGACAGCCCAAAATTAACAGAATATGACACACTCCTAAGGTCAATAACCGTGAAAGTGTTAAACCTCTCCCTGCAAGATGACCAATGGGACCAAGCAACGCTCCCAGTTAGACTCGGGGGGATAGGTATTCGCAAGGCGACACAGTTAGCATTGCCGGCATTCTTATCCTCGACCGGTGCAACAGGTGATTTAGTTAAGGAAATACTACCGGAATACCTAAGAGACTCCATTGGGATTCGTGATCCCAAATTCGCGGAAGGAGCCGGTCAGTGGGACACTCTTGTCAACTCTCATCCTCGACCGACTTTTCCAAATGACTGCAAACAGTCCAAATGGGATAGCCCCATAGTGGAGAACATCGCCACATCATTGCTGGAGGCAGCTTCCAGGAAGGACAAAGTGCGTCTTCTAGCTGTGCAAGCGCCCCATGCCGGGGACTTCCTGTTGGTAGTCCCTAATTCCGCCTTGGGCACCCGCCTGGACCATCGGACCCAAAGTATTGGTGTTGCTCTGCGCCTTGCCGTCCCTATCTCCACCGAGCACCGGTGTATTTGCGGCCATGCACGGGCAGACCAATACGGCAGCCATGGTCTCATCTGTCGTAAGACACAGGGAAAGATTGCCAGACATGAAGCAGTCAATGACATCATCAAGAGAAGTTTGGCTTCAGCTGGGTGCCCAGCACAAAGGGAACCTCAGTTATGCAGACCTGACAACAGCCAAAAACGCCCAGATGGAGTCACCCTGCAGCCGTGGAGGGAAGGTAAACAGGTCGTGTGGGACTACACGTGTGCATCTACATTGGCTGATACCTATCTACCTTACAGCACAGCTGAGGGAGGCGGGGCGGCCACCTTCAGGGAGACCCAGAAAACTAACAAGTACAGGGACCTAGAACGTTGTTACAGGTTCGTGCCAATAGGCTCTGAGACTCTGGGCGCCTGGGGTAAACGTGCACTTAAGTTCCTGAAGGAGCTGGGCGAGGAACTCATTGGGAAGACTAGAGACCCAAGAGCGGCCAGTTTTATGTTCCAGCGCCTCAGTGTCGCTGTATATATATATATATATATATATATATATATATATATATATATATATATATATATATATATATATATATATATATATATATATATATATATATATATATATATATATATATATATATATGCGAACAAGCCTGAATGGTCCCCAGGACTATATGCGAATGAAAACTCACACCCCAGAAGTGACTCGAACCCATACTCCCAGAAGCAACGCAACTGGTAACTACAGGGCGCCTTAATCCGCTTGACCATCACGGCCGTCAAAAGGAAGTGATAGCCGAGGCTATTTGAGCCACTTCCCCGACGGCAACTCGGATGGTAATCTTGGGCATAGCATTTCACCAAATCACCTCATTCTTTGGGGCACACGTGAGGAACACAAATGCGAACAAGCCTGAATGGTCCCCAGGACTATATGCGAATGAAAACTCACACCCCAGAAGTGACTCGAACCCATACTCCCAGAAGCAACGCAACTGGTAACTACAGGGCGCCTTAATCCGCTTGACCATCACGGCCGTCAAAAGGAAGTGATAGCCGAGGCTATTTGAGCCACTTCCCCGACGGCAACTCGGATGGTAATCTTGGGCATAGCATTTCACCAAATCACCTCATTCTTTGGGGCACACGTGAGGAACACAAATGCGAACAAGCCTGAATGGTCCCCAGGACTATATGCGAATGAAAACTCACACCCCAGAAGTGACTCGAACCCATACTCCCAGAAGCAACGCAACTGGTAACTACAGGGCGCCTTAATCCGCTTGACCATCACGGCCGTATGGGTTCGAGTCACTTCTGGGGTGTGAGTTTTCATTCGCATATATATTTCCATCCTCGTATCCATTGGCAGAGTAGGCCATGGCGTCTGTAACTCTCGGCCACTGCCTCGCCGCAAATACACCTGTATTCGGTGTGGATTGGGGCAGCGAGGCGGAGAGCCACAGCAATTCGGAGGGCCTGCGGTGTGAGACGAGTGCCAGTTGATGACATTGGGGTTGCTAATAGGAAGTCCCCTGCAAGGGCAGCTGCTATAGCTCTAAGTCGGGTAGTATCATATGGTGTTGTCGCAGCTTCTAGTAATGTCTCAGCTTCTTGGTCGGCAATGAGGCGATCCCAGCTGGATTGCTTATGGGGCTTCAGAAAGCAGTGGTTGGGGTGCTGGTCCTGCGAGAGAGACCCATTTGGTGGTGCAGTCTGTAAAGCTGGGATCATGTATCCCTGCCCGTTGAACTAGGTGCTCAGGTAGGATTTCCTTCACCAAGTTGTCAGACGCTACTGAAAAGGACAGGAACTCTGGTCCCGCAATTTGTGTTGCTGTATGCACGCCGAGGCCCCCGAGTCTGACAAGAAGGGGAGGCCTGTTTCCACTGTGAGTCGTTGAGAGAAAGGTTGAGGGTTTTTTCTGGCACTGATTTCAGCAAGCTTTCGTACTCTTCTAATTTAATATTATTGAAAGACGGCAAACATCTAAGAAAGTAAGTCAGCCTGGGGAGGGACAAGCTTCTGGTTATGAGGTAAAGTGCATCATGAGCATCGATGTCTTCAATTATCTCGTTCATCCTCTTCAGGTCAGTGATCTTCTTACCAAGGACCTCGTCGATGGCATTCCCTCCAAGAGGAGCACCTAGAAGTGTGCTGTCCTCAGGGTTGGTAATGTGAATATAAGGCAAAACAACCATTATTTGCTATATTATGTGCTGATTGGTGGAGGTTATTTCGCACTTGGAAGAGTTCAGGGTGAGGCCAAGACTTGCTCCTTGCTCCTGAATTATTCTTATGCCATCCAAGAGTGAGTCTGGTGAGTCAGCTAGAGTACCATCTTCCAAAAACCAAATGTTGAGCTCACTGGACAAGTTTTCGGTGACTTCCTTGATGACTAGTGTTATGATCCCAGGTAGCCAAAAAAACGAGTCACCCCTTTGAGAAATATTCTATCAAGCCTGACCTGACTAGAGGGTCTAGGAAATATAGAGGTGAGAACACAGATGTAAAATAGTTGGTTGGAGTTAATAAACAATTTGAGATTATGGGCAGTGAATAAGAAAATAGATAAATGACTGGTTAGGAGATGTGGATAATTTGCTGGAGGCGTGAGGCTCGCTTCTGGAGGGCTTTGACCTCACCTGAGTGCCAGACATCGCAAGGGAAAGCCGTGCTCTGTTTGCTTTCTGCTCCATCAGAAAGGAACCCCTAGCTGGGAACGTTGTGGTCTCAAGTCCTGGAGGGCGAGGAGTGTTTATTAAGCCGTACAGAGACATTATCGTGGGCCGTGGGAGTGCCCTGACCAGACTCCGTCAGAGGGAGGAGCGCCCTCGATGAGACAATCTGTGGTAAGCACGATTTTACGCCAGTCTATAGCGATTACTTGTAGTTGGTCGTGTGCCCAGCGACAGTAGCAATGTTTATTGATACGTTAGACATGTTTTGATAAGGCAGAAGGCCTAAAATAAGAGAGTGGAGAGAGAGGAACGTCCTGGAGGACGGAGCGACGGCCGTCCCCTCTGGGCGCTGGCAGGTGACTGAGGGAGCCCAGCTCCTGACTGTGGAGGACCCTCCTAGAGTGAGTGAGGATCGCCGGGCAAGGCGGAGCATGGACCAGCCCAAAATGGGGGAGTCCACTCTCACAGTATGTAGAGAGCAGATAGATGTGTGAGGCAAACATATTGTGTGGTTATTTTTGTTTATGTGTTTAAGGGAAACATTTTTATTGGAGTGTCAATGGGTTGTAGGTTTGTCTTTGGGGAAGAAGTTGCTGAGAACTTCGAAGCCAGCACATAGGGAGTAGTTGATGAGACTCCAAGGTAGTGGAGGAGAGGACCTCGAGCTGTGAGGAGAAGCAGTGAAGAGGAGTGTCACGTGCTTCTGTAGAGGTGGTGAAGCAACATAGTTGCTCGAGGAAACTTTATGGTGTAGCAGCCAGGAGAGCTCTGGAGGACCCTAGTAGAAGTGATGAAGCACCATAGTTGCCCAAGGAAAACTTCATGGTGTAGCAGCTTGGAGGAGCTGCAGAGGATCCTGGTAGTTAAACCCGGAAGAACCTGAAGAGATCAGGGTAGTGAACTTCCAGATGTGGAAGGGAAGTTCTAAATGATTACTTGTAGGGAGGTGATAGTGTTTGGTTGTCATTAGTGTGCAAGACGCAGTGAAAGGCGAGTGATAGTTTGCCATTCTTGTATCGAGGAGTGTTTATACTGAAGTTTAGAGTTACAGTCGTAGGCTGGATTACCTACAGATGCATGTGTTCTAGGACTGATAGAGTGATCGATTGATCACTGTTGTGTATCAAGGAACATTTTTACTGATATATATATATGTTATTGCATTCATACGCTGATTTTCCTTGTACATGTTTATAGATATATATATTCTCTTGCTGATAGTGCAACATTGTATTGTAAGACTTGACCTACTTGAGGAAGTTGGTAATATCAGGTGGTGAATCAGAACATAGGATACCACTTGATAAGCTGATGATAGAGTTCTGATGGTGTTGGAGTGCAGCCTGACTGAAATAGTATAGAATGTAGGATTCATTATTATTATATGTGTATATGTATTGTGTATGTGCTCTGTCCAGTAAACGTATTCAAATTTCCTGGTGTTTGACCTTGTCCTAGTGAGGCTTCCCAGGAAATAGTAAAGAAGGAGGGAGAGAGAGAGAAAGAACCAAGAACCACTGCTGTGGACAGGGTAGGACGGAAAATTTGTAAGTCAAAGGGGATTGAGGAGATCATATCACATAAGGAGAGAGTGGGTTTATATCATATCCAGGTTTATATTCCCCAAGGAGTCAGGAGAGGTGACAAGTCGCCAATATACGTCATTCTTAAAAAAGACGAATATCTGGCGAAAATGAACCTCATAATCTCTGACTAAACTAAATTCCAAAGGGTAACGAAGGACACTACAGCCGAATTTAAAGCAAAGGTCAGCAAACTAATCGAAACTGTGAACGCCAAGAAATCAGGACTCCACCTGCCAAAGATTATTGGGGAATATAAACCTGGATATGCGTATGGAAATGTCAAGACACACAAGCCTGGAAACCCACTTCGGCCAATCATTAGCCAGATACCCACACCCACGTACAGACTAGCGAAGCGACTCAACGGCCTCCTGACTCCTTATGTCCCTTGCGCCTTCAGCCTGAAGTCACCAAAGGAATTTGTTGACTTACTGCGGGGCACACGGGCCACAGGAATAAGAGCCTCGTTGGACGTAGAATCGCTGTTCACCAACGTACTAGTGGACGAGACAATCGGGATGATAGCTGACAGAGTGTATCGTGATCCAGCCTGTACTCCTCTTGACATACCAGAAAATATCCTAAGGAAACTACTCCAAGCTTGTACTAAAGAGGCACCCTTCTTGAGCCCGGATGGGCACATGTATAAGCAAGTAGATGGGGTCGCCATGGGTTCTTCCCTAGGTGTCCTGTTTGCAAACTTCTACATGGGCACCATCGAGCAAAAAGTTTTAGTCGACATGAACTTGAAACCGGCCATATACTGCAGGTATGTTGACGACATTTTTACACAGGTACCTGATGTCAGACATCTGCAGGAGCTGAAGGAGGCATTTGAGCGGAGTTCCGTGCTGCGTTTCACTTACGAGATGGAAAAGGATGGGAAGCTGCCCTTTCTAGATGTAACAGTCAAGGAAAGGAGCAGAGTTTTCCACATTGCAGTCTACACTAAGGAAACAAACATAGAAATGTGCCTCAATGCCAACAGTGACTGCCCAGACAGGTACAAGAGGAGTGTCGTTAATGCTTATGTCGACCGTGCTCTCAGCCACAGCTCAGGATGGAAGCAAGTCGATGAAGAACTCTGTAGGGTAAGGCAGGGCCTAGTCAACAACAGCTTCTCCAATGGTTTCGTTGAAGACATCATAAGAAGGAAGGTGAAACGCCATGCAACCTCTGAAGAGACAACTAACACAACACCTGTACCACCTATTAGACTATTTTACAGGAACTTCTTTTTCACAGCTCACAAAACGGAGGAAAGGGTCTTGAAAGATATTGTTAATAGAAACGTTATCCCTACAGACAAAAATCAGAAGATACAATTGACGATCTACTATAAAACCAAGAAAACGGCCCACCTACTCACGAGAAACTCTCCAGACACAAAGCAAAACGCTTTAAAAGAGATCAATGTCGTCTATGCCTTCAAATGCCCACTTGGGGACTGTAAGCCTCAAAGAATCCAGTATATAGGCAAGACAACAACATCTCTTTCCTGGCGATTAACGATGCATAAGCAACAGGGCTCCATTAAGGAACATATAATCTCTTCCCACAACCAGACTATCACCAGAGAAGTCTTAACAAAAAACACGGAAATCATCGATAGATACAGCGATAGCAGGCGGCTTGATATCTGCGAGGCACTACACATTAAGAAGTCGACACCAGCAATCAACAGCCAATTAATGCACAACTATATTCTACCCACTTCAAGACTCCGCACCAATATAGAAGCATCAAGAAATATGGGCCAATAGGCCCTTTGCAGTTACTTCCATTCTTCCCTTTAACTTACAAAATATTATACCCATTGTTTCGTGTTCTGTCTTGTGTTGAAAGTTTGTTTTCACCTCATCCAAAACTGTTGTAACATATCACCTCACCCAAATGCAGTTACAAAATCGAAGCTGTTTAAGCTCTGTTTAGTTATAGTTGTGTGTGTGTAAACTAAAGTTTTTGAAAATGTAAAAAGTTATTACGAAACGCGTTCAAGTGTCGCGTCAGACTAGAAATATAAATGAATTTTGGAGAATTGATTTTTCAGTTACCATCAACAGTGAAAAGAAATATAAGAAATATTGAGAAAATTCGTGTTAGAATTATTAATCCTACTTTTTCGGTCATATTTAATAATATATGTCTACAGGAAAGACTGCTACCAAAATATACTAATATATATATATATGTGTGTGTGTGTGTGTGTGTGTGTGTGTGTGTGTGTGTGTGTGTGTGTGTGTGTGTGTGTGTGTGTGTGTGTGTGTATGTGTGTGTGTGTGTGTGTGTACTCACCTAGTTGTGCTTGCGGGGGTTGAGCTCTGGCTCTTTGGTCCCGCCTCTCAACCGTCAATCAACAGGTGTACAGATTCCTGAGCCTATTGGGCTCTATCATATCTACACTTGAAACTGTGTATGGAGTCAGCCTCCACCACATCACTTCCTAATGCCTTCCATTTGTCAACCACTCTGACACTAAAAAAGTTCTTTCTAATATCTCTGTGGCTCATTTGGGCGCTCAGTTTCCACCTGTGTCCCCTTGTGCGTGTGCCCCTTGTGTTAAATAGCCTGTCTTTATCTACCCTATCAATTCCCTTGAGAATCCTGAATGTGGTGATCATGTCCCCCCTAACTCTTCTGTCTTCCAGAGAAGTGAGGTTTAATTCCCGTAGCCTCTCCTCGTAGCTCATACCTCTCAGCTCGGGTACTAGTCTGGTGGCAAATCTTTGAACCTTTTCCAGTTTAGTCTTATCCTTGACTAGATACGGACTCCATGCTGGGGCTGCATACTCCAGGATTGGCCTGACATATGTGGTATACAAAGTTCTGAATGATTCTTTACACAAATTTCTGAATGCCGTTCGTATGTTGGCCAGCCTGGCATATGCCACTGATGTTATCCTCTTGATATGCGCTGCAGGAGACAGGTCTGGCGTGATATCAACTCCCAAGTCTTTTTCTTTCTCTGACTCCTGAAGAATTTCCTCTCCCAGATAATACCTCGTATTTGGTCTCCTGCTCCCTGCACCTATCTTCATTATATTACATTTGGTTGGGTTAAACTCTAACAACCATTTGTTCGACCATTCCTGCAGTTTGTCTAGGTCTTCTTGAAGCCTCAAACAGTCCTCTTCTGTCTTAATCCTTCTCATAATTTTGGCATCGTCCGCAAACATTGAGAGAAATGAATCTATACCCTCCATGAGATCATTTACATATATCAGAAACAAGATAGGACCGAGTACAGAGCCCTGTGGGACTCCACTGGTGACTTCACGCCAATCGGAGGTCTCACCCCTCACCGTAACTCTCTGCTTCCTATTGCTTAGTACTCCCTTATCCACTGGAGCACCTTACCAGCTACACCTGCCTGTCTCTCCAGCTTATGTACCAGCCTCTTATGCTTATGTGTGTGTGTGTGTGTGTGTGTGTGTGTGTGTGTGTGTGTGTGTGTGTGTGTGTGTGTGTGTGTGTACTCACCTAATTATACTCAGCTAATTGCGCTTGCGGGGGTTGAGCTTCGGCTCTTTAGTCCCATCTCTCAACTGTCAATCAACTGGTGTACACATTTCTGAGCCTACTGGGCTCTATTATATCTACATTTGAAACTGTGTATGGAGTCAGCCTCCACCAGATCACTTCCTAGAGCATTCCATTTATTAACTACTCTGACACTGAAAAAAATCTTTTTAACGTCTCTGTGACTTATCTGGGTACTAAGTTTCCACCTGTGTCCCCTTGTTCATATACCACCCGTGCTGAAGTGTTTGTCTCTGTCCACCCTGTCAATTCCCCTGAGAATTTAGTAGGTGGTTATCATGTCTCCCTTTACTCTTCTGTTTTCCAGAGATGTGAGGTTCAGCTCCTTTAGCCTTTCCTCGTAGCTCATTCCTCTCAGTTCCGAGACGAGCCTGGTGGCAAACCGCTGAATCTTCTCTAACTTTGTCTTGTGTTTTATTAGGTATGGACTCCAGGCTGGAGCTGCATACTGCAGGATTGGTCTGACATAAGTGGTATACATGGTCCTGAACAAGTCCTTACACAAGTTTCTAAAGGCAGTTCTTATGTTGGCCAGTCTAGCATATGCCGCTGATGATATTCTTTTGATGTGGGCCTCTGGGGACCGGTTCGGTGTGATATCAACCCCCAGATCTTTCTCTATTTGACTCTTGCAAGATTTCACTTCCCAGATGATACCTAGTGTTCAACCTCCTGCTCCCTTCGCCTAATTTCATTACTTTACACTGTCCTGAGTTGAACTTTAGCAGCCGTTTTTTAGACCATTTCTCCAGTTTGTCCAGTTCATCCTGTAGTCTCTGTCTATCTTCATACGTCTTGATTCTTCTCATAATTTTTGCATCATCAGCAAACAATGAGAGGAACGAGTCTATACCTTCAGGAAGATCGTTTACATATATTAGAAACAGGATGGGTGCAAGTACTGAGCCTTGTGGGACTCCGCTGGTGACATCTCGCCACTCTGATGTCTTCCCCCCTCACCCTTACTCGCTTTCCTGTTGCTTAAGTATTCCCTTATCCACTGGAACACCTTCCCTTTTACTCCTGCCTGTTGCTCCAACTTTTTTAAGAACCTTTTATGGGGTATTGTGTCAAAGGCTTACTGGCATTCCAGGAAAATGCAATCGGCCCACCCTTCTCTTTCCTACCTAATTGTTGGTGCCTGGTCATAGAATTCTATTAAACCCGTGAGGCATGATTTACCATCTCTGAACCCATGTTGGTGGTGCGTTACAAAGTGTGTGTGTGTGTGTGTGTGTGTGTGTGTGTGTGTGTGTGTGTGTGTGTGTGTGTGTGTGTGTGTGTGTGTGTGTGTGTGTGTGTGTGTGTGTGTGTGTGTGTATAAATGAATGTACTACTTCTTCCAAACCACAAATAGCTTTTTTTGTAATTGAATTTTCAGGAGTATGCATGAAATATTAGATTTCTACATGAAATAGCGAAATGAAAGCGACATTTGTTTAATATCGCAGTGGTGAGTCAATATTGAGTTCAGTCAATTTATATCATTCGACTATGATTGTTTATGTTTAGGAATGACATTTGTTATGCATTTCATTATTATTGTAAAATTATTTGACTTTCTCAATGCAATTGTTTTATTCACTTTCTCTCTTCCGTCTCTTTTTGTATATACTATCTTCATCATCATCAGGTCTCTTATCTTTATTATCCCCTCACTGCTTCCTGTCTTTATCCTCCCCTCACTGCTCCCAATTTTTATCCTCCATCACTGCTTCCTATGTTTATTATCCCCTCATTGCTTTCTGTCTTCATCATCGTGCCATTGAATCCATCGACACATTGTGTATAATGTGTCGTTATCACCTCCTTCTTCCTCTATATTGTTCTCATTGTCTCTTTCTGCCTCTTACATGTATCATTCCTTGTTCCGCCGTCTCCTATCTCTTTCCTTCCATCTACTTCAATGTTATCGTTTGGTCGTCAGCGTGTTATATATCATCGTCCACATTCCTCTTTCTCTGTCCCTCTCCCACTTTATCTGTCCACTCCCTTCTCAACTCTCGCTTTCGTCATCCTATTTTGCTTTCTTCTTATATGAAACTTTTTATCCTTGAACATATATTTTGTGGTATTGAATTTTAGTGTTCTCATTCCTCCTCTCTCCCTCTTTACCCTCTCTTTCCCTTTTCTATGTTTCCTTCTATTTTTCTTTTCTTTCTTCTGCCTCTTTCCATCTTATTAGAAAAAATAATTTTCCATTACCTTTCTATTCGGTCTCTAACTCTGTTTTCTATTTCCATCCGTTCCCCCCGCCCCTTGTACCTTTCGCTCCTCTGATCTTACCCTCTCCCTGTCCCATTTACCTCTTTACTCTCACTATCTCTCCCTGTTCCTTTCGTTTGCCGCTTTTCCAATATGTCCATACTGGTGGGTGGTGTCTCACGGTGGGTGTCCTTACTCCCGCCCTACAGGTCGCCCCGGCCCGGTACACAGCTGTAGAGTGACCAACCACACAGCCCACGGCTTCATGGTACACTGTGTCTCCGGCCCCCTGAGGAGTGTCAACACCCAGTACACACTGCTCGTCTACGCTCATGTAGGTGTCTGCTGGTGGGTGTAGCGTGTCTGCTGGTGGGTGTAGCGTGTCTGCTGGTGGGTGTAGCGTGTCTGCTGGCGGGTGTGCAGTTTTCGCTTTCCTGCAGGTGGTTATGTTGGTGGTGGTGGGGGTGATGGTGGTGGTGGTTGGTGGGGGTGGTGGTGGGGGTTATGGTGGTGGTGGTGGTAGGGGTGGTGGTGGGGGTGATGGTGGTGGTGGTAGTGGTGGTGGTAGTGGTGGTGGTGATGGTGGTGGTGGTGGTGGTGGTGGTGGTGGTGGTGGTAGTGGTGGTGGTGATGGTGGTGGTGGTGGTGGTGGTAGTGGTGGTGGTGGTGATGGTGGTGGTGGTAGTGGTGGTGGTGGTGGTGGTGGTAGTGGTGGTGGTGATGATGGTGGTGGTGGTGGTGATGGTGGTGGTGGTGGTGGTGGTGGTGGTGGTAGTGGTGGTGGTGATGGTGGTGGTGGTGGTGGTGGTGGTGGTGGTAGTGGTGGTGGTGATGGTGGTGGTGGTGGTGGTGATGGTGGTGGTGGTGGTGGTGGTGGTGGTGGTGGTGGTGATGGTGGTGGTGGTGGTAGTGGTGGTGGTGGTGGTGATGGTGGTGGTGATGGTGGTGGTAGTGAGGGGTGCACACTCTTGCAAGACCCCACCTTGAAGCTCCCCCCCCCCCTCCATCCCCTCACTGTCACCTCCACCACTCACAATCTCAAGAGACAAGGCTGGCCCAAATTTGTGAGAGGGAAGACCCCAGCGGGCGGGCGAGACACCCCCCCCCCCCCCAATATTTCAGGAGATAACACAATCAGGACCGGAGCGTAATGGAAGAGATCGGTCTCCAGGGGACGTGAAGCTCCTAGGCTAACGTCAGCACCTGCCACGTCAGTCTTCACATGATCATTAACATCCTCCCATGAGGGCGACACAACCTCATGGTTAGGAAGGATGGTCAGGTCGACCACGTCAGGAGGAGAGCTGGGATAGGCACCCATGGGCGAGGATGAGTTACCTGTTGAGATAACGTTAGTCGTGATGGGGGAGTCATCTTTGGTTGTGCAAAGGTTATAACCAATTGATACACGTCACCCGTGTTGAAGGGGATCATTGCCGACAGGAAAGATGTGTTGTTTATTAGCACCGGGTCGTAGGGAGGTGATTAGCTTCCTAAGGTATTATAATACAGTTGAGGTTGATAGGAAAAATGTAAAGGGTCAACGGCGCTCTACCATTAACATTAGGCTTGGATTGTCACTTATGAGGCAATTCAATTACATGTTATGGGTGTCATAAGGAGCCCATTCACGAATATTAGGCACTGAAGGCGAACTAGAGTGAGGTCCTGGGTACTGGACGCTGCAGGATCTCTCACATTGTCTTTAAGGCCACAACTCTAAGGCAAGAAAATCAGAGCTGGAACATATAACTGTATTTTAAATCACTAATATTTTGTGAGGACTGCTTTCATGACACTATAACATAATAGAAGTTATGAATGCGAGAATATAGGTTGACATTGAACAAATATTTAGATGTTAATGCTTTAAATTTTACTCCTTCCCGGGCAGAAGCAGGAAAGTAGCCGGGATGGGAGCGAGGTGAGCAACAGCAGTAGCACAAGCAGCAGCAGTGGCACCAACAGCGGCAGCAGCAGCAGTGGCAGCAGCGGCAGCAGTAGCAGCAGCAGTAGCAGCAGCAGCAGCAGCAGTAGTAGCAGCAGCAGCAGCAGCAGAGGGACGCAGCCGAAGAAGGAAGGAGGCGGAGGGGCAGTTCACACGCTGGGCCAGATGGTCCGGAACACCACCACCACCTCCCCATTCTTCGTGTAAGTCCTGACGTGTAGTGATTATTATTGTACTCCCTGTTCTTATCTTGTCCCAATGACCACCTCTCTCTCTTGGCCCCTTTCAGTCTTTTTGTATCTCTTAAAGTTTGTTTTCCCTAATGCAATATCTGTCTGTCTGTCTGTCTGTCTGTCTGTGTGTCTGTGTGTCTGTCTGGCAGTCTGTATGTGTGCGTGTGTGTGTGTGTGTGTGTCTGCCTGTCTGTCTGTTTGTGTTTGTGTCTGTGTGTCTGTCTGCCTGTCTGTCTTTCTGTGTGTGTGTGTGTGTGTGTGTGTGTGTGTGTGTGTGTGTGTGTGTGTGTGTGTGTGTGTGTGTGTGTGTGTGTGTGTGTGTGTGTGTGTGTTTGTGTGTGTGTATACTCACCTAGTTGTAATCACCTAGTTGTACTCACCTAGTTGTGTTAGCGGGGGTTGAGCTCTGGCTCTTTGGTCCCGCCTCTCAACCGTCAATCAACAGGTGTACAGATTCCTGAGACTATTGGGCTCTATCATATCTACACTTGAAACTGTGTATGGAGTCAGCCTCCACCACATCACTTCCTAATGCATTCCATTTGTCAACCACTCTGACACTAAAAAAGGTCTTTCTAATATCTCTGTGGCTCATTTGGGCACTCAGTTTCCACCTGTCCCCTTGTGCGTGTGCCCCTTAAGTTAAATAGCCTGTCTTTATCTACCCTATCAATTCCCTTGAGAATCTTGAATGTGGTGATCATATCCCCCCTAACTCTTCAGTCTTCCAGCGAAGTGAGGTTTAATTCCCGTAGTCTCTCCTCGTAGCTCATACCTCTCAGCTCGGGTACTAGTCTGGTGGCAAACCTTTGAACCTTTTCCAGTTTAGTCTTATCCTTGACTAGATATGGACTCCATGCTGGGGCTGCATACTCCAGGATTGACCTGACATATGTGGTATACAAAGTTCTGAATGATTCTTTAAACAAGTTTCTGAATGCCGTTCGCATGTTGGCCAGCCTGGCATATGCCGCTGATGTTATCCGCTTGATATGTGCTGCAGGAGACAGGTCTGGCGTGATATTAACCCCCAAGTCTTTTTCTTTCTCTGACTCCTGAAGAATTACCTCTCCCAGATGATACCTTGTATATGGCCTCCTGCTCCCTACACCTATCTTCATTACATTACATGTGCTTGGGTTAAACTCTAACAACCATATGTTCTACCATTCCTTCAGCTTTTCTAGGTCATCTTGAAGCCTCAAACAGTCCTCTTCTGTTTTAATCCTTCTTATAATTTTGGCATCGTCCACAAACATTGAGATAAATGAATCGATACTCTCCAGGAGATCATTTACATATATTAGAAACAAGATAGGACCGAGTACAGAGCCCTGTGGGACTCCACTGGTGACTTCACGCTAATCGGAGGTCTCACCCCTCACCGTAACTCTCTGCTTCCTATTGCTTAGGTACTCCCTTATCCACTGGAGCACCTTACCAGCTGTCGGAAAATGCGACACCATTTAATAATATTACATACAGGCAGATAATATTGCTGCCATTGTATTCACAAGTTAACCCATAGAAAATGTAACTTGTAGTGGAACTTTTTGTCTATAGAAAACGGGATATCGTTGCCACATACTATTATAAATTCACCTCCTATTATGGTGGGAATTATTCATAAATACATTTGTCTTTGGACTTTACCATCATAAAACATCTCATTTGAATTAATTTAATTATCAGTATTAAAATAGAGTAAATGTGACCCTTCTATCAGTAACTGATATCTGGACAATGTAGGCCAGTAGCGTCAGTGGTGAGGGAGAGGTCAGCCATTGTTGTTTAAGACCAGAGGCGCAGTGGAGAAAAATTCGGCTCCTATCATTTCTCATGGACGAAGTGTTATGGAAACCAAAGGTCTACCATCATCAACACGCTGTCAACAATAATCAAGGGAAGTGTTCAGCCGAAACCCATTTATCTAATCATTTTTGGCCATTAATGTCAGTAGATAGGGTAAACCGGTTAGAATGCGAACAGCCTCTTAAAAAAAGGTAATTAAGCCTTGGTCTTTATGATTTATTATAGTGTTTTCTCTGATATAGCTGTCATATATTATGATTCTGGTTTTTAGCTAGCGCCCTTTCGACACGTCAAGAAGAGGAAGCAAACTTTGTGTATCAGTTACTGGGTGATGGAAGCTGCCTCACACGAGGATGCTTTGGTGTCTACATCCTAGTTATATCTGGTGGACTAAGCCTGCTGTGTAATAAGATAAGGAACCTCCTCAATGTATACTAATATATGTAGTTTAATACTGTAGTTTGATTGGCCGCATATATATAAATTCAATATAAACCCCCCCTAATGTGTAGAGGATCGCTTTGTGAGATTATAACAGAAATACAGCCCACGTAACATCATACAAATTGCTATCGAAATATATAAATTAATGTAAATATAAATTCTATATAAATTCATATAAATTAAATAAATATAAATCTCACAGGTAGGTTCCCACACCAGCTACACCTGCCTGTCTCTCCAGCTTATGTACCAGCCTCTTATGCGGTACTGTGTCAAAGGTTTTCTGACAATCCAAGAAAATGCAGTCCGCCCAGCCCTCTCTTTCTTGCTTAATCTTTGTCACCTGATCGTAGAATTCTATCAAGCCTGTAAGGCAAGATTTACCCTCCCTGAACTCATGTTGGCGATTTGTCAGAGAGAAGTCCCTTCTCTCCAGATGTGTTACCAGGTTTTTTCTCACGATCTTTTCCATCACCTTGCATGGTATACAAGTCAAGGACACTGGCCTGTAGTTCAGTGCACCTTGCCTGTCGCCCTTTTTGTATATTGGGACCACATTCCCTGTCTTCCATATTTCTGGTAGGTCTCCCGTCTCCAGTGACTTACTATGCACTATGGAGAGTGGCAAACAAAGTGCCTCTGCACACTCTTTCAGTATCCATGGTGAGATCCCGTCTGGACCAATAGCCTTTCTAACATCCAGATCCAGCAGGTGTGTCTTGACCTCCTCTCTCGTAATTTCGAACTCTTCCAAGGCCGCCTGGTTTACCTCCCTTTCTCCTAGCACAGTGACCTCACCTTGTTTTATTGTGAAGGCCTCCTGGAACCTCTTGTTGAGTTCTTCACACACGTCTTTTTTCATTCTCTGTATACCTGTCCTCGCCTGTTTTAAGTTTCAATACCTGTTCTTTCACTGTTGTTTTCTTTCTGATGTGGCTGTGGAGTAGCTTTGGTTCGGTCTTGGCTTTGTTTGCTATATCATTTTCAAAACTTTTCTCTGCTTCTTTTCTCACCCTGACGTACTCATTCCTGGTTCTCTGGTATCTCTCTCTGCTTTCTGGTGTTCTGTTATTCCGGAAGTTCCTCCTCGCCCTTTTGTTCAGTTTCTTCGCTTCCATACATGCCCTTTTATATCATGGATTCTTCTGTTGCTTCTCGGATTTTTCCCTTTGTGCCGGGATGAACCTGTTTACTGCCTCCTGACACTTTTAGGTAACATAGTCCATCATACCCTGTACAGACTTATCTCTGAGGTCTGTGTTCCAAGGTATTTCACTTAGGAAACTTCTCATCTGTTCATAATTCTCCTTTCGGTATGCCAGCCTTTTGATTCCTAGTTCTTTTTTGAGGGAGATAATTCTTAGCTCTACCAGTTACTCAAAGTTCAATACACTGTGGTCACTCATACCCAAGGGCGCTTCCATCTTAACTTCCCTTATATCCTACTCGTTTAGGGTAAATATCAAATCAAGCATTACTGGTTCATCTTCTCCTCTCATTCTTGGTGGTTCTTTGATGTGCTGGCTTAGAAAGTTTCTTGTTGCCACGTCCAGCAGCTTAGCTCTCCATATTTCTGGTCCTCCATGCAGGTCTCTGTTCTCCCAATCTATCTTCCCATGGTTGAAGTCTCCCATAATTAGAAGTCCAGATCCATTCTTGCTAGCAACAGAAGCTGCTCTTTCTATTATATTAATAGTCGCCATGTTGTTTCTATCATATTCCTGTCAAAGACTTCTGTCATTTGGTGGTGGATTGTATATGACTACGACTATAATTTTTTTCTCTCCATTTGTTATGGTACTTGCTATGTAGTCACTGAAACCTTCACAGCCCTGAATAACCATCTCCTCAAAATCCCAGCCTTTTCTTACCAGCAGAGCTACACCACCACCACCTCTTCGCTCCCTCTCTTTCCTCATAACATAACAGTCCTGTGGGAACACTGCGTTTGTTATCGTTTTCGTTAGCTTTGTTTCTGTGAGGGCTATTATGTCTGGGGTTTCCTCTAGGACCCGTTCTTCAAGCTCATATGCTTTATTTGTAATTCCATCTATGTTAGTGTACATTGCTTTGAGGCTCACTTTCCTCTGTCCCTTCTCAAATCGCCTCCTTGGTGAGTGTTCTGCTGGTGGGGGAAGCTGTTCCATGGGTGTGAGGACCTGTGAGGTGGATAACAGGGTCTCAGAGGATACTGGGATGAGGGGCGGGTGATCAAGTGAAGGGGGAGGGACAGGGAGGGGTATGGGGTGAAAGGGGAGGGAGGACAGGAAGGAAAGTGGGGGGAGGGAGGACTCGGAGGGAGGAGGGTAGGGGGAGGGAGATTTGGCTGAACATTTGAGTGGGGGCAGGCAGGGTTTGGGGTAGGGGATTTTCTATGCAGAGGAGGGTGGCGGGGTTGTCCTCCCCTCTGGTGTTACTGGGTAGCTGGTTGTGGGTTCCCCCCTCGCCCCTGGGGGTGTTGTGTTGCGAGCTGTGACTTCCTGGTTTTCCCCACTCGCCCTGCGCCTCTTCCTTGATTCTGCCGCCACGGCTCTCTCCTCCCTTGTCATGTCCTTCTGGAGGAATACATTTTTAAATTTTCCCACGTTTTTCAGGGAGCTCTTCCTTAATAGAATCTTCTCTGTTGTGCTCTCGTTTGCAAACACTATCTTTATCACTCGGTCTCGGTCTTTGTTGTACCAACCTAGCCTGAAAACCTTCTCAATGCTATGCTCAGCCCCTTCCATGTCTAGTGCCTTCAGTACTTCATTCACTGCTGCTTTGTCCTTGTCATTCCACTCTGTCCTATTAGACCCTTCCTGCTCTTTAATACCCACAGCAACCACTGATCTGTTCCTTTCCAGCAGTTGGTTAGTGAAGCGTGCTGCCTCCTGTGAGGTGGCTGCTTTCATGGCCACCTCCATCAATGCAGTCATTACTTCAGAGTTATTTTTTTAGCATTTCTGCAAATGTTGCTTTTATTGTGGCATTCTCATCCAAAAAACTATTACCACCTTCTCCCTGGAGGATTTTCTGAGTCTCAGCCTCGATACCATTGTCTTTGAGGGCTCTAATCTCCTTGTATGTGTGTTTACTCACCTAGTTGTGCTTGCAGGGGTTGAGCTCTGGCTCTTTGGTCCCGCATCTCAACTGTCAATCAACAGGTGTACAGGTTCCTGAGCCTATTGGGCTCTATCATATCTACACTTGAAACTGTGTATGGAGTCAGCCTCCACCACATTACTTCCTAATGCATTCCATTTGTCAACCACTCTGACACTAAAAAAGTTCTTTCTAATATCTCTGTGGCTCATTTGGGCACTCAGTTTCCACCTGTGTCCCCTAGTGTGTGTGCCCCTTGTGTTAAATAGCCTGTCTTTATCAACCCTGTCGATTCCCTTGAGAATCTTGAATGTGGTGATCTTGTCTCCCCTAACTCTTCTGTCTTCCAGCGAAGTGAGGTTCAATTCCCGTAGTCTCTCCTCGTAGCTCATACCTCTCAGCTCGGGTACTAGTCTGGTGGCAAACCTTTGAACCTTTTCCAGTTTAGTCTTATGCTTGACTAGATATGGACTCCATGCTGGAGCCGCATACTCCAGGATTGGTCTGACATATATGGTATTTAATGTTCTGAAAGATTCCTTACACAAGTTTCTAAAGGCCGTTCTTATGTTAGCCAACCTGGCATATGCTGCTGATGTTATCCTCTTGATATGAGCTTCAGGGGACAGGTCTGGCGTGATATCAACCCCCAGGTCTTTCTCTCTCTCTCTGACTATTGAAGTATTTCAACTCCCAAGTGATACCTTGTATCTGGTCTCCTGCTTCCTACCCCTATCTTCATTACATTACATTTGCTTGGGTTAAACTCTAACAGCCATTTGTTCGACCATTCCTGCAGCTTGTGCAGGTCGTCTTGAAGCCTCAAGCTGTCCTCCTCTGTCTTAATCCTTCTCATAATTTTGGTGTCGTCAGCAAACATTGAGAGGAATGAGTCTATACCCTCTGTGAGATCATTTATGTATATCAGAAACAGGATGGATCCAAGCACAGAGCCCCGTGGGACTCCACTGGTGACTTTACGCCATTCTGAGGTCTCACCCACCACTATAACTCTCTGCTTCCTATTGCTTAGGTACTCCCTTATCCACTGGAGCGCCCTACCAGTTACTCCTGCCTGTTTCTCCAGCTTATGCATCAACTTTTTATGGGGTACTGTGTCAAAGGCTTTCCGACAGTCCCAAAAAATGCAGTCCGCCCATCCTTCTCTTTCTTGCTTAATCTTTGCCACCTGATGGTAGAATTCTATCAAGCCTGTAAGGCAAGATTTACCCTCCCTGAACCCATGTTGATGGGTTGTCACAAAGTCTCTTCTCTCCTGATGTGTTACTAGGTTTTTTCTCACAATCTTCTCCATCACCTTGCATGGTATACAAGTTAAGGACACTGGCCTGTAGTTCAGTGCCTCTTGTCTGT
The DNA here is from genome assembly GCF_040958095.1 of Procambarus clarkii. Classification (NCBI taxonomy): domain Eukaryota; kingdom Metazoa; phylum Arthropoda; class Malacostraca; order Decapoda; family Cambaridae; genus Procambarus; species Procambarus clarkii. Next base: position 27,435,018 of record NC_091178.1, on the reverse strand, counting down.
CACCCTTTTTAAATATTGGTACTACATTAGCAGTCTTCCTTATTTCTGGTAGGTCTCCCGTTTCCAGCACACTATGGAGAGTGGCAAGCAAAGTGCTCCTGCACACTCTTACAATACCCATTGTGAGATTCCATCCGGCGCAACAGCTTTCTCACATCCAGCTCCAATAGGTGCTTCTTGACCTCATCTGTGTGTGTGTGTTTGTGTGTGTAATTACCTAAGTGTAATTACCTAAGTGTAATTACCTAAGTGTAGTTACAGGATAAGAGCTACGCTCGTGGTGTCCCGTCTTCCCAGCAACTCTCCAGTGTGTGTGTGTGTGTGTGTGTGTGTGTGTGTGTGTGTGTGTGTGTGTGTGTGTGTGTGTGTGTATGTGTGTGTCTGTTTGTCTGTCTGTCTGATGAACTCGGCCTCTTACAATTACGTCTGCTTATCGCTCGTTTGCCCGTATGGCCAAAAATGGACGCAATTTGAAATTAATTCGGCTCACAAAAGTGACGAGAGTGAAAAGTTAGGAGAGGAAACTTTCCCTTAACGGTTTTGGTGACGTTATGAATCCTTAGGAGAACTTCTTGCCCTTCTAACCTACCAGAGGACCCTTAACTTGCGGTTTTGAAATAAAAAATAAAAAAATTTTTCAACTATTTTTCGTTTTCAAATTACATCCGTTTTCGGGCATACGGGCAAACGGACAAATTCAGGCGTAATTTGTAAAAGGACAGGTTGCGACATCTGTCTGTCAGCCTGTCTGTCTGTGGTGCTATTAGCACTGAGCGGAGGGCTGGCCTGATCCCCTTGAGCCAGAGTCACGAAGAAGTTACGCAAGTACTTACGAACCTGTACATCTTTTCTCAATCTTTAGCGGCTTTGTTTACAATTATTAAACAGTTAATTAGCTCCGAAGCACTAAGAGGCTGTTTATAACAATAACAACAGTTGATTAGGAAGTTTTCATGCTTGTAAACTGTTTAATAAATGTAACCAAAGTCATCAAAGATTGAGGAAAGATGTACACCCAGAAAGGCACTGGGTGAGGTGTCCACAATTATATTGTTCTAACAGTTGGGTTGCATTGGTAAGGAGTCTGGATTGAGTTTCGGGAAGTATATTATACAAGAGTCCAGCTATATTGGCGTGTTTACATTGTTCGTGCCATTATTTGGGTTCCTGGATGGAGCTATATTTTGAAGAACGTAATTTCAACGTAAACAGAGATGATCACATTCTCTCTCTCTGTCTCTCTCTCTCTCAACTATTTTCGTACTAAAATAAAGCTGATTGTTTCTCTCACTGAGATCGCTGAAGGATTTTCTGAACGAGTCTCATCATGCAAAAAACTCTAATCCCACCAACAGGCTCGTTCCATTAGCCTTCTCTCTTGTTCCTAAACTACAACACAACTATTATTTCCTCTCGCGTCGTAAACCTGTGCATAATAAACTTTTTCATCAACTAAAAACAAATCTCTTTGAGCTACGGATTATTTTTTTTCATTAGGTTCTATTATGTTAATCTTCTTCAAATCAATTGTGACTATTTCCTTCTTATTTTACGTATTATCCTGCTGCATAGATTTCATAAATGTTCCGTGACGTGATGCTGGAGAATCCACAAATATCGAGGTTTGTAATATCCATTTTGGTCGTGTTATGCTCGTGTTGTGGCCCAGGGTGATACTAGATCATAAGAGACTACATGCAAATGAGTTTATGTTCATTTGCCTGTAGTCTCTCTGAAGGCCTTGCCATGTGGCACATTGGCTGTCTGGTGCCACACTGGTCTGTCTGGTGCCACACTGGCCTGTCTAGTGCCACACTGGTCTGTCTGGTGCCACACTGGCCTGTCTAGTGCCACACTGGCCTGTCTGGTGCCACACTGGTCTGTCTGGTGCCACACTGGCCTGTCTAGTGCCACACTGGCCTGTCTGGTGCCACACTGGTCTGTCCGGTGCCACACTGGCCTGTCTGGTGTCACACTGTTCTGTCTGGTGTCACACTGTTCTGTCCGGTGTCACACTGGCCTGTCTGGTGTCACACTAGCCTGTCTGGTGTCACACTGGCCTGTCTGGTGTCACACTAGCCTGTCTGGTGCCACACTGGCCTGTCTGGTGTCACACTAGCCTGTCTGGTGTCACACTGGTCTGTCTGGTGCCACACTGGTCTGTCCGGTGCCACACTGGCCTGTCTGGTGTCACACTGTTCTGTCTGGTGTCACACTGTTCTGTCCGGTGTCACACTGGCCTGTCTGGTGTCACACTAGCCTGTCTGGTGTCACACTGGCCTGTCTGGTGTCACACTAGCCTGTCTGGTGCCACACTGGCCTGTCTGGTGTCACACTGGCCTGTCTGGTGTCACACTGGCCTGTCTGGTGTCACACTAGCCTGGCTGGTGCCACACTGGCCTGTCTGGTGTCACACTAGCCTGTCTGGTGCCACACTGGTCTGTCTGGTGCCACACTGGCCTGTCTGGTGTCACACTGTTCTGTCCGGTGCCACACTGGCCTGTCTGGTGTCACACTAGCCTGTCTGGTGTCACACTGGTCTGTCTGGTGTCACACTGGCCTGTCCGGTGCCACACTGGCCTGTCTGGTGCCACACTGGCCTGTCTGGTGTCACACTGGTCTGTCTTGTGTCACACTGGTCTGTCTGGTGTCACACTGGCCTGTCCGGTGCCACACTGGCCTGTCTGGTGCCACACTGGCCTGTCTGGTGTCACACTGGTCTGTCTGGTGTCACACTGGCCTGTCTGGTGCCACACTGGCCTGTCTGGTGTCACACTGATCTGTCTGGTGCCACACTGATCTGTCTGGTGTCACACTGATCTGTCTGGTGTCACACTGTTCTGTCTGGTGTCACACTGTTCTGTCCGGTGTCACACTGTTCTGTCCGGTGTCACACTGTTCTGTCTGGTGTCACACTGTTCTGTCCGGTGTCACACTGGCCTGTCCGGTGTCACACTAGCCTGTCTATTACCACACTGGTCTTGTGGGAAAACTTGACTCATGTAATTCATTTAAATTTATACTATTTTCGATAGCTACAAAGGACCATCATTTTTTGGTAAAAAGTGAATATCTAGGTAGAGCAAGTGGTTTGATATTAATTCCATGAACTAGTGTCCTATGGATGTTCTTAATTAATAATGCATTGAATATTAAAGGGACTGTATTTTATGAGTCAAATGCACTCACCCAAAATAGGGGGGTTACATGCCAAAAGAATAATATATCCTCAGCATAATTTCAGCGCTGGTTCTTCACTGAAGTAAATAAATGTAAATGAAAATTAAATGGATTATGTAATAATAATTAGAGGCAAAGGAACCTCAATATACTAACGTAATATGATAAAATATATTATCAAATCAATGGGTTAGTAGTATTGATCTCTTTAGGAGATTATTAAGGAATCTAAGTTATTTTTCTACAAACAACAATTAACAGCTTAGCTGTGAAATCAGTAGCCACGCTCCACTGACCACGTATTGCGTCGGGAAAATTGTTGCACGTGAAGGCGGGTAGCCTAGGTCGTTGCGTGACATGGACTCGGGAGCTGAAAGGCAATTACAATGTAGAAATCATACATCTTATAATCCGGAATTCTTCCTCATGTAATTTAAACAATATATCCGACACTGTAGAATTCTTCTACATAAATTAATGAAATATATTCCTATATAAATTACGGAATACGGCTAGAGAGTAAACGTACTGGACGTTTGTTGTAAATAAATGACCTAACAACAACTAGTCTAAATGTTAAATATGTACACATTAAACAAGTAGAATATTAATAGTTTCTTGGGCCAAGTGACTGTTGGTCAAGGAAACGACTCCAATCCTCCGTCCTGAACTGCCATTGCTAGACATCAACTACGGTCTGGAGTGTTAATTAGTTCCAGGACACTGCCGTTGTGTGCCCATAGAACGGTGCACCGCTCTCGTGGTTATAGGAGTGAATAAAATGACACTAACCAATGGCTCCTCTCCTCCTCCAATGCCTTGCAATGGCTCCTCTCTCTTGCACGCTGCTAACACGCCGCTAATATGGCGTTGCTGGTAGGAATGCGTCTCCTTCCTCCCTGCCTGCGATACGCATGCGCAGAACGCTCCAAAGTATTCTTGAGCGTAAAATATTTTATTTACTTATAGTTAATTAGGCAAGTAAGGAATAGAGACAGGTATTTATGTCACTGATAAATGTATTAAGGTTCAATACATCTATGCATAATACGTCAGCTTAATAAGACTGCGTAAAGTGAACGAGGGGAATATTATATAGAATTATTTACATTGCCATATTTCCCACTGTAGTTGTTAATTCAAATAAATAAGCGATTTCAGTAAGCAATAATATGCTATATAAATAAAACAATTAAATAAACAATTATCCTTAATAAAGGAAAGTAATTAACTAGACTCTGTTTAGATTCAACTAAATGTGGAGATATTTCCTGTGATTTCCTGTGTGCAACACGTAGCTCCTGTCGCAACACGTAGCTCCTGTCGCAACACGTATCTCCTGTGTGCAACACGTAGCTCCTGTGTGCAACACGTAGCTCCTGTCGCAACACGTAGCTCCTGTCGCAACACGTAGCTCCTGTGTGCAACACGTAGCTCCTGTCGCAACACGTAGCTCCTGTGTGCAACACGTAGCTCCTGTGTGCAACACGTAGCTCCTGTCGCAACACGTAGCTCCTGTCGCAACACGTAGCTCCTGTGTGCAACACGTAGCTCCTGTCGCAACACGTAGCTCCTGTGTGCAACACGTAGCTCCTGTCGCAACACGTAGCTCCTGTCGCAACACGTAGCTCCTGTCGCAACATGTAGCTCCTGTGTGCAACACGTAGCTCCTGTCGCAACACGTAGCTCCTGTCGCAACACGTAGCTCCTGTCGCAACACGTAGCTCCTGTCGCAACACGTAGCTCCTGTGTGCAACACGTAGCTCCTGTGTGCAACACGTAGCTCCTGTCGCAACACGTAGCTCCTGTCGCAACACGTAGCTCCTGTCGCAACACGTAGCTCCTGTCGCAACACGTAGCTCCTGTCGCAACACGTAGCTCCTGTCGCAACACGTAGCTCCTGTCGCAACACGTAGCTCCTGTCGCAACACGTAGCTCCTGTCGCAACACGTAGCTCCTGTCGCAACACGTAGCTCCTGTCGCAACACGTAGCTCCTGTCGCAACACGTAGCTCCTGTCGCAACACGTAGCTCCTGTCGCAACACGTAGCTCCTGTCGCAACACGTAGCTCCTGTCGCAACACGTAGCTCCTGTCGCAACACGTAGCTCCTGTGTGCAACACGTAGCTCCTGTCGCAACACGTAGCTCCTGTGTGCAACACGTAGCTCCTGTCGCAACACGTAGCTCCTGTGTGCAACACGTAGCTTCTGTCGCAATACGTAGCTCCTGTCGCAACACGTAGCTCCTGTCGCAACACGTAGCTCCTGTCGCAACACGTAGCTCCTGTCGCAACACGTAGCTCCTGTCGCAACACGTAGCTCCTGTCGCAACATGTAGCTCCTGTGTGCAACACGTAGCTCCTGTCGCAACACATAGCTCCTGTCGCAACACGTAGCTCCTGTCGCAACACGTAGCTCCTGTCGCAACACGTAGCTCCTGTGTGCAACACGTAGCTCCTGTCGCAACACGTAGCTCCTGTCGCAACACGTAGCTCCTGTCGTAACACGTAGCTCCTGTCGCAACACGTAGCTCCTGTCGCAACACGTAGCTCCTGTCGCAACACGTAGCTCCTGTCGCAACACGTAGCTCCTGTCGCAACACGTAGCTCCTGTCGCAACACGTAGCTCCTGTCGCAACACGTAGCTCCTGTCGCAACACGTAGCTCCTGTGTGCAACACGTAGCTCCTGTCGCAACACGTAGCTCCTGTGTGCAACACGTAGCTCCTGTCGCAACACGTAGCTCCTGTGTGCAACACGTAGCTTCTGTCGCAACACGTAGCTCCTGTCGCAACACGTAGCTCCTGTCGCAACACGTAGCTCCTGTCGCAACACGTAGCTCCTGTCGCAACACGTAGCTCCTGTGTGCAACACGTAGCTCCTGTCGAAACACGTAGCTCCTGTGTGCAACACGTAGTTCCTGTCGCAACACGTAGCTCCTGTGTGCAACACGTAGCTCCTGTCGCAACACGTAGCTCCTGTCGCAACACGTAGCTCCTGTCGCAACACGTAGCTCCTGTCGCAACACGTAGCTCCTGTCGCAACACGTAGCTCCTGTCGCAACACGTAGCTCCTGTCGCAACACGTAGCTCCTGTCGCAACACGTAGCTCCTGTCGCAACACGTAGCTCCTGTCGCAACACGTAGCTCCTGTCGCAACACGTAGCTCCTGTCGCAACACGTAGCTCCTGTCGCAACACGTAGCTCCTGTCGCAACACGTAGCTCCTGTCGCAACACGTAGCTCCTGTCGCAACACGTAGCTCCTGTCGCAACACGTAGCTCCTGTCGCAACACGTAGCTCCTGTCGCAACACGTAGCTCCTGTCGCAACACGTAGCTCCTGTCGCAACACGTAGCCCCTGTGTGCAAAACGTAGCTCCTGTCGCAACACGTAGCCCCTGTGTGCAACACGTAGCTCCTGTCGCAACACGTAGCTCCTGTGTGCAACACGTAGCCCCTGTGTGCAAAACGTAGCTCCTGTCGCAACACGTAGCTCCTGTGTGCAACACGTAGCTCCTGTCGCAACACGTAGCTCCTGTGTGCAACACGTTGCTCCTGTCGCAACACGTAGCTCCTGTGTGCAACACGTAGCTCCTGTCGCAACACGTAGCTCCTGTGTGCAACACGTAGCTCCTGTCGCAACACGTAGCTCCTGTCGCAACACGTAGCTCCTGTGTGCAACACGTAGCTCCTGTGTGCAACACGTAGCTCCTGTCGCAACACGTAGCTCCTGTCGCAACACGTAGCTCCTGTCGCAACACGTAGCTCCTGTCGCAAACACGTAGCTCCTGTCGCAACACGTAGCTCCTGTCGCAACACGTAGCTCCTGTCGCAACACGTAGCTCCTGTCGCAACACGTAGCTCCTGTCGCAACACGTAGCTCCTGTCGCAACACGTAGCTCCTGTCGCAACACGTAGCTCCTGTCGCAACACGTAGCTCCTGTCGCAACACGTAGCTCCTGTCGCAACACGTAGCTCCTGTCGCAACACGTAGCTCCTGTGTGCAACACGTAGCTCCTGTCGCAACACGTAGCTCCTGTGTGCAACACGTAGCTCCTGTCGCAACACGTAGCTCCTGTGTGCAACACGTAGCTTCCTGTCGCAATACGTAGCTCCTGTCGCAACACGTAGCTCCTGTCGCAACACGTAGCTCCTGTCGCAACACGTAGCTCCTGTCGCAACACGTAGCTCCTGTCGCAACACGTAGCTCCTGTCGCAACATGTAGCTCCTGTGTGCAACACGTAGCTCCTGTCGCAACACGTAGCTCCTGTCGCAACACGTAGCTCCTGTCGCAACACGTAGCTCCTGTCGCAACACGTAGCTCCTGTGTGCAACACGTAGCTCCTGTCGCAACACGTAGCTCCTGTCGCAACACGTAGCTCCTGTCGTAACCACGTAGCTCCTGTCGCAACACGTAGCTCCTGTCGCAACACGTAGCTCCTGTCGCAACACGTAGCTCCTGTCGCAACACGTAGCTCCTGTCGCAACACGTAGCTCCTGTCGCAACACGTAGCTCCTGTCGCAACACGTAGCTCCTGTCGCAACACGTAGCTCCTGTGTGCAACACGTAGCTCCTGTCCGCAACACGTAGCTCCTGTGTGCAACACGTAGCTCCTGTCGCAACACGTAGCTCCTGTGTGCAACACGTAGCTTCTGTCGCAACACGTAGCTCCTGTCGCAACACGTAGCCTCCTGTCGCAACACGTAGCTCCTGTCGCAACACGTAGCTCCTGTCGCAACACAGTAGCTCCTGTCGCAACACGTAGCTCCTGTGTGCAACACCGTAGCTCCTGTCGAAACACGTAGCTCCTGTCGACAAACACGTAGCTCCTGTGTGCAACACGTAAGCTCCTTGTGTGCAACACGTAGCTCCTGTCGCAACACGTAGCTCCTGTCGCAACACGTAGCTCCTGTCGCAACACGTAGCTTCCTGTCGCAACAACAGTAGCTCCTGTCGCAACACCGTAGCTCCCTTGTCGCAACACGTAGCTCCTGTCGCAACAGTAAGCTCCGGTCGCAACACGTAGCTCCTGTCGCAACACGTAGCTCCTGTCGCAACACGTAGCTCCTGTCGCAACACGTAGCTTCCTGTCGCAACACGTAGCTCCTGTCGCAACACGTAGCTCCTGTCGCAACACGTAGCTCCTGGTCGCAACACGTAGCTCTGTCGCAACACGTAGCTCCTGTCGCAACACGTAGCTCCTGTCGCAACACGTAGCTCCTGTCGCAACACGTAGCTCCTGTCGCAACACGTAGCTCCTGTCGCAACACGTAGCTCCTGTCGCAACACGTAGCTCCTGTCGCAACACGTAGCTCCTGTCGCAACACGTAGCTCCTGTCGCAACACGTAGCTCCTGTCGCAACACGTAGCTCCTGTCGCAACACGTAGCTCCTGTCGCAACACGTAGCTCCTGTCGCAACACGTAGCTCCTGTCGCAACACGTAGCTCCTGTCGCAACACGTAGCTCCTGTCGCAACACGTAGCTCCTGTGTGCAACACGTAGCTCCTGTCGCAACACGTAGCTCCTGTGCAACACGTAGCTCCTGTCGCAACACGTAGCTCCTGTGTGCAACACGTAGCTCCTGTGTGCAACACGTAGCTCCTGTCGCAACACGTAGCTCCTGTGGGCAACACGTAGCTCCTGTCGCAACACGTAGCTCCTGTGTGCAACACGTAGCTCCTGTCGCAACACGTAGCTCCTGTGTGCAACACGTAGCTCCTGTCGCAACACGTAGCTCCTGTCGCAACACGTAGCTCCTGTCGCAACACGTAGCTCCTGTCGCAACACGTAGCTCCTGTCGCAACACGTAGCTCCTGTGTGCAACACGTAGCTCCTGTCGCAACACGTAGCTCCTGTGCAACACGTAGCTCCTGTCGCAACACGTAGCTCCTGTGCAACACGTAGCTCCTGTCGCAACACGTAGCTCCTGTCGCAACACGTAGCTCCTGTCGCAACACGTAGCTCCTGTCGCAACACGTAGCTCCTGTCGCAACACGTAGCTCCTGTGTGCAACACGTAGCTCCTGTCGCAACACGTAGCTCCTGTCGCAACACGTAGCTCCTGTCGCAACACGTAGCTCCTGTGTGCAACACGTAGCTCCTGTCGCAACACGTAGCTGTGTGCAACACGTAGCTCCTGTCGCAACACGTAGCTCCTGTCGCAACACGTAGCTCCTGTCGCAACACGTAGCTCCTGTGTGCAACACGTAGCTCCTGTCGTGCAACACGTAGCTCCTGTCGCAACACGTAGCTCCTGTCGCAACACGTAGCTCCTGTGTGCAACACGTAGCTCCTGGTCGCAACACGTAGCTCCTGTGTGCAACACGTAGCTCCTGTCGCAACACGTAGCTCCTGTGTCGCAAACACGTAGCTCCTGTCGCAACACGTAGCTCCTGTGTGCAACACGTAGCTCCTGTCGCAACACGTAGCTCCTGTCGCAACACGTAGCTCCTGTCCGCAACACGTAGCTCCTTGTCGCAACACGTAGCTCCTGTGTGCAACACGTAGCTCCTGTCGCAACAAGTAGCCTCCTGTGTGCACACGTAGCTCCTGTCGCAACACGTAGCTCCTTGTGCAACACGTAGCTCCTGTACCGCAACACGTAGCCTCCTGTCGCAACACGTAGCTCCTGTCGCAACACGTAGCTCCTGTCGCAACACGTAGCTCCTGTTGCAACACGTAGCTCCTGTCGCAACACGTAGCTCCTGTCGCAACACGTAGCTCCTGTCGCAACACGTAGCTCCTGTGGTGCAACAAGTAGCTCCTGTCGCAACACGTAGCTCCTGTCGCAACACGTAGCTCCTGTCGCAACACGTAGCTCCTGTCGCAACACGTAAGCTCCTGTCGCAACACGTAGCTCCTGTCGCAACACGTAGCTCCTGTCGCAACACGTAGCTCCTGTCGGCAACCGTAGCTCCTGTCGCAACACGTAGCTCCTGTCGCAACACGTAGCTCCTGTCGCAACACGTAGCTCCTGTGTGCAACACGTAGCTCCTGTCGCAACACGTAGCTCCTGTGTGCAACACGTAGCTCCTGTCGCAACACGTAGCTCCTGTCGCAACACGTAGCTCCTGTCAGCAACACGTAGCTCCTGTCCGCAACACGTAGCTCCTGTCGCAACACGTAGCTCCTGGTCGCAACACGTAGCTTCCTGTCCGCAACACACGTAAGCTCCTGTGTCGCACCACGTAAGCTCCTGGTCGCAACACCGTAAGCTCCTGTCGCAACAACGTAGCTCCTGTCAGCAACACGTAGCCTCCTGTCGCAACACGTAGCTCCTGTACGCAACACGTAGCTCACTGTCGGCAACACGTGCTCCTGTCGACACGTAGCTCCCTGTCGCAACACGTAGCTCCTGTCGCAACACGTAGCTCCTGTCGCAACACGTAGCTCCTGTGTGCAACACGTAGCTCTGTCGCAACACGTAGCTCCTTGTCGCAACACGTAGCTCCTGTGGCAACACGTAGCTCCTGTTGTGCAACACGTAGCTCCTGTCGCAACAAGTAGCTCCTGTGTGCAACACGTAGCTCCTGTCGCAACACGTAGCTCCTGGTCGCAACACGTAGCTCCTTGTGTGCAACACGTAGCTCCCTGTCGCAACACAGTAGCTCCTGTGGCAACACGTAGCGTCCTGTCGCAACCACGTAGCTCCTGTGTGCAACACGTAGCTCCCTCTGTCGCAACACGTAGCTCCTGTCGCCAACACGTAGCTCCTGTCGCAACCAGTAGCTCCTGTCGTCGCAACACGTAGCTCCTGTTGCAAACACGTAGCTCCTGGTCGCAACACGTCGCTCCTGTCGCAACACGTAGCTCCTGTCGCAACACGTAGCTCCTGGTGCAACCGTAGCTCCTGTCGCAACACGTAGCTCCTGTGTGAAACAGTAGCTCCTGTCGGCAACACGTAGCTCCTGTCGCAACACGTAGCTCATGTGTGCAACACGTAGCTCCTGTGTGCAACACGTAGCTCCTGTAGCAACACGTAGCTCCTTGTCGCAACACGTAGCTCCTGTTGCACACGTAGCTCCTGTGTGCAACACGTAGCTCCTGTCGCAACACAGTAGCTCCTGTCGCAACACGTAGCTCCTGTCGGAACACGTAGCTCCTGTCGCAACACGTAGCTCCTGTCGCAACACGTAGCTCCTGTGTGCAACACGTAGCTCCTGTCGCAACACGTAGCTCCTGGTCGCAACACGTAAGCTGCCTTGTCGGCAACACGTAGCTCCTGTCCGCAACACGTAGTCTCCTGGTCGCAACACGTAAGCTCCTGTGGTGCAAGACACGTAGCTCCTGTGTCGCAGACACGTAAGATTCCTGTCGCAACAACGTAGCTCCTGTCGCAACAACATTAGCTTCTGGTCGCAACACAGTAGCTCCTGTGTCGCAAACACGTAGCTTCCTGTCGCAACACGTAGCTCCTGATGTCGCAACACGTAGCTCCTGTCGCAACACGTAGCTCCTGTCGCAACACGTAGCTCCTGTCGCAACACGTAGCTCCTGTGCAACACGTAGCTCCTGTGTGCAACACGTAGCTCCTGTCGCAACACGTAGCTCCTGTCGCAACACGTAGCTCCTGTCGCAACACGTAGCTCCTGTGTGCAACACGTAGCTCCTGTGCAACACGTAGCTCCTGTGTGCAACACGTAGCTCCTGTGCAACACGTAGCTCCTGTCGCAACACGTAGCTCCTGTCGCAACACGTAGCTCCTGTCGCAACACGTAGCTCCTGTGTGCAACACGTAGCTCCTGTCGCAACACGTAGCTCCTGTGTGCAACACGTAGCTCCTGTGTGCAACACGTAGCTCCTGTCGCAACACGTAGCTCCTGTCGCAACACGTAGCTCCTGTCGCAACACGTAGCTCCTGTCGCAACACGTAGCTCCTGTTGCAACACGTAGCTCCTGTGTGCAACACGTAGCTCCTGTCGCAACACGTAGCTCCTGTCGCAACACGTAGCTCCTGTGTGCAACACGTAGCTCCTGTGTGCAACACGTAGCTCCTGTCGCAACAAGTCGCTCCTGTGTGCAACACGTAGCTCCTGTCGCAACACGTAGCTCCTGTCGCAACACGTAGCTCCTGTCGCAACACGTAGCTCCTGTGTGCAACACGTAGCTCCTGTGTGCAACACGTAGCTCCTGTCGCAACACGTAGCTCCTGTCGCAACACGTAGCTCCTGTGTGCAACACGTAGCTCCTGTCGCAACACGTAGCTCCTGTGTGCAACACGTAGCTCCTGTCGCAACACGTAGCTCCTGTCGCAACACGTAGCTCCTGTCGCAACACGTAGCTCCTGTCGCAACACGTAGCTCCTGTGTGCAACACGTAGCTCCTGTCGCAACACGTAGCTCCTGTGTGCAACACGTAGCTCCTGTCGCAACACGTAGCTCCTGTCGCAACACGTAGCTCCTGTCGCAACACGTAGCTCCTGTCGCAACACGTAGCTCCTGTCGCAACACGTAGCTCCTGTCGCAACACGTAGCTCCTGTCGCAACACGTAGCTCTGTCGCAACACGTAGCTCCTGTCGCAACACGTAGCTCCTGTCGCAACACGTAGCTCCTGTCGCAACACGTAGCTCCTGTCGCAACACGTAGCTCCTGTCGCAACACGTAGCTCCTGTCGCAACACGTAGCTCCTGTGTGCAACACGTAGCTCCTGTCGCAACACGTAGCTCCTGTGTGCAACACGTAGCTCCTGTCGCAACACGTAGCTCCTGTGTGCAACACGTAGCTCCTGTCGCAACACGTAGCTCCTGTCGCAACACGTAGCTCCTGTCGCAACACGTAGCTCCTGTCGCAACACGTAGCTCCTGTGTGCAACACGTAGCTCCTGTCGCAACACGTAGCTCCTGTGTGCAACACGTAGCTCCTGTCGCAACACGTAGCTCCTGTGTGCAACACGTAGCTCCTGTCGCAACACGTAGCTCCTGTGTGCAACACGTAGCTCCTGTCGCAACACGTAGCTCCTGTGTGCAACACGTAGCTCCTGTCGCAACACGTAGCTCCTGTGTGCAACACGTAGCTCCTGTCGCAACACGTAGCTCCTGTCGCAACACGTAGCTCCTGTCGCAACACGTAGCTCCTGTCGCAACACGTAGCTCCTGTCGCAACACGTAGCTCCTGTCGCAACACGTAGCTCCTGTCGCAACACGTAGCTCCTGTCGCAACACGTAGCTCCTGTCGCAACACGTAGCTCCTGTCGCAACACGTAGCTCCTGTCGCAACACGTAGCTCCTGTCGCAACACGTAGCTCCTGTCGCAACACGTAGCTCCTGTCGCAACACGTAGCTCCTGTCGCAACACGTAGCTCCTGTCGCAACACGTAGCTCCTGTGTGCAACACGTAGCTCCTGTCGCAACACGTAGCTCCTGTGTGCAACACGTAGCTCCTGTCGCAACACGTAGCTCCTGTGTGCAACACGTAGCTCCTGTCGCAACACGTAGCTCCTGTCGCAACACGTAGCTCCTGTCGCAACACGTAGCTCCTGTGTGCAACACGTAGCTCCTGTCGCAACACGTAGCTCCTGTCGCAACACGTAGCTCCTGTCGCAACACGTAGCTCCTGTGTGCAACACGTAGCTCCTGTCGCAACACGTAGCTCCTGTCGCAACACGTAGCTCCTGTCGCAACACGTAGCTCCTGTGTGCAACACGTAGCTCCTGTCGCAACACGTAGCTCCTGTCGCAACACGTAGCTCCTGTGTGCAACACGTAGCTCCTGTCGCAACACGTAGCTCCTGTGTGCAACACGTAGCTCCTGTGTGCAACACGTAGCTCCTGTCGCAACACGTAGCTCCTGTCGCAACACGTAGCTCCTGTCGCAACACGTAGCTCCTGTGGCAACACGTAGCTCCTGTGTGCAACACGTAGCTCCTGTCGCAACACGTAGCTCCTGTCGCAACACGTAGCTCCTGTCGCAACACGTAGCTCCTGTCGCAACACGTAGCTCCTGTGCAACACGTAGCTCCTGTCGCAACACGTAGCTCCTGTCGCAACACGTAGCTCCTGTCGCAACACGTAGCTCCTGTCGCAACACGTAGCTCCTGTGTGCAACACGTAGCTCCTGTCGCAACACGTAGCTCCTGTCGCAACACGTAGCTCCTGTGTGCAACACGTAGCTCCTGTCGCAACACGTAGCTCCTGTCGCAACACGTAGCTCCTGTCGCAACACGTAGCTCCTGTGTGCAACACGTAGCTCCTGTGTGCAACACGTAGCTCCTGTCGCAACACGTAGCTCCTGTCGCAACACGTAGCTCCTGTCGCAACACGTAGCTCCTGTGTGCAACACGTAGCTCCTGTGTGCAACACGTAGCTCCTGA